>NC_046379.1:25178750-25518551 GCF_011125445.2 Fundulus heteroclitus
ATAAGGAAACATTAATCATTTTATCATTAAAATGGGACTGTAAGCAAGACTTTCGAATAATTTTCATCAGACTACATCCTGCTAACACATCTGGAAATCTGTGATCATGGGGCCAACATGTGGACAGGAGCCCCTAAGTGGTCGCCATATTTTGCTTATATCTTGACGAGGCTCTGGATGTTCTCTTCTTTAGTTTTCATTCGGGCAGATTAAACAAATATTTCCTGTCTACAAACATGACACAGAGCCCCTGAAAATGGGATAAAATTGGTGTTATAACTAAAATGACTTGCGTGGAATTTTTTTAACCAAATGATGATGATTCAGTTTAAAACATACATGATGATTTTTTTTTCATATATTGGACTGTTTGTGTGATTGCCAGTGATGCTCTTTTTATTTCTTTTTTTATACTGTCTTTGATTCATTCTGTTTTGTTTCAGAGAATTGTGCATGGATTTTCCTTTGACTTTGGATGTTTTATGCTAAGTACGTTTTTGAGGTGGGTGCAACAAGTAAATAAAATATGCTATTTGAAGAACAGAAAATATGTGCGTCTTTGTGGTTCAGCAATGTAGGAAGAATTGTGAACGGTGTTGGTTTTTAGTCAGGCGCTTTGGATAGTTGCTCCAGGCGGCATAGCCAGGGGTGCCAGGAGAATTAAAAAGAAAACAAAACAGGGGAAAAATTATCAGACAGTTGCACTGTGAAAAAAAAATGCTTATAGCTGATTCTGACTTGAATTTGTTATAATACTGTAAATTTCAAATATCACCACTTTTTGTCAAAATTGGATTCTGGAATTTTATATGCAAGATTTTATGTGTAAAACAAACAAAAAATTAAAACATAAAGTAAATAAATAAATAAATGAAGAAAAGTGGTTGTAGAGCTCGAAGAGCCACTTTTGGTGAAGATATAAAGCGAGTGTATCTGACACTAAAAATCAAATCAATATCTTTAGCCTATACAGGCCACCAAAGCTCTACCCCCATGCTATTTATTTTATGAAAAATTATTTGCTTATGTTCTTTTTCTTGTAATAATAATAAAACCTTTCAAATGGTAAATGGATTGAACTTATATAGCACTTTTTACCAATCATACTGACCACTCAAAGCCCTGTACACTAGAGCCACATTCACCTAATCGCACTCAGTAAGACGTACACATTTATACACCGATACGCAGCTCGCTAGGCAACTTGGGGTTAAGTGCCTTGCCCAGGGGCCCGTTGACATGTTACAAGGGGAAGCTGGAATCAAACCCACAACCTTCCGCTTACAAGACGGCACTCAACTCATCAAGTCGCAGTCGCCAAAATATTTAAACTAGGATTTAAATGATCGTAATTCTGTAATACATATTTGTCAGTTTTTAGCTAGTCTCAAGCCTTTCAAGACATTTTTAAGCAGAAAAAGGCATATAAGTCCAATGATATAACACCAGGTTTTTTGGGGCATGTATGTTTTTCCACAAATGCATTTAGAGGATAAAGTATGGCTAAAAGATTGTGTTTTTAGATAATTTGTTTTAAACGTAAATAGCTTTAGTAAGTTAATTCAAATATCAATATTTGTCCATTTAAAAAGGTAAATTATGCCAGGGGTGTGGAGGTGTGTCGGCTGGGTGTCGGGAGGGAGGCCTCGCCCAGGGCGCCATTCATGCAAGAACCGCCACTGATACTGAGCTGGCCTGCATGTTGGGAGGAGGAGACTACACCTATTGCTGACGTTTCCATGCGCCAATAGGATGGCAGAGAATATCCGTACGTGGGGGGGGGGGGGGCAGTTGGCTCGAGGGCAAGAAGACCACTGCGTCTGGGAAGTCCCAGCGATGATTGCGTGCAGGCTTGAGCATGGGGAGCCATCAAGCTGCAGTGGCGATGTGTTTTCTGGGCTCCTGCAGGGGCTGCAGCGGGGACGGTGCAGCAGCAGCAGCAGCAGCAGCAGCAGCAGCATGGGGCTGCTAGTTCTCCACAGTGGCTGTTTGTGAGATTAAGCGCTACTTAGCTCCGTGTGTTTGTGTCTGTGTGCGGACGTAGGGCGCTCCTAGCCGCGTCAGGTGGATGCGCTGCAGCGATCCACTTCGCCCCTATGGATCGCGTCCATGGATGTCTTCAAACCCGCTTTGGACCACAGTTTAAGTCCCAAGGCGTCACTGTCCGAGGACGCAGAGGCAGAGGCGGATGTCTTCCGCTGGCCCAGCACGGCGGACAGCGGCAGCGGCTCGGTGCAGCCCGCCGCGCCTCCGCCGGGCGTCTGGACGGCCGTGTTCGACTATGAGGCCACTGCGGACGATGAGCTCAGCCTGCGCAGGGGCGATCTGGTGGAGGTCCTATCCAAGGACTCGCTGGTGTCGGGAGACGAGGGCTGGTGGACCGGTATGATAGCGGACCGGGTTGGCATTTTCCCGTCCAATTATGTCAGCGAAAGAAACGGGGAGGACGAGGCAGGCCTGCGGGAGAGCTCGGAGCACTCGGTGCCTCCTCTCCACCGTGAGTATCCAATTGTGCATCAAATCCTTGGAAATTACATCAGGTTCAAAACACAGATCAGAAGTGGAGTGTTATTTATTTATTTTTTCCCTCCGCCTTCCGGTATCAGCGGGAGGAATCTGAAAAATGAGAGTGCTGTGTCACTCCTGTTGGCCTAAAAAAAACAGCATCCTCAGCTTCAGGACCATTATTCAAGTCATGCACCCAACCTCATTGGCATCCAGCAGTGGTATCCCCCAGAAGACATATTCAAAAGAAGACATCCTCCCTTGCATGTTTATTATTATTATTTCTTTTTTTTTTTAGGTGTAACGTGTGCGATTGCTTTGCAATATGATATCCTACAGGAATTTTCACATGAGCCATGGAGGCTTTGCAATACATATGCAGTGGCGCCACCGATGGGGGGCAATGATCAGGCAATTTACTGTTCCCTGCCCTCGATCAAACAGTCTTGTGCACAAAACACATGGGTTTAAAATAATAATAATAATAATTGTGGCCCTAGTGGCCTTTGTGTGGTCATAATCAGGCAGGGTAGGAGACAGAGATAGATTAAGGGGACTGATATGCAAAAAACTGCCTGGGGTCAGGACAGGAAACCTGCATCGATATGTTGCACCTGCTCTCAGTTTTGAAAATCTATCTTCTACCCAGCCCCCCTTGCGTTCCCTAACAGCACCCTGATAAATGTCCTGAATTATTGGCGTCCCAGCCACTGTAACATTGTACACAGCCTCCATCTAGCCACCCCTTTACACATTTCTGGATGCATTCCTGTAAATAAATACTAAAGATGCTTAATTGTGCTTTAACTGCATAACATTTTAGACTGTATGCCATGTCGACTTGAGCTTTTAAAAGGTAATCAGATAAACCTATTTTGTTTTGGGTGGACCTCACTGGCTCAGCCAGTCATTCACAGTGAGAAGTGGCCTACTTACACACACCTGAAATATTCAGCAAGGTCACTCAGATAAAGCAGAGCGGCACAGAGAGGATGCTTACTTTTGTTACATTCCCTCTGAACTGGAAAAAAAAACTAAATGTTGGAATATAGTCAATATCATTAATGTGACAAGATGCATGCATTTTGATTAGATAGATTTTAATTGATGTTCCAGATTAGAAAAAGCATTTAGCAGGCAAAATATTTTCAACTAAACGAAGCTCTGTTTGTTAACATGCTTGTCTGGTTTGTCCTCCATGTTAAAAAGAAACAAAAATAAAAGTACTGGCATGTGATCAAGGGGTAAAATGTTTCTGGAATAATAAACTAATTTAAAAATTTATTTTCTAAAGTGGTGGCCTGTAAACCTTTTCCTTTTGCTAAGAAGTGCCACTATTTGGCAGCCAGAAGAAGCTCATTTAGCTAGTAAGTTTAAAAAAATAAAACATTTAAATTTAAAAAATAAAATCATGCAAATTTGACTTTAGCCTTAGCGCTGCTGCTAAGCTAATGAGGGAGTAAAAACTTCAATTCTTGCTCCAGCACAGGAATTATTTCATCCTCAGGTCATGTGACAGTTGGACAATGTTTTAGACATCAGAGACTGAAAATTAAATATTGAGAATAATGAAAAGCTGATAATATTTTCCCAATTTTATTTCAAGAAAAGACCAAAAGATCGGAAAAAAAATGTTTGGGAAGAGTTGAAATATAAAAATGAATAATAATAAACACGTATAAAGTTAAAATACTGGGAACAAAGTAGACAAAATAGATTAAAGAAAAATGGGAAAATGCTGCTTATCTTTCTTTTACCCAAGGAAAAAAAAACTATTGCGTTTTTTTCCACCAGTTCTTGCATTGATTAAACGATTAAAATCCCAACACACATTTATTTTCGGCTTTGTCGGCTAGGTTTTATCACTTTTTTCTCTACATTCGACTTTTTCTTTCAGGGTTTTGATAGTTTTTTTCTTGAAGTAGGTAAAAAAAAGGAAGATTTTTTTTTCCCCCTGTGTTCCTAATCCTCCTTCATACCATTTTCAACTTTTACAAAGTTGATATATAATAGCACATATACAAGAATATATCAGCCTTACTGATCTCTGGTGGACACGGCCCGGTTGGCTGAACCTCAACCAACATCTTCAGTTAAATTCTAATCATTAAGTTTTAGGTAGGATTTCTTACCAAAATATTGCAGTTAATGTTGGAATTTAACCATTGCTAACTTAATGATTTAATTGGCTAATATTTGATACCCTGCAAACCCCTATTTTGTCCTTTCCTAACCCTATAATCTTTATTCTGGGACAGGTGCTTTCTCTGTTTGAAGCGGCGTAGGGGACGAGGAAGCGTTCTTCCCATAAACGACCTTTTCTTGAGAATAAGCCAGCATACCAGAGGCTCATGACAGACTTGCTTAACTGCTCCAAGTAAAGTTAGTGCTGTTTCTGTCTTCTCCGCACACCACAGTCCTGGAGATCGATTTCTCAGAGCTCACCCTGGAGGAGATCATCGGGGTCGGTGGTTTTGGCAAGGTCTACCGCGCGGTGTGGCGGGGCACGGAGGTGGCCGTGAAGGCAGCCCGACGGGACCCGGACGAGGACGCGGCGCAGACTCTGGAGAGCGTGCACCAGGAGGCCAAGCTTTTCGCCATGCTCAACCATCCCAACATCATGGGTCTCCTGGGGGTGTGCCTGCAGGAGCCCAACCTTTGCCTGATCATGGAGTACGCTCGAGGAGGGTCTCTGAACCGGGTCCTCGCTGGGAAACGCATCCCGCCTTGCACGCTGGTGAACTGGGCGGTGCAGATTGCACGAGGCATGCACTACCTCCACGACCAGGCCATCGTCCCCATTATACACAGAGACCTCAAGTCCAGCAACAGTAAGATTCCCTCACTTTGTGCTTTCGTTGGCGTTTGGTTGTTAAGATGTTTGAAGAAAATACCTCATTCCTATTTCTGTGTTAAACAGCTACTCTGATGTAGTTTTGTACGGTCATAGAATGAGTGCAGAACCAAAATGTTATAAAGCTCCAGTCAATAATACCTTGATCTGCATTAGTAAAGACTTTCTCTCTTATCTGCAGTCTCCTCACCCCACGCAGACATCACCGTGACCCAGAGTCACGCGCTTGTAAAAGATACACTTAACCTACCTTTTACATGCAATATAAATCGAAAAGTGTAAGATTGCCATGCTTGTCATATTTGTGTTGTTAATGGTTGTAAAGCCAAATCAAGAGGAAAAAGAAGTTTGCATGTTTACTTGTGGAGTTGTTGTAATCTTGCGTTTTGCCCAATTGGATCCTCTAAGTCCCAAGCCTATTACCGAGGATTTGCCCAATGCTCTGCCCCGGCCTCGTCATTGGTAGCCCAGACGATGTGTGAAGC
Organism: Fundulus heteroclitus; assembly: GCF_011125445.2. Classification (NCBI taxonomy): domain Eukaryota; kingdom Metazoa; phylum Chordata; class Actinopteri; order Cyprinodontiformes; family Fundulidae; genus Fundulus; species Fundulus heteroclitus. The sequence continues at coordinate 25,184,595 of NC_046379.1, forward strand.
AAGGCTCTCAACTGTCATTGGCTGATTCTGTGGCGATCATCCCAGCAGCCTCACTTCCAAACTCACTCTGACTTGATGTCATGCCGGACTTTGTGGGGAAAACCCAAACATCGCTGGCCTCACAGAAGCAAGCAGCCAGGCTGACATCTCTTTGAAAGCTCACCTTTCCCTTTTAGGCCTCTCATGCCTTTAGAGGGTCTATGACATTAGGCTCTAAATGTTCTTTTTTATTACTGTATAAAGATATGAAATGTTAGTATTTATTTTCAAATACTACTATCTGAACCTGTGTTTTACAGTCCTGTACAAAACTCCTGAGGGATCCTTTGTTTATTTAACTCTATTTTGGCTGCATTCCAACCAATTTTCAGTCCAGTCCCTGATCATCCAGTTACTCTTGAAACCTGATTTTCAAATACCCTGTATAAAAGGCACATAACTTTTTTTCCCCCTTCACTTCTTTAGGATTACCAAAAGTACAATTACCAAAACAATTTCTGTTTCCTAAATATGCCAGAATGTAGAGCAAGGTAATATCCCACAAGCGTCTCAAAGTAGTTTGCTGTAATACCTCCTGGCAGATCTGATGTAAGTGACTAAGGTTTTATTTGAGGTCTTGAACGCAGGCATCTTTTAAGCTCTGCTCTTAAATTTTCTATGGGACTGGGATCTGAGCTTTGTGATGGTCTCTCCAAAACATTGGCGTTGATGTTCTTAAGCTACTATTTGGAGGTATGATGAGGGGCACAGTGCATTTAGCCCGTCTGTGTTCAAGCTTTATCTTCCTGGCTCACGTCACAAGAACTCCTTTCGATAAGTCTATATGATGCTCTTTGCTCGTGATGGCATCTTTTTTTTTTTTGCGAAGCGCCCCAGCCCTATCTTGCAGCAAAACACCCACACAACAAAACACTGCACGTCATACTGTACACACCATCCTAATTGTGAAACAGTGTACTGGCAACATCATACTGTGGGGACACCAGCGATAGGAAAGCTAGTCAGAATTAAGGGCATGATGGAAGCTGCTGAGTACAGGGCGATCGCGGAAGAAAATCTGTTAGAGAATGCAAAACACTTGAGACTAGGGTTTATCACGTTCACCTTCCTGCAGGATAATGACCCAGTATGTGCAGCGAACGCTACAATGGAATCGTTTTAAGCCTATTCCCATCTTAGAATGACTCTGTCAAAGTCAAGACATAAATTCAATTAAGACACTATGGCAACACTCGTAAATGTATACTCGCAGATACTCTCCGTCTAATCTGCTGAGCTTTAGCTATTTCATGAAGAAGAGTGGGTAAAAATTTAGCTCTAGATATTTATTTTATTATTTATTCACAACGTTTTGAACAAAAGACATGTCACAAGCATCATTAAGCCAATAAAAGAGAAAACTTAGGTCTACACTAACTATAATAAAAAAAAAAACTTCTTCAATCTCAACAATAACTCATACCAAAAGAAACAAAAGGAGAAGCGCCAAAATATCTTGCAAACAAATACTAGAAAAGGAAACAACCTTCTAAACCTACTTCACAACCAAAAAAATAACTAAACTATAAGTAGGGCTTAACTGCAGTGAAAGAGTTTATAAGTTACATCACAGAAGACCAAGTTCTCTAAATACACAAAACCAGTCAGAGAGCATATGGGGGCCAACAGTGTGCACTGCTCAATAGCTGCTCTGTTGAATGAGTCTCAGTCAGAGCCTTTTAAAACCAAGGGAGTTGACCAGCAGGCTGGCCGGTCCATGGTCTCAAGGCCGGTCCAATGGGATAGCTGGTAGAAGGAAGAACCAGAGTCCAAATAGCCAATCCCAGCAGTCAGATATATATGATGGAAAACTGCCTCGCTGCAGTGCCGATCAACAACCGTAACATCAAGATACGGGAAAAGTGAAAACTTTGCACACAGGAGATGCTCCAGGTGAAGGAGGATTCATCTTAGGGCTTATCTCATCTCTCGTTTCTGATTTTCTAAGCACACACACTGTTAAAACATTTCTTCATTGTCATGAACAAGGGCAGGAAAGAAAACGTGAAAAAGCAGCCCAGGTTAGAAGAAAACCCAATGGGAAACTTGACACGCTAAAGTAGAGTTTGCTTTCATTTTCATCCACTTACCTCACTGATGTTACCTTCAATTAACCGGAAACTGCAGCTACGTAAAAAAAAAAAATCCGAACACTTACGTCTAATTTTTGTCTTTTGTTGGACAACTGTCCGTCGAGACAATGTGCTTTAAAATTTCACACACATTAGAACATAATAAATTATTTTGGTTAACGTTAAACAGCTACTAAACAACAATTCAATCACTGCCAGTCCTAATCTGTGCAGCCAACATGTCTCAGTGGGCCTCATATCACCCATAGAGACATGCCCCAAGTTGGCCTAGGCTCACAATAGACTTCTAATATGGGACCCACTTGGAAACATTGGGTTTTTTTAACCTAAGCTGGCAAAAGCAGTTGGAAACTATATGTACCGTAGTTCTTAGCTAGTTCTCAAATGGGTATTAGGAAAATCTGTTAAATCTGTGCAACCGTTCTAGAACCCATATGGGTCGCACCTTTTTATTTAGAGTTCACTGTAATCAAGCTTATAAAGACAATTACCAGTTAGCCATTGTGTAGCCCTCCAAAGGTTTGCCTCAGGACTCATTTTCCATCTCGTTACTTTCATAAGGACCCCTGATGTGGAGTGGTTAAAAGAACCATTGAACACATCCACATTTTTCTCAGCAAATATTTTCTAATGGTGCTATTTGGCATGAAATTCAGCCCAGATCCCAGTAATAACCCAGCTAATCCACGCATACAAAAAAAAATCTAAGCAAATTAGTCCACCGATGAACTTTGGGATACAGATCATGTCACTGACTGGGTCATTGTAGCAGCTTTTAGTTTCTTTCTGTCTCGCTTTCTTTCCTTGGCTGTTTGTTGAGGATTACTGGAAATCCAATCCCATTCCATCTTCAGAAGAAGATGTCTGTGTACATTTCTTCTGTAACCCTTTTTTTTTTTTAGGTTATATAACGTGTTATAAAGCCAGTACCTCAAGCTGTGTGGCAGATTTTTGTAGGCCATCAGTTATTACAGTCAACTGATATTAATTAGCACATCTCAACAGGATTGCTTCCTGCCTTTTTAATCAACTTTTTCACGTGACCAAAATCTATTTCTTGTCATTACAATATTTTACTCCTAACTTAATTTGTAAACTGAATTATTTTGATTTTGTCTTATGTCTGGATTAATTCTTTTTGCTGACCTCTGGTGAGAATTTTCTATCCATAGAAATATATATACTGAGAAAACATTGATGTGTTGAATATTTCTTTTACCCACTGTAAATGTTGGTGAGCTGGCTGGTCCTTATCTCCAGCGTTCAATGGGCAAGATGTGGAGTACACCCTCAGGGTTCCTTCTCCTCTTTCTTCCGTATCCATTGATCCATTCATATATCAATTTGTCTTTCATTTTTTTTTTTCCACCCATCGAATCGCCTTAGTTCATATGTAGGAACCCTGCACCCAGACGAGGTTGCCAAGCCTAAACCTGGCAACACAGAAATACACGGGGCAGGCAAAAAGGGACACGCTCTCACACATATCTAAGGGCATATCGGACTGACCGATTAACCAAACATAAATATTGTTAGACTGTTATACGAGGCTGGAGGACCCAGATAGAGGCGACCCTTGTATGTGGAGAAACATGCAAACTCCGCACAGAAAGGCCCAGCCGCAGTTAGATCACACAAGATGAAGTCATTTGGATTAGAGGCTAAAAATAAAACGTAACCACCCAAAAGACACCAAATACACCAGGGAGACTGTTGATCTTCCCACATTCTGAATCTGTTTTTATGTGACTTAGGAAATCTCAATGCATGTATGAAGACGGCTATCCCATCTCAGGGTAAATATTCCCAGGAATTAATGAGAAAAGGACTAAGACCAGACACACAGGGCGGAGTATTTGGAAGAAAATAGGGCACAGCTGAAAAGCAATGTTTCTTTCTAAATTGGATTTTTTTATCTAGAAATTCTTTTTCTTTTTCCACAATAGTCTTTGTGGCTCCTTTTCATAGTTTGAGCTACATCTGCTGACAACCACTCCCTTAATACCCCATTAGATGCTCTTACCTAAAGCGTTTTACGTTACAGTGAGTGCACACAACAGAAGCATGAGTGGCCTAAGAGAAAAGGGTGGGGGGGGGGCATTACCTTCTCTGCTGCACACCAGCAGGGCTCACTTTAGCCACGTATTTGGGTTGAATTTCTCAGGAAGCCGCGTCTGCTGCATCACAGTCACATGATCAGTAGGTGAACAGGGGCTTGATGTGCACCGCAGTCCTCGGACCAGACCCCCCCCCCCCTCCACTGGGTGCAGCCGCAGCAGATGGGCTGGCTTTGTGGAGCCAAGAGGAGACCTCCTGGCATGTGGTTAGGAGGAGCCCTGCTTTGCCTGGGCACGTCGGGAATGGGGGGTTTTCATTGCCTACTACAGAAAATAGGTTTGTTTTAACAGGGTAGCTCAGGAGTTAAAGTGTACAATTGGTGTTTTGGTATGAGACTTTGGGCTGTAAAAGCATGAGCCCAATACGTTGGCATTGATCATCTCTGGATTACTTTGTTGTTGTTGCCAATAGTTGCTCGGTTTTTACTGTTTATTCTGTTTTTCCTTCTCTTCTCTGCTTTCATCCTTTGAATCACTTCATCCTGGTCTCCCACCAACCACGCCCTGTTTTGTTCACCCCTCTTTTGTCTGCTTTTTTTGTTTTGGGTTTCGACATGCATTGTGCTTAATCACGGGACTCATGCCGCCGCCTCTACCAACATCTGAAATCCCGATGGCGATCGCCTGAAACCCTCCACTTTAACCGCCCACCCTCCCGCCAATCTGCACGCATCCCCTCCCTCCCACCACCTCCAAACTCATTCCCATTTTCCAACCCAAACTCATCCCACCCCACCCCATTGCTTCCCGCTTCACTGTCGCCCCAGTCCTGATCCTTGAGCGGGTGGAGATGGAAGACCTCAGCAACAAGACTCTGAAGATAACCGACTTTGGACTGGCTCGGGAGTGGCACCGGACCACCAAGATGAGCGCCGCCGGGACCTACGCCTGGATGGCTCCTGAGGTCATCCGCTCGTCCACGTTCTCCAAGGGTAGCGACGTGTGGAGGTGGGCGGAGGAAGGGGAGGCCCTTCAGTAAAAAAACAAGCTGCAGATAGCGTTTAATGATGGGTAGAAAACAATGACAAAAGATACAATCTGTGAATATAAAATCTTCCTGCCTATTTTTCATATCGTAAGAGTATGTTTGACTTCATAAATGGGTTACACACCATACACTTAGCAAATCCTACTCTTTATTCCCATGAAACCATCTCAAATGAGCTTGACCAGTGGTTTCCAACATTGACAAATCGAAAGCAATTACAGCCCAGACCATTTTTTGTCATTAAAACACAAGACATTTAAACTAAATAACCTATTTTATTGTAGACGTTTATGTTTTGCTGCTCATAAACCCACCAAACATGCAGTGAAACAAAGTAGTCTGTTTTTTGTCAAAAAGAGATCTTGTTGAAGGTCTGAAAAGTAAAAAGGGTCTCACGCGTTTGCAAAGGCGGAAAAGAAAGACGGGTTTCAGTTTCCTAAATATTTGCCGTCAATTGTTTTTCATTGTCCTAAATTAGAAAGAACTTTTAATCTATCCTTGTTCTGCATCGCTCTTTCTTTGAAAATGGCAAATATGATTAGAAGTTGCTGGGTGCTTGTGTTTGTACTCATTAGGAAATTAAGATAAGGTAAATACATTTTTAATAAAAGACAATACTTGTGTTGTACCTAAATTAATTCGGACCATCTTTATTCGCCCATTATTGTGTGCACGAAGACTAATGTTACAGCGCTCACATTTAGCATTTTGAAAATATCTAATTAGTCAGTGAAAATTCTGCAGATAAAATATAGTGTGCATCTGCATTGTTCGCTCGTTCGCTCAGTTCAAGCACAGTAAACTTGTGCTTGAACTGCAGTTGGAGGCTGAAAAGTAGTCCGTGGACAAGGACTTTCACTACCCCGGCACTTGACAGTTTCTAACTTGAGTCAACACAAACAAAATAACTGCGCATTTCCTACCTTATGTGGCAACAATTAAGTAAGTGATTGTCATAAGATTAATACTCTTTGATTGCATGATAATGTTCCTTTAGTCGTTGCTCCTCAATTCTGACCTGTTGTTGTTTTGTGTTGGTAGTGTTTCATTTACTGTCTCACTGAATAAGTGCAGAATTTATTGCGTTAGCGTCACAAATAAGTGTTAACCTGTCGGCCTGTTCAGAATTGTAACGTTCCCCAAATGTAACTGTTTTACCAAAACTTATAACTTGACGATATTTCTCATGGTTTTAATGGGACGACTATCTGACATAGCTGGATAACTTCTCATGGAAAACCATCAGTGAGATGACTTCTTATCATTTACCTGAATCTTAAAAAGAGTAATCCAAATTCTTGAATTATCAGTTGTGCATTTTTAAAGGTTAGCTGTTGATATAGAATCTTTACTCTCTTTATAAAGCCTAGATAAATTAGGTTTGAATAGATTTAACTGTAAGAATAATTTCCTCATTAAAGTTAGTATTGTTAATGTCAACCGCCTCCTTTCAGTGGTTAGGCGCTTCTGGGCCCTGTCCAGTTCTTTTACCCTGGAGAAGTGGTCTTCATTGAATAAATAACTTCTTTAGAAGGAAATGACTCTCTAAACAGAAACTATACTTTAACACATTTAATGTAAGTAAGCCAGAGAAGCACAGAGACTCTTGATAGATCACGACACAGGAAAAAAGGAAAATGAGGAGGAGGCCAGAGCAAAGGTTGTACCAGCTTCCTATAGATCAGCAGGGAGACACCCTGCAAGAGCGCTACACCCCTGACTTCATGAATATAAACTGGTCACTACCATGGCATTATCTGCCAGGCTGGAGCCAGAGTGTATCCATGTGTTAGTGTTGCCCTGAGATAAGTAACATTTTTCATTTATCAATCCCCTTTGTCCATATCTAAGTATGTCACTTCTCTGACAACCATACTTTTTTCCCAGCAACTGCGTTCATTGGCTCCAGCAGCCTATAGCTTTATATAATATCGAACAATACCTAAATATTTAGAATCCTAATCTAAGTAACAATCCATCAATTTTCTCCGGTTCATCTGTGATCTGGTCAAGAGGTTATCAGTTCCAGCTGACTCCCAAGCAACACTCCCCAACTCCTACTGGGGCATCCTAATGGATTTCCAAGTTCGAAGAGATAAACAATTCCTTAAACTGGTTCATGATCTGGCCCAGCAGTTCTCTGCAATAGGACATGCCTCAAAAGGGAAGTGCCCTGGAAGCATCCTCATTGGATGTCTTGACCACCTTTACTGACTCCTTTAGATGTGGAGGAGCAGCGGACAGCTCTGAGCCCCGCTCTGTTGACGGAGCTTCTAACTTTGGTTCTTAGGAGGTGCCCAGCCATGGTAAGGAGGAAGCTAATGTGGGCTGCTTGTGTCTGAAACCTCCTTCTCTCAGTCATTATATCCTTATCACATGACCACTGGAGAGGAATGTCAGAAGATTAGCATTTTTGTCTCTGCTGTTTTTTTGTTTTTACCATGACAGACCCATTACACCACAACCGCCCCAATCTGTCCAGCTATCACCTGTGAACAAGACACCTATTTACCTGGAGTCCCCCAACTTGGTGTAGAGACTGGCTCCTATTGTCGTTTGCTGAAACTCAACCTGGCCGCTTCACTCTGCTCCAAGTACCATTCCAGTGGATATTGAACGATTTGTAGACCATCCGCACCATTTGTACAAAGCAAAGATGAGACCCTGACATTCCCAAACCAGACACCCTTTAAGCCATAACTATGCCTTGGGGTCCGGTTCATGAACACCACAAATAGGACTGGTAAGAAGGGGCAAAGTCCAACTCGCACTAGGAACAAGGTCAACTCTGTGTAGAGCTCTTGCTTTGTTTAATACACGCCTTCCCACATACAAGGACGCATGTGGTAGCCGTTACTTGGGCTCCCTCTCCGGAATCGAACCCTGATTCCTCGTTACCCATGGTCACCATGGTAGGCATGTAGCCTACCATCAAAAGTTGACATTTAAATGAGACGCTGCTGCCACGGAGTGCCAGCGATCAGCTTGGGGTTATCTAGAGTCATCAAAGTGGCTGGGGTATCTCGAGAGGCACCCCGCATGGGGAAGGCGTGTATTTCTGAAACAGCCCTGAAATTGCAACCCCAACACCCCAAGAACCCTAACAAAATTCCTTGGAGACATGGTTGTAAGCTTTCCCCAGAGACACAAACCGTAGGTTGACTTCACAATCCAAATCTCAAGACCCCCTCAGCAATTCCTCAAGTATACAGATCTAGTCCACGGTTCCACAGCCAGGACAGAAGCCACACTGCTCCTCCATAATTCAAGATTTGATAACAGGTCGAAACATTATTTCCCAGGGAGACATCATTCTTTCTTAAACATAAAGATCACCAGGCCAGTCTGCTACTCCACAGGTACTGTCTCAGTACTCAAGGAAATAGTATAGACCCATGTCCAAAACAACAGCTTAATAAAGCCTTAAGCATCTCAAGGGACAATCTTAATCAGTGCCACTGCCCTGTTACAGGGAATTTAGCAACCAGTTTAGAAAACTCTTCCGCAGTAATGGACTTGCCTCCCGAGGATCCTCTGTTTTCCAAGTCTGAGTGAACCAACAGCTTTATGAACCTTCCTTGAGGTCAACCCAAAGTCCTCCACCACAGCCTCGCCAAATTCCTCCTACACCCAGGCTGAGCTGTATTATTAGACCATATCATGCCAATTAAACTGGTAAATGAGTAGATATTACAGAAAAGTTCAGCAAAACATGCCAAACACTTGATTTTACAGTGAAAAGTCTAAAAAATTTAAGATAGAATATATTTCTTTAGAAATAACATGAAGTGTTTACATACATTTTGGCAGAATCTGAGTGTTTGGGGAAGGTGACAGAGCAAGGTGCCAGAAGTGGCCAGATTGAGTCATCCTCAGAAGCTGAAGGCTCTGACCAGTCATCCAACAATGAGTTTCAGCAACGCAGTCTGGCTTTTGTCCTGAACATGAAATCATGTGAAAGTTCTTTAACCTCGCCAACATACTGAGCATGTTCCGGGGAGTTTGGTTGTTTGGTCTATGTGCTTTGTGGATCTGGAGAAGGCTCCTTGGGGGATTTTGTGAGGGATTCTGTGGGATTATAGGTCTGCATTTTCTGCACAGTCAAGCTCTTTTCCAGTGCTCTTTCAAGTCCACCAAGGGTACCCTTTGACTTAAAAGACACAAGGTCGTATTCACATAGAGGAAGATTTTGGTTTTCAGCTGTTGGTCTTTTAGGGCTAAGACCTCCACTGGGAACTGGGGCCAATCACTAACTAGTGTAAAATGGCCAGGATTGAAGATCAGAGGAGTCTGAGGCTGTGGTTCTCAACTCGAAATAGGCGGACTGTTCTCTCCCTCCCTCTTCTGCTTGAGGAGTAAAAGTGTCTTGGTGTCTATTCACAAACGAGGGAACGATGGAGCAGGAGGTGGATGTACAGATTGACAGAAAAAGGAAGAGCTGAGCCAAAAAGCAAAATACAGCTACCCTTGATGGTACCTTCTACCATCTGTGGACATAAGATTTGGACCATAACCGAAAGAACATGATCTGGAATAGAAGCGGCTGATATGAGGTTGCTCTGTCCTCTGGAGGAGACTGAGAGAATTGTGCTGCTCCTCCACATTGAGAAGAACAAGCTGATGTGGTGTGGGATGTCTCCACAGCACCTCCTTTTCAACGTTTTCAGGGCATGTATTGCTGGAAAGACGCCCTGGGGCAGACCCAGAAATTGCTGGAGAGGACCATTCATCATTTCTAGTTTGGGACCACCTTGGGATTCATCTATATAAGGTGGAGAGTATTGATGTGTGGAGGTCTGTCTGGGTTTTCCACAATCCAATTTAAGATAAACAGAAAAAAGATGGATGGCTGGACAAAACAAACTCTTTAAAAAAAAAAAAAACAAGATCCCAAATGTTTTTTCCTTGTTGATCTAAAGTTGCCTTAGTGAAGATCTGGAGTGTATATTTTCATGAATGCTCAAACTGGTAATGAATACAAAAAAGGAAAATTCCCAGAAATAGATTATTTTGGTTTTCAGTTTTGGATTCTTTACTTATTCCTGCAAATGCCATGTAAAATGATCATACCCCTTTAACTGTTCAGTTTCTCACATTAAAAAACATGGGATGGGAGGGGTCTTCTTTTTAAAGCAAATTATTCTTGTGTTCTTTATTCTCAGTATTCAACTGTATATTTCCTTTCTCTAAATAAGTGTGGAGATCCCCTTCTCATGTGGAACTGAATAAGTTTTGGTGTAATCTTACTCATCAATACGGTGTACGGTGTAAAATAAATCTTGACCAGTAGTAGTCACACAATTGTTTTATTTGTAAAATTTACTCTTCAATCATTTAAAAGCATCTGAATTTGTTCTGTTGGCAGAGGACCAATTTTCTGACTGAGCCAGAGTCCTGGTTGCTTGTGTGTTTGACTTGCTGATAAGCGCGTCATTAATCTGTCAAGAAAACGCACTGCTCCGCGCCTTGTCTAATCTTGACCTTTTCCATTTCTGCTTGGTATTTACACGAGTAGTGTGCAAATGTTGGCTGTCTAATCCTATTTTGACATTTACCAAAGTGAAGTGGATTTATTGACAGCCCGGTTTCTTTAAGCAGGCAAACTGTTCAACATTCATATATCCCAACACACTTAAATCAATGTCAGAATGCCAGATATTCTCATGAAAGGACTCTCTCAGCATGATATTTTAGACGTGCAATTTAATGATCACAAATCTTTACGTGTCTAGGTTTACTGATTGCTCATGGTTTTGTTTTTTTTGTTTTTTTTCCTTTGATTGCAGTTATGGCGTTCTGTTGTGGGAGCTGCTGACCGGCGAAGTTCCTTTTCGAAGTATTGATGGTCTCGCCGTAGCGTACGGGGTGGCAATGAACAAACTGGCTTTGCCCATTCCCTCCACATGCCCTGAGCCTTTTGCACGTTTAATGGAGAGTAAGTAGAAAAACAGATCTACGGTCGCACTTTATCCACTGCAGCAGTCGTACCCTGAGAAAAACTGTGTATTTTATTTCACTTCAGTTGAATTCAGTTAATTTATACAGCGCCAATACACAGCACATGTCATCTCAAGGCACTTTACAGTGTCAATTAAATCGTATCAAGCCGACCGACTGGTTTAAAAACTTTTTTACCAAAGGAAATGAGTCATCGACGTGCTGCATTCAGTCCTCCTGAATGAGCATGTGGTGACCTTGAACAGTTGCTTGCAGTGTGGCGTTGGCTTTGCAGCGATCCCTCATACCGAGCATGCATGTTGTAACAGTGTAAAGGAATACACTCCTTTAATAGGAAGAAACCTCCAGCAGAAAAAGGTTCAGCGTGAATGGCCAAAAATACGCAAAAAAAATAATATTTAGTTTCTGCCGCTGTTGAGTTATTTAGCCTGCAAATCTAAAATTGTTATTTTTTTTAATCTTTTTGCCACAGACTGCTGGAGCCCAGATCCTCATTCTCGGCCACAGTTCAAAACTATCCTGTACCAGCTCACGGCCATTGAGGAATCGGGCTTCTTTGAAATGCCAACAGAGTCCTTCCATTCCCTGCAGGATGACTGGAAACTGGAGATACAGGAAATGTTTGATCAGCTTAGGACCAAGGAAAAGGTGTGTGTGTGGGGGGGAGAGGGGGGGGGCATAGTACTTTAACCACAGTTTCATTCTCTGTTGTCTAATTTCTGAATGTCTAAAATTAGGATGCAAGTTAGTAAACTTTATTTTTATAGTGCCTTTCAGAGGTCAGAAACTAGTGCTTTACAATAAAAACAGGAATAAAAACGCAGAAGATGGAGTATGAAGGAAGAGAACAAACACCTAACGTCATACAGCCTAAAAATAGTTAGATGCTAGTCTGAATAAATGAGTACAGTACCTCTTCTTAAAAGGATCAGCAGAATCGTGGCAACACAAAGATGGAGGCAACGCCTTCCACAACCTAGGGGTCACAGCTCTGAAAGATTTGTCCGCTCTGGTATTGAAATGTATTCATGGGACCATTAACAGCATTTGACAGGAAGATCTAAGACTGTGAGAAGAGGTGGGGCTGGGGCTTGACCACAGAGAGCTGAAAGTAAGGACAAAAATTAAAAAAAAAAAAATTCTAAAATGTATCTCTTGCCATTGAAAAGAGATTAAAACTAGACTAACATAATGTCTCTTTCATGTGTTTATTAAAAACCTTGTAGCAGCATTGTGCACCAACTGGAGGCGTTCAAGATCCTTATTTAAACACATACAAAACCTGTTACAATAATCAAGAGGCAATGAAATAAAAACATGAATAATGGTCTCTAACTCAATTGTTGACACCAGAGTTTGAAGCTTACAAATATTTCTTAGCTGAAAAACACAGTTTCTCATTCTTCCAAAAGAATGGCACTTCAACGACAAGGCAGAAGTAAAAAATTATACCAATGTTTCTGAGGTTAGGTTGGAGGCTAATACTACAAGATGTTGCTTTTTTATGTTAATTGGTTCTAAGATGTAATAATTAATGGTTCTGTCTTCAGAATTCATCTGTAATAAGTTGTCACAGAGGACTTTTTGGCACAAACAGTTTATCAAGTAGGACAACTCTATTCAATTGGCCCCAAAAAACTGTAGAGCTGAATATCATCAGCATATAAATTATAAGACGCATTATTTACCCCACAGGGGTAATATACAAAAGAAAGAGATTAGGTCCCAAGACTGAACCCTGTGGCACTCCGCATGTCAGGCTTTTGGAGTCTGACATAATCTGATTTGCAAAACTACTGAACGTTCGGCCAGAAAGATAAGAGGTAAACTACTGTAGCGCTGCACCTGATGTACCGACCACATTCTTGAGCCTGGTGAGATTACACATCACTTACAGTTTTTTGGGTTTTCTTTCGCCCCTCTCCGGGGATCCATCAGGAGCTGCGATCCTGGGAGGAAGAGCTGACCCAAGCTGCGCTGCAGCAGAAGTGCCAAGAGGAGGCGTTAAGGAAGCGTGAGCAGGAGCTAGCAGAAAGGGAGATCCACATCGTGGAGCGGGAGCTGAACATCATCATCCACCAGCTCTACCAGGAGAAGCCGCGCGTGGAGAGCAGGCAGGGCAAGTTCCGCCGCAACCGCCTTAAACTCAAAGATGGGAACAGGATCAGCCTGCCCTCGGGTACGAACAACTGTCACGCTCTAACGTACAAATGAAATGCATTTGGCATGTTTGAATGGGAGTTTTACATACATTTGTAGACTTGGAGCTACCTACTCTCAATGTTTCTTTGAGAAACAGTTCCCTGATTAGAGGTGGTTTAACAAAATATTGATGTAATCAGTGCTTCTCAAAAAATATTGATAACCCTCAAACAAAATGCTTTGTATTTTAAGGCTTTTTATGTTATAAGAAGCATCTTCACAGCACAATGCTGCCAATACAATGTTTCACAATGGAGATGATGCATTCAGGTTCAAGTGCAGTGCTAGTACTCTATTCTATAGTATACACCTTGAACTTTTCACTAGTTGTTGTTAAATTTCAACCACAAATTCTTGATTGTTTTTGCTTAAGACAACCGCTCCCACAGCCTGATGCTGCCACCACCATGTTTCAACACATATCATTCACGGATGATGTGCGTTGGTAGCTCTCTATAAACAACTCTGAAGCGGAAGGAAAACGTTAAATAGTTTCCAAGATATTTTACAAATAAAATTCCTAAAAGTGGAGCGTGCATACGTGTCCAGCACGCCCGCAGCTTGATGCTGCTGCTGAGATGCGTCGCCGTGGAATATGTTGCTTTCATAGCTGTTTGCATGTAGAGTGAAGTCAATTTGTTTTAGCTCCCTTTGTCAGTGTGACCAGTTTCATTCTGAAGGCACTGCATTACTAAACAGAGTCGACCTGTGTGTAATTAATCTCAGGATAAATGCAGTTGTTCTGTGTTCTTATGATAGAGAACACATGACGTTTGTGGTTGTAAAATCACCAAACGTTTGGAAACCTTCAAGGAGTATGAATACTTTTTCAGACGCTACAAATGTGACGTCGCCCACACTCCCAGCTTTAAGCCCTCATCCAGTGCCACCAATGTAACAGACTTAAAGTTCTGCCTGAACTGTAGACAACAGACTTATTTTATGGGTTATAAAGGTTATTTAGTTTTGTCTTAGAATGATACCAATGTTTTTTTCTTGCTTGGGTCTCTTTACACTGGCAACTACAGCACCTATATGGCAGCTAAGCTGTTTTCTGTTAACGTCCTTTAGATTTTCAGCACAAAATTACAGTGCAAGCGTCTCCATCCCATGATCATCGCAGGAGTCTGCTCAGCAGTGGGTCCAGCCCTCCCACCAGCCCACTCATGCTGCCTCGCCTCCGAGCCATCCAGCGTAAGCACAAGCCTCTTGTTTATTTTTTTATTTTTTTATTGTATCACTGTATAAATTGGAGAATTAATAGCATGTAATACAGCATGGACAAATTCTGCAGGTTTTTTCTTAGCTCAAATACGTTTTATTCTGCTTTTAATAACCTCTGAGTATAAATTACACAAGGGCTCCTTTTTCAGTTACTCCAGGGAAGGACTGCACAGATATCGAGAGAAAGGGGTCGAGGAAGAAAGGCCGTTCCCGTGCGTGTGGCGTATACAGGGAACACAGTGCAGATGCCAGGTGAGAGAACTGGAAACCCAAGCCGTCAGTATGGCGATCTGATCTGTGTGCAGTTTTTTTCAAGTCGTGTTTAATTTATGAGTCAAATGGCTGATCTAGGATAATAAAATATATGAATAAAAAGTACGATTTCCTTTCTTCACAGTGTGAAGCCTCCCCACGAGGACAGCAGGCAGCGGTCCTGCAGCGCTCCAAACCTCCGCAGATCCCCGAGACACAGTCCAGCTGTGCCAGGAGTGCCGAGCCTGCTGGAGACAGGTCAGCAGGACCGTCTCAGCTGAATGGTTTCCACATGAGCGTTTCAGACTGTCGCTGTGACTGAGACGGAGATCTCCACTCTGCTGCGGCAGACGACCAAACTCGCACAAATATGCATGTCTGCAGCGGCTTAACTATGAACAAGTGACAAATCTCAGTTGACCTCAGTCTAACTAAAGGTAGATAAGATATTCAGGTGAATATTTTTAGCAGATCTCAATTCTAAATGGCTTTTTTTAGGGATTCAAAAGAACATGAAGCATAGGCCTGTGCTAATACTTGGCTCATATGTCCACTTTGTCCAGTTTCTTTGTAAAAGCACTCATGTAAACCTTTTCCCACGTTGCTACGCCATAACCACAAATTAAAATTTCTTTTATTGAGATTTCATGGCATGGAGTAATACAAAGTGGAATATAATTCTGAACAAGATATAACAAGGACACGTGGTTTCCATGATGTTTACAAGTAGAAATCTGAAAGCTGACTTAACCCCTGAGTCAATATTGTCAGAATCAGCTCTGTTGGCCAAGATTGTGTGCACAAACAAGGAATTTGACTTTCGTTTTACGTTCTCACAGCGTTTTGACAATAAGTACAATTATATCAACTTATATAAATTAGAGGCAATAAAAATACAGGCTAAAGGGAGCAGTATGTACATCTGTGTGTAAGTAGAACAATTGTTGAACATAAAGAATAGAAAAAAGAAAGGCAGGTTGTGTTAAAGCAAATATGCATGTTTTGTTGCACAGCAGCGTAGCTGACTACTCAGGGGGAAGAAATTGTCTCTGTGGGGGCTAGTTTGTGTAAGTAGCGTGCTGTAGCACCAAGCTGAAGGTAAAAGTCTAAACAGTGTGCAGGATGTGTGGGGTCTGCAGGGATGTTAGCTGGCCTTTTTCTGACCCTTGTCCTGAACAAGTCCTGGATGGAGGGAAGGTCAGCCCCGATGAGCCTCTCAGCAGGTCTGAGAGGCAGACCCCACGATGATGGATGAACACAGGACAGATGGCAGCGTAGAAGATGACCTGCAGCTACTGTGGAAGGTTGCACCTCTAGAGTTGGAAGCACACTCTCCGTTGGGCCTTCTTCCAAACAGTGTCAAAGTGTGGGAACCATCTCAAATCAGAAAAAAGGGCGGTCTCCTGGAACAGGAAGTGATCCAAAGCAGATAGTCTTGTTGAGGATGAAGGGGGGGGGGGATGTTCTCTAGGAGTCCGCCGTCATCTTTACAGTCTTGAGGGGGTTACGCTCGAGGTTGTTCTGATCTATCTGTATGCAGACTCGTTATTGTCCCGGATCAGACCAATGACCGTAGTGTCATCTGCAAACTTCAGGGGTTTTACAGTCCGGTCCACTGAGGTCATTTGTTTACAAGGACAAGAGGAGGGGGGATTGAACACACAAAATTGTACCCATTCCTCTTTATCAAGCTTGAGCTCAGTCAGATTGCATGGAGAACAGTTTGCAAGTCTTGCCACAGTTTCTCAGTCAACTTTAGTTATGGACCCAGACATTGTAGCACATGAATATGGTTTGATCGCAGTCATTCCTTCATAGCTTCAGCTGCATTTTTTGGGAAATTCCCAAGTCTATGGCAGTCTCTAACACACTTTCTTGCAGGATTGTCCCGTATTTAGTTCCATCTTTCTTCCGATCACCTCTTGACCAGCTTCCCTGTCCTCGCTGAAGAAAAGCGTCCCCTAAGCATGATGCGGACACTGCCATTGTTCACTGTGGGCGTGGTGTCTTCTAGTGGAAGCGCAGTGTTATTTATTTCTGCCTCACGCGGCGTTTTTGTTTTTTGTGTAGACCAAAAAGTTTCATTTGGATTTGTTTAGACCAGCATTTTTTTGCACGTTTGCTGAGTCTGCGTACGTGGCTTTTTCCCAACTTTAATTGGGATCTGTTTTGGCTTTCATCTGGCCCTTTTTCCACAAACGTCAGATTTGGGGAGACCACAATTAATAGATTCTCCAATCTGAGCTGTGGATCTCTGCAGCTTCTCTAGACTTACCATAGCTCTCTCATTTACTTTTCTGGTTAATGCTCTCCTTGCCCAGCCTGTCAGTTTACCCAGACAACCATGTCTTGGTAGGTTAGTTTTATTGGATGACGAACTCAAGGGATGGGATACTGTTTTGAAACCGACACCTTTAAGCTTCCCTCATTTATCCCTGACCTGCCCGCTGTCCTTTTTGGCCTTTGTTACACTTTTTGTTCACTAATCTTCTCTAACAAACATCCGAGTATGTCACAGAACAGCTGAATGACGCAAACGTTGTCTCTATTTACTAATTACGTGACTTATGAAGCCCATTTTATCACACTGAATCTTATTTTAGGGCAGTCATGGGAAAAGCGGGCTATGCGTTACACACTATTAGAAAGAAAATGTTGAAAACCATCTGTTTTCCTTCTGCTCCACATTTATGCCCTGCTTTGTTTTGGTCCGTCAAATGACATCTCAATGATAAACGTTGAAGTTTGTGCTTGTAAGAGGTAAGCTTTCAGCGACCACCCAGGTTCTAAAGTCACAGTGTGTGTGTTTTTTTTGTTGTTTTTTTCCAGAAAATGAAGATTGCTGCTTCACCACAGAGCCAGGTGCAGCTCCTGGCCAGTCCTACCTCTGTATCCCCTTCCAGAAAGACGCCCACGCATCTTCTTCCACCAACAACGATGGAGACGAGTACTGCATCAGCAGCCAGGCCCCGGGAACCCCACCCTGCAGAAAGAGCCCAGGCTCAGGCCGCCGTTCTGAGCTGGTCCTGCTGGGCTGCGGAGCTCTGTTGGCGACTGTTGGACTGGGCTGCAACCTGCTAACTTTGACCCAGCCCGAGGAGAGCGTCAAATCCAGGTGGGAGGGTTTCTTCCACAGAACAGGCGGCCAGAGGCGCAGCACTAGCTCCCCAACTCGCAGACTGTTCCAGAGGGAAAGCCCGCTGAAGACCGCGGCCCCCACCCTGCCCGAGCGGGCTTTGCCCTCTTCTTACACGCTCCTGTCCTTGTCATCGGTGTCTGACTCGAACTCCACCCACTCGCTGCTACGCTCCGACAGCGACGAGCTGTTGATCTGCCGCCCCTCGTCCAGGCCCTCCGTTCCCCCTCCGCTCTCACAGCGCAGGGAGCCCCAGACGCCGGTCAACTCCCTGGTCAACGTTCACGTGGAGAGCTTCAAGCGCAACCCGCACCAGTCTCTCACGCCCACGCACGTCCCCTGCGTCCCGCCGTCCTCGCGGGGCCTCCGCAGGACCCCGTCGGATGGAGCCATCAAGAAGAACGGCCCCCTCAACTTGTTGGAGCCATTGCCGGAGAAGAAAGCTTTAGACAATACAGGTAAAGGCTGTTTTTTTGTTTTCGTAGAACTAGCAATATAGTTTCATATCCTACAGGATGATCTATAAATAAAAGCTTAATGTTCATGTACTTGAAATGTTTAGAATAATGACTAACATAGGCAAAGAAAAATATAGGAGTTCAATACTTTGCCATTGGGAGGGAGGGATGGATGGATGGATGGATGGATGGATGGATGGATGGATGGATGGATGGATGGATGGATGGATGGATGGATGGCCAATATCTATATTCTAAAAACCAGTGTATTTGGTTGGGGGAAACCTTTAAAATGGTGACATTTACCATGTTGACGATGGGACAGGTATTGAAGTCCACTGATACAAATGTTTTTCTTTACTCTTGTTTCCTTTCCCATATTTCTCAACACCTTGGACGTGCTGAGAAGTCTGGGATTTTCCAGACTTTTTCAGACCCTTTGAAATAAAATGATTTTTACTGAAGTCACAAAACGACCGAAGTTCCAGTCCGGCAGCACATTCTTATTATCCGTGCTTCTTTTTATGCTCTGACTGCAGCAGGTGGCTTCAGGGGTTTAAAAGAGGAAGGCTCCGAGGTCCCCCGGCTTCCTGATCCAAACTTAGTATTCCCCCCGACCCCTCGCCGTCGCTGCGCCCCCGAGCGTCCTAAAACCTTGGATTTTGTGGCTCGGCCTCGTCCTTCGCCTCGCCCGCGGGGAGACGTGTTCTGGGGAGACTCGCGGCCCCGGGGCAACGGACAGAGCCTGGGCAGCGGTGAGTCGCCCGCCTACACTTCCAGCACAGAGACGCCGCCCACTGTAGAGTTTGGTAGAGACCCCGCGGTGCTGCCCACCCCCATGGAGCCTCCGACTCCCTTCTCCCCCCGCAGGAACGCTAACCTGTTGGATCGGTTGGACGAGGGGCAGTGTCGTGATGGAACGGTCCCCCTCTGCAGACCGGAGCTCGGCCTTTCAAAAGACTCACCTTATAACCCAGGGTTCTGGTCCTGACTCAGTCCAACACATGGACGGAGGTGGATCTGCTGTTAGCTGTAGGAATGTCACCACTCTGACTAAGTTAGGTTTAATTAAAACTGGGATCAGTAAACCTTCCTCTGTCTACAACACTGAAACAAAATTGCAATACGGTGACTTTTTTTTTTTTGTGCATTAGTTTAACTATATTTTGCAAAATAATTATCTAAATTGGCATCTAAAACAGCTGAAACACAAGAAAATGTATTGTATCGACCCATGTCTGGCTTTATAGACCCCTCATCTCACATACATCAGCTCCAGGTTGTGGCTTCTTTCTGCAGAAACTGTCTGATAGTGTCCTGGCAGAGAATGACTACCATCTTCACAAAGCTTTACGCTCCCTATTTTAAGCTTGAGTTTGGATCGTGCATTCGATGAAGTGCACTTTCGTGAAAATCACCATGAATGTAAAAAAAACCAGTTGTTTTTTTTCTTTATTCCCAGAAAGTAAATTGTAAAACCACTTGAACTCCTCTGCTCCGCCTGTTTCCCGCTGGTGTTCTGCCGGCGGATGGATCCCTGTTTTGCACCAAGTACCCTTCCTCACCGCTCCCTTGACATCCCACAAGCAGGGAGCGCTGTTGTTTGATGTGAGCACTCTTGTTTTTTTGCATTTTGTCTGTATTGTCGCAACTAAAGGAACCAGAGAGAATGTCAGAGGGTTCATTGATTGTCTTTTGTACTCCTTTTTTTTGTTATTATTATTTATGATCCAGTTAAAGACATTGAGAAATGATTCTAAAAGCCAAAATTGGGAACTTTGTGCTCGTATATTGCTGTTAAATTATTGGGATAAGAAAAGTAAAGCTTGTTCCGTAGGGGTGGTGTTTTAACACCCACATGGGAAGCATGCCCAGGTGATGTGTGGAAGTTTGTTTCATATTATTTATTTATTTATTTATTTATTTATTTGGTGGCTTATTTTTTATCCTATTTGCCTTGATTTTTGACAATTGTTAATGCTTTATCTGAATGTTTCTGGAGCTTTCAGCCTTTGCGCAAAGCATCAAGTCATTTGTTTCTAAGCTGCACTTTGTTCATTGCTCATTTATCTTCCTTTTATTGTCTATTATCAGGGCTTTCAAAGCTTGTCAACCAGGGAATCATTTTTAAGGGGGAGTAGCTGGACAGCTCCTTGTTTTTTGTTGTTGTCTTGGGTGAGATTTTTTGTGTTGTGTTTTTTTAACTGTACAAATTATTTTGATTTAAATTGATTGAAAATAATAAGTCATTTTTATAGTGTCTTTGCCAAGAAATGTAGCTGCTCAGTGAGCATTTATCACCAAACAGTTTTTGTTGTTTTACAGGCATTAACTTTTAATGATTTCCAGTTGTTTTGTGGGAAGAAATAATTTGGAGAACACCATTAGCTTTCTTTAAATGATGATAAAGATCAGTTATCAGTTAGATAACATAATAATTTTTACAAACCTTAAAAAACACTGACGGATACATATGAGATTTAAAAAAAAAAAAAAAAATTTCATTTTTATTGATTTATTTATTTATTTATTACATGTAACATAAATGTTATATAAATAATTGAGAAAAAGAGCTGAAACAGTTCCCAATGCCCAATTGCATCACCTTATTGTTGTTTTTTATTTCATTTTTATTTAAGGGACCTCGATTGTAAAATGCGGGATCCCTTAGTCTTTACATGTGTAAATTTGAATGCCTCGGCACCCCGCCCCCCCTCCTCCAAACCCCCCTTCAGAACTGTGAAGAACATGATCATGTTCGACATAAACCACAAACATCCGTTTGAAGTCGTGGTGAAGCGACGCTGAGCTCTTGGATGAAATGTGAGCACAAATAAGCTGAAAATACTGTTTACTAACATTGTTTGTGGGGTGGGGGGGGGGCAATACTGTTATTGCCATGGGTGACTTGTATTTGCACTGGAACACACTGACTTGAGTAAAATCCTAAGAAAAATGTAACTGTTTCTGTACTTTCTTGTACGGCTTTAGGCTGCGTGAAGGATTATATCGTTCCTAGTGGTGTCCCGATACCGATGCCAGTATTGGTATCAGGCGCGATACCAGCGTCAAGTACTCATACTCATACTTGTAAAAGTAAACCGATACTCTGAAACAATAGCAGTTTTGTGCTTGATTTTTCTCCTGGGCTGGGCTACGCTGCAACTCAAAGGCTAGATACCACTCTATAGCAGGTACCAGTGCTATACACCAAGAGGCTGTCGGCTGACCCTCCAAAAGAAAAAAGAAGAGAGAAGATGACTGAATCTGTAACTGAATTCATTGCCATTGATGGTCAATTGTTTTCAGTGGTCAATGATATTATTGACTTATGTGTGATCTATAGGTAAAAATGTATTAAATCCTCAGTATCGGTACTTGGAATCGGCCAGTGGCTAAACTGAAGTACTTGTACTCGATCTTGGAAAAATTGGTATCAGGACACCCCTAATTGTTCCGTATATTGCACCTAAGAAGTTTGCTATATCAGCTGGAATCAGGGAATTATTGTAAATAGATGAAAACGTAATCCATCGGTACTGACCAAAACAGGTTTTCTATTGCCCATTGGTATGTCCAGTCACTAAGGCGTTGGGGATCCCTTCTGCTGTCCACATTTAACCACCCTTAGAACATATGGCCACATACTGAGGCTAGCTAATAAAGCTGAAGTTGGTGGGCTATTTAATGGCTGCTCCAAATGTGAAACTGAACTTAATGTTTCACAGTTTTAAGGAATCCGGACCTAATTTCTTCAACTCTAGATCAAAGTCTCAAACACAAAAACTTGTCAAACCTGAAGTATATTCTCCACTGAACAGTAAGAGTGTAACAGTATATTCCTCTCGCAGGATGAGACGATGTACGACGTTCTTATTTTTACAAATAAGGGGAAGATTCCCCGTATCAAAAACTTTTTTGATCACCCGTCATCAGTTTGGAATAATCCAGTCCAGTTTGATTCGATCATAGAGAATCCACAAATAACTTCATGCTAAAAAAAAAAAAAAGAAAAACCCTGATTGGAAGCCAAACCCAGGACTTTCTTGCTGCAAGGCACTAATGCTAGCTCCCAGGTAGTTTGGATTTTGGACCATTGGTGATCAATTACTCTGCAAAAAGGGAACTAAAAGTAAAAACATTGAAATTAGTTTTTTCCTTGATTTGAGCAGCTGAATGACCCTATTTGCCAATGGAATGAGTATTTTTACCTCTAAAATAAGATAGTTAGATATCCTGCACTTGAAATAAGATGATGGAGATGAGTTGTTCTTACTTTAAGTGCAAACATCTTATTCCATTGGCAGATAGTCTTATTTAGCTCTTCAAATCAAGGAAAAATACACTGATTTCAAGACAATTTCACTTACTTTTAGTTTCCTTTTTGCTGCGTAGACACAAAAACGGTGAGAAGGCCCCTTAGCTGCCATAGGAAGCCAGCAGCCTGTTATTTTCACAAACTATTTTCCTTTTTATCACAAGTGATTGGAGCTCTTTCCATGTCTTTGAGGGCTCTTAGTGAATCAGATGGGAATACTCAATAGCTAACTCTATCAATGCAAGAACTACTTTCTTTCTTACTTCACAACAAGAGTCCCAAACGTGGACCATATCGAGTTTACAGCCTTCGCCTTCCTGTCTGGGACCCCATAGCTTACACCAGGGGTTCCCAAACTTCTCAGCCTGTGACCGTCAAAATAACAGCGCCAGAGACCAGCGACACCCTTTTGGCAGAATATCACGAGACTAAAGTCATTAAATTGCAAGGACAAAGTTGAAATTTTATGAGGACTCTAACAAATAAGTGCAATCTCTTGAAACGATTGTGTGACTTTATTCTTGTAATGTTTTCGTACACCTAAAAAATTGCTTTATTCTCGTAATTTCCAAAAACAAGAAAATTTGTATTATGGCCATTGTAGATTTTAAAAAAAAAATTTGCCATAGAGGAGTAAATTGACACCAAAAAACTCAGAAACCTTGAGATTATTTTCACATATTTGCGAGAAGAAACTTGAATGTCTCCTGGTGTCGAAAAGTCACATATTTTCAAGAAAACAACTTTTTTTTCCATGACTAAAGGCATATTTTTGTTATATTAAAAATAAGTATATCTCCGGCGTTGTGAAGTCAGAAATTTTGCATCATCATTTGGATCCTCTCACAACGACCCCCTGGGGTGGGGGTTGGGTTTGTGGGGGGGGTCACTAGGGAACCCCCAGGCTTACACTGACTTCCTAGATCGAAATAAGCCCCTATCTGTTCATCTAAATTCACTTCACATCCCACAGCTCAGGGCTCCATTCCTGTGACAACCCACCGCTGAATATTTATCCCCACGACTGTGATCTATCCCAGTCTCATACGAGCATGTCTTGACGTTCAACGTCGTGACCCACCTTTATACGTGAAGCTCTTACGTGGCCACGAGAACATCCGAACATGCAAAGACTGACGAATGAAAGGACAACTCACATCTGCAAGAGCACCTGAAACATCTAAATAATTAAACAAGTTTATTACACACGTACACTATTACCATACACACGAGGAATTTTTTTGAAGGTACAGTAAATGCTGTGAACGAAGTGCTTTGTTTTGGCATCAATAAAGACAAATATTTTTTTTCATAAGATTTTCATGGGATTTTACATCGCAGCCTATTTACATCTTGTGATATGTATCTGGTATCGTGCCGCAGCCAGCGGCAATGTGCTCTCTTTGCTTTTGTGTTTTGACAGCACCTTAACATCAGATATAATCAAGAAGACAAAAAACCTTTGAATTACCTTTTTAGCCATCATCAAACGATCGAAAAAATGTGAAAGTGGGTCGTTGCTCGCTTGTAGAAAGGCATTTAACACACATCTTGTGCGAGTGCAGGTGCTTGACCTACGCTGCATGTGCAATGTGTTTTGGACTGGCAGTGCATTGGTTTATAACAGTTAAAGCAAAGTGAGCAGAAATTCTTGTCAGACACGTTTACCGGTTTGGTGCAATTTCTTTTTCAGAAGAAAAGGAAAAAAAAAACAAAAAAACAACTAAAACAACCATCCACACAACAAAGTTCAATAACTGGCCACCGTATGCTGTGCAAAAGCGAAAGCAAAACAAACATGAATTCACACTAAGACCTCTGGTCGGTGATGTTTAAGGTCCGAGTGGCACACAGTGGGGCTGCGACTCATGACAGGCGCGGCGTCGTCGACCCGTGAGACACTTATGTCGCCTCTTTCTTTTCCTTCTGGGCATTGCGGCGAATCTTCATCTCTGTCAGCTGGATGTAGCGGATGGCGTTTGTGTCTGTGAAACAGTCGGAGGAAAATAATGATTTTTTTTTCCCTTGTTAGCATAGGAAATAGCTCATCAAAGTGGTCATGAATTTTTCACTTAATCTAGGCTGCCTACTACACTAAACAAACTAAAGGTCATCCTATAAAAAGCACTACTGAGGTGGAAACCTTAAACTGCATTACAGCCAGGGATTCCCCCAGGACAGGCATTTGGCCGCCTTCAGATGCCTGCTGAGGAATCAGAACCTGGCTCAGGGTAGACAGACAATAAGCCTTTGCTCATTATGAAAATGTACTTTAAAGGATGTGTGGCAATTCTAGTAAAGAGATAGTTAAGTGATGGTTTTCTTATAAGCTTAAAAGCAGTTAATATCGTAACCGCAGTTAATAAAGTCTCTTGGCGTTCAGTTTCTCTGTTCATTTAGTTTAAATCCAGATTAATTGATCCTGGAGCCTTAATCTAATTGCTAGTCTGAGAGGAGCCAAGATCAAAAAGGGCTTCTTTTTTCCCCAGGCTCAAAAACATCATACTGATTTACACCAATCCTTTAAGAAACCTTTAAACAACTGTCATATTTGCAAAGGAGCTATATACATTTACATTAAGAGGACCAGAGGCGGTGTGTTACCAAAGATCATCCCGTGTTAAACGCCCACTGAGAGTGGAACATGTAAAGGTTAAGGATAAACTGATTCCTGGAATCAAAAATGTACACACACACACGCACATATATATATATATATAGATAGATAGATAGATAGATAGATAGATAGATAGATAGATAGATAGATAGATAGATAGATAGATAGATAGATAGATAGATATATGCACTGGCTTCCAGTCAGCAACGGGACTCGTTTTAAGATTGTGTTGATGAATTTTAAATGTTTGGATGGGTTAGGTCCCTTCTATCTTTCCAAGCATTTGTCTGTCCACATGCCAGTTCGTTCAACAAGTTCAGCGAATCAAGTAACTTTGTCGTGCCTTGAGTTCTGGTTTGACTTCATTTTTCTGTTATTTTAATTTTTTCATCTCATGTGGGTTAGGTTTGACTTTATTTATTGTTAGCTTTCATTGTCATCAGTTATTTTCGGTCATCTTCACTTCACCTCCTCAGCAGTCAGTCACACCTGTTATCATTTACTAGTTAATTAGCCAGACCCTTGTTCCACCTGTTAAGTGCTCTATTTAAACCTCCCTCTGCCTTCAGTTCAGCACTGGGCCGTCATCTGCTATCCACCACTCCATGCCAGTCCCTCAGTAAGTCTTTGTGTTCTGCTGTTCGTTCCTGGAGAAGCTCTGCTCTTTGTCCAGGTGTCTCCTGATAACTGCTAACCTGACTAGCCGCCCGGAGTCCTGGTGTTGCTATGAGGCCTGCTAGCCGAGCAGCACCTAGCGAGTGTGGACTCTCTCTCTCTCCGGGCCGTCAGCTCCTGCCATCACCTACAACCCTGACCTTCTGCAGCCCTTAACCTCCGGTCTTCGTCATCAGCCATCACCACCCTTCCTTTAAATAAAGACTCTTAAACTTTAGTCCCGTGTGCGCTTCCTGAGTTCTTCGGTAAACAAATCATGACAGTGCTGAGACCACAGCTGAAAACTAGAGGGGACCGAGCAATTGCTGCGGCTGCGCCGAGACTCTGGAAGTCTTCCTTTGAACATTAGAACAGCCCAGCCTCTTTGCATTATTAAGTCTTTGTTAAAAACCCACCTGTTTGCACTGGCCGTTGCCTCAAGCTAAACAGATTATTTTCTTTTATTTTTTGTATTTTTCAGTATTTTAACATTTAGTATTTTTGATTATTCTTATTCCATGTTGCGTATTGTTTTATATATTTATATTGTTTGTTTACAGCACATTGGACAGATGTCTTTATTTTAATGTGCTATATAAATCAGTTTATACATGAAAAACGTATTCGTCTGACTGGAAACGCTCTACATGGTCCATCCTCAGTGCATGTTTCACACAGATCATTGGCGGAGTGCCTCCAGTCCCTGTGTAAATAATAACAGGTTTCTCCGTATATAACTGTTCATTGCAAGCAACCATTGACAGGTTCATTAAAAAAAGCATTTGCTTAAACCACTATTTGAGATCGGAGTTGTTTCTAAGGGCAGAAGTCTACTTTATTTTTGGCTCCTGTCAGACTAGCCGTTAGCTTCAGGCTCCACGTCCAGCCAATCTAGATTTATACAAAACAAAGACAGTTATCTACTCCGGGGAAAATATGAAGCATTTTTAACGCATCCTCAGTTCATAAGGTTTGAAACAGCCCTTTATTTATGCAAATTTTTGGGATTAAATTGAAGACTGTGAGTAGCTTCCTATGATTATAGGATTATAAGCCTACATGCATAGCAAGAACACCTGATTAAGTAAACTTATTAGCTTTATTAAGTATTTTAAATTCCTTAATTAACATAACTCAAGATAGATAAATAAATCAGTAAAGTGAGGTTAACGTTTTAAAACCCAGCACTGGAGTCCAGTGCTTTTACACTGGAGTTATCACTAAATATACCCTTTCTTTTGAGCTAGTAGTGAATAACATGACAATAATAACATTTTCATTCAAACCCATTTCAACAGGATCAGACTTATTAAAGAAAAGGGAATGGTTAGAAGAAGCATTATGAATTTAAGATGTTAATAAATGTAATTAAACACCTAGTATGGAATATCTGGATGTGTAAAAATTATGAAGGCTAAATTGAATTAGCTAAAACACATAAAAACTTTAAAATAACTGGGAATAACTGACGTGCAACCTACAGATTTACTTTTTCTCCAGAGACACCAATAGCAGCATAACAGCTTCAATAATCCGTTCTACATGAGCTCTCTAAAACAGTGATTTCTCTGCCAGGTTACAGCTGGTCCTGGACTGCTTCTCCCTTCCCTTCCTGCAGTGGTCTCCAGTGTTTCATGCTTGTAGTCCTGACAGAATCTGTTAACTCCTAATGAGCTCCCCAGCACATATTCTCCACATCTGCGTCTTTTCCCTCACGTACCTGCCTGGCCTTGTTTTCCTCTGCGAAAAACATTTTTTTGCGAGACACTACCTGCTCCTGAAACCCAGCATAATCCTTTCAGACCCGTGCGCGCAGGAGCAAATGTAATTTTGATATTATGCGTCGAGGAGGAAAAGCAAGGATTCGTGTGGACCGCGTTTGGGTTTTGTTTGTCAGTTCGGTCTGCCGCTTTGATCGTGATGAAAATATTCCAGCAGTCTTTCCTCTGAGGAATTAGTCCAATGGAAAGACTGCTGGAATATTTTCCTCACGGCCCTTCAGAGACTGGATCTTGTATAACTGGATATCTTTTACGTGCATAAAGATTATTTTTTTTTTATATGTAAGTGCTCTATCTTTCACTCTAAAACGGACGCAGCTCATCAGTGTTTTGTTTTTGGGGGGTTTTTTGCTTGAAAGGGGGTCTCCTTCTGTCGCCCAACACACAACTAAAACGCACCGCTGCTTCCCTGATAAAGCCTGATGTGAAATGAATAAATACATAAAAATGCACTCCGAAAAATATACTGGGGCATTCTCATTGACCGACCATCGAGAAAAAAAATTTAATTTTCAGATACAACTGATCTTTTTTTTTTTTTCAAGCGGAGCCACCCATTAAGAATTGCCACCCGGGGCGGTGTGCCATCTCGCCCGTAACAAAAGACTGCAGCTGCAGCGTAATGTTGTGACTGCTGACCTGCCGGCTCCTGTTTGTGTGACTCCTTCAGGTAGTACAGGGCCTTCTGGTAATCTCCCAGGTGGTAATAGGCCACTCCGGAGCGGTACAGCGCTTTGAAGTTCTTCCCTTCCTTCAGGAGCACTTTCAGGCAGTATTCCTTCACTCGTTCATAGTTCACCAGCTCCATTTGCAAAAGGCAGGCTGGAAGGAGGAAAGATGTTAAAAGATTAAAAACTGCAGCATGAGTCGACACGTGCTTTTTTTTTTTTTTTTTTCATCTTTGATGCAAAGCAGTCTAATGATGTATTTCCTGCAGGGCACAAATTATAATTAGTTCTTTTGTTGTTCTGATTCACTTGACTGGAGTGAAAAGGGCAGCTGTCACATAAAGGGGAAAAATGGCTGTGAGTCATTAGTGAATCTTAGAATATTATTAGATTTCCTTTTTTTGGGGATGAAAAACAGTGAGTGAGCATCAGTGCGAAATGTGAAAATGAAGCACCCCTTACCAGCCAGGCTGTTGTAACACTCCAGCTCCGCATTCTCCATCGCTCCCTTCTGCTCATCCGTCAGCGTGCTGGGCTTGCTGATGGTCGGCAGGAGGCTGGGGGTGGACTTGGAGCCGGGGTCCGGATCCCCCAGCACCCTGCACAGCCCCTTGATCTCCAGCAGAGCGCGGTGATACTTGCCGATCGCCTCTCTGTATTTCTTATCCTTGTAGCACTGAGTGCCTTGGCTCTTAAAGTCCAGCGCCCGCCTCACGACGTCAGCTGGCTCGTTGTGGGATGGCTGCTTCAGCATCGCCCCACCATGATGCCTCTGCTGCTGGAGCTGCTGCTGATGGTGATGGTTTCTGGGATCTTTCGTCCGGCTGCCGCTGCTGGGTGGCTGAACGCGTTGCTGGAGCCTCGGGGAGCCGCCGCCGCCGCTGCTGGCGGTGAGGCTTCCTCTGCCGCTATCCACCCTTCCATCGTTACCGGCCTGGATGGCACTCATCTTGGACCTTTTTCCTTTTAAAATGCCTCCTGCCCTGACGCGCCGTGGTGAAAAAGCTGGGGAAGGGTGGTTTTTCACCGCATCTCATCGGCTGTAGGCGCGCCTTCGCCTCGCCTGTGTCGCAGCTACGTCCTCTCTGTGCGCAACCCTGCGCTGTGCGCTGCGCGCTCCTCTGTTGTAATCGGCTCCCGTGTTTTCCATCCAAGCGCACCGATTGGTTGATGAATGCAGAAATAGTCAATGCATTGTAATTCCCCAGCTGAGCAGTCTGATTTCACATTCAGACTCAGTTTCATTGTCAGCCTGAAAAAGAAAGTGATCACAGCAGAAAAATAGATTCTCTTGGAAAATATCCTTTTTGGAATTTCTTGTTGGTTGACTCCAATGGGAGATCATACGAAAGCGTATTGCATTTGTAGAAACTGCTAAATGCTAAATTTAACATGCTTTTCTTGCTGACAGCCTATTTCAGCAATTAAATGTATGGGCCTGATATGACTGGAGACACATAACCTTTTGGAAAATACAAATTTTACACCAGACATGATTTATTTTATTTTCAAATAATGTGTCTTGCTTATAAATTTCTTGAACAAACTACCTAAATCATTGTATCAACTGTACATTAAATGAAAACGGTATGCCATGTGAGCTCTCAAATGTCTATACAACACGTCACAATACCCTGTTTTTTTTATTAAATAATGGGACTTTATTAATAATTTCAACACATTGTTCACATATAATTTGACAAATATCCTGCACAATTCAAGAAATGAGCAAACACATCCATCCATCCATCCATCCATTTTCTAACCTGCTTAATCCCTCATGGGGTCGCGGGGGTTGCTGGTGCCTATCTTGATCAAACACATTTTCAGAGGAAAACATTTCTGAAATAAAAAGCTGCAATTACATGTTGCTTAAATGGGCACACTATTTCAATTGAGTTTTGTCATTTGATACCAGCAAATATAGTGAATCTGATTAAACTCAATAAAGTTCGGAAGTCCAAGGACTTTTCTGATAATGAGGGTACAAAGTATCTTGAATTAACTCATTGTACAAATGTATCAGTCAGGAGAAGCATATGGGGAAAAATCTGCAGGACATACAATTAGCCTAATTGGAGAAATCATTACAAATTGACATTTCTCCAAAATTGCTGAAAAGACAAGACAAAAACTAGTCATGGAGGTTGACAAAAGACCAACAACAACACCAAACGAGTTGCAGGAATTTCTGGTTGGTAGGCCAGTACTAACTATGTTATAAATATGACAACAATGTCCTCTGTTTTTTCATTTATCTAGATGCAAATGTTAGGACTGGTTCAAAGAAACCCTTTCTCCTGCAAAAAAGCATGCAATCCTGGGTAATACCTCCCAAACCTTTGTGATCCAATGTGGGAACTTTTGGGCACAGTTGAAAAAGGTACATTTGGGAAAAAAGAAAAGAAAAAAAAAAAAGCAAATACTCAGTTAAGTGTTAGAGTTAAAGGTGAAGATTTTTATTTTTTAGTGTCACTGTGGGTCAAAGGATAAATGAAAAACAACACAAGAATGAGCTGTGAAGTGTATATATAAAAAAGAAAAATGTTTTGCAGCTTCTTTGATGGAGGTAGTTTAAAAAATCCCAAAATAAAATTGGAAAATACAAGATCCTCCCTGTTTATGCATTAAAGCATATGTTTATATTAAGTTTTATTAAATAAAAAAAATTATCAAAATGCATGCTGTTGGGGTATAATAATTGTACATCATGCTTTTACTAATATACCATACGGCACAGTTTAGACAATATACATTTTAAGTCGATTAGACTAGAGTCCTAAACAAACACAACAGAGGTGGATGGAGCAGCCAAAAATTGTAACCAAGTAAGATTAGCACTACTTCAACATATTTTTACTCAAGTAAAAGTAAAAAGTAGTCCGCTAAGAAGTTACTCAAGTAAGAGTAAAAAATATTCGGTAAGAAGGCTTTTCTAGCACTGAGTAATTAATCATAACAACTGATGATTTAATATTTTAAAATGATGTAATCGGACAGACAAACATAAGGTTATGTGTAAATTCGGGTATATTCAAGACAAAAATGGAAAATATGCAAATAACAAAATTACAAAACAACAAATTCAGACAGAAGAAATACTTTTCTAAAAAAAATTCAACATTAAACTTGAAAGCAATACACACAGCAGTTACAGTATGTTAGAACAGTGCAAACTACTTCCAGTGACAATATCTACTGTTTACTGTACGTTCATTTGACCTCCAAATAGCTTAATGAGCTCAGCAGATAGAAAATAACATTAAAAATAACAACGCTTGTGTACAAATAAGAAGCCTAATTTTAACATAAACTTTAGATTTTTGTCTCCCTGATCCATTTTTGGTTAAAACAAGTCTGTTGTTTATTTGTGAAGTTACTCCCAGCAGGTAGAGTAGCCAGAAATTTTACTCAAGTAGGAGTAGTGATACTAGTAGTATATGACTAGTAAAGTAAAAGTAAAAAGTACAGTGCAGTAAAACTACTCCTAAAAGTACATTTTGTTCAACGAGTTACTCAAGTAAATGTAACTGAGTAAATGTAACTAGTTACTGCCCACCTCTGCACAGCAAAATATGTTTACTACAGAAATGGCAAATGTTAATACACATTAATTAATTTATGTTTACATAGGAATCACGAACAGAGGTGATGTATCAGCTTCTTGATATAGGTGCCCATTTCTCAACGTAATGTTTAATCACGACCTGCATTAAACGCTAACGGATGGAGGCAGGACGGACACTAAGGGATTGGGGATGACATGATTAATGCTATTGTGCAGAGGCATTCTTTTTACCTTATAAGGACAGCCCGTTTTGATCGGACAAATTGAACTGATGCTGGAAAAATAAAAAATAAATTACCCTGAATGGTTCAGTCAGACTTGAATCCATTGTTAAAATTTTGATATAGGGGCTAATTTACATCTAAGTTCCTGGCAAGTTAATGATCTGGAAATATCAGAACACAAATTAGTTTTAACTGGCATAATAATGTTTTAACTGGCTTCAGTGCAATAATATCAATATATATTTCAAATCAGAAAATTCATAATTGATTTTGTCTACAAATCATAGATAAAGGTTTAAGTGACACAATTTTAATTCAAATTTTCTTTTTTATTTTCTGTTTTTTATGTGTGATCATGTTTGATGTGTGGTGTGATGAAAGAGCAAAGCTGGGACAGGAAAAAAACAAGTATAAAGTATCTTCAATGGGGCTTAATGAGAAAATGTTTTTAAATGTGCAACATATAAAAACTATGTTACATAGGTACCCTCATGAAACAAATGACAAAGTAGTTTTCAAAAGTTTTGACAAAAGAGATATTGTGGAAGATAAAAAGAAGAAGAAATTTTATTTCTAAACTGGGGATACAAGAAGCCAGGTTCTGCGGTTGCGTCATCAATCTACGACACGACGGACAGTGAAGACGTCATATTTCAGAGACAACTTGTTTACTATCATGGCGTCGGGCGACTTCAGAGGTATTGTTATGTGGAACGCTTTATCTGAATTATTTTGGATTTAATAATCTTCAGAAAAATTATGAAATTCGTGAGCTAGAGCTTGGGGTTAGAGCTGCGTTGGAGGGTTTTAAATAGAATTATTGACTGTAAGGTAACGTTAGCATGCTAGCTAACTTTGGTATCCATCTACCGGGGGTGTTTTTTTTTTGTGTGTCAGACTTCATGTTTTTTTCGTCGATGCATTTATGTTTCTTACTCTTAAGATTATTAAATATTTTTAATAATACATTTTGGTACATTTTGTGTCAAATGGGAGGGAAATAAAATGTATCTTAAAGTGGCACACATACAGTAGATCTGCCTACCTCTCATAGTCACATTTTGCATCATAAGCTTATTTACGTTAACAAAGTGACGTAAAAGACATATATATATATATATATATATATATATATATATATATAGGGTTCCTTCCTATATGGTTTTGAATTATATGGGATACTGTATATCATTCTCATTCTCTAAATCTGGACATGTATGATAAAGAGAAAATTCAGTACGGAACATGTCTGAGTTTCTAGGTATTATTTGTACATTTTTATTCTAAAGGATTGAAATCTCAGATATTAAAAAAAGAGCATTTTTATCTCTGATTTATATTTAAGTTAAATGTGGGTACGAGTCACGATAATATTCTTACAATAGAGTCTTGCTTTATCCTGTTATTTACAGAAATGTATAAAAATGTCTAAAAAATAATATAGCTTATTTACCTTTTTAGTCAATATTAACAATAAT
Source organism: Fundulus heteroclitus (assembly GCF_011125445.2). Taxonomy (NCBI): domain Eukaryota; kingdom Metazoa; phylum Chordata; class Actinopteri; order Cyprinodontiformes; family Fundulidae; genus Fundulus; species Fundulus heteroclitus. The sequence continues at coordinate 25,218,370 of NC_046379.1, forward strand.
ATTTGTTGTTTGGATACCCCATAAGTTTTCACACGCTGACAGAATCATGTTTCCTACAGACAAAATATTTCACAATAACCTAATTTCTTTGTTATGAGCAAAGGAAAAGTGTTGGACAAAATCTCTGCAAGCTTTTAGGTAATTTGTAGCATCACATGGGGAAGGTCAAAGAAGTGGGTTGCAGGTTTTCTTGTAAAGGTGAACAGCAGATAAAGTATTATAGATACAATAATACCATCACAAAAGTATATACAGTATTAATTAATACGACATGTATAAAGTGACAGCTGAAGATGATAATAGGGTTTTTTTCTGTATGGAAAGCACCTGTAGGTTCCGTTCTGATTTGAGAAACCCTAAAAAAAGTTTGGAGAAAAGTGAGAAAAAAAAAGTGTTGCCACACTGCTAAACTGGAAGCCAATTTCAGTGAGAAAACCTTTTGAAAATGTTTTGTACTTGAATGGCCGGACTGTTTTTAAAAATTGTTTAGAGAAGGATGAAATCTGGAAATGGAAAGTTAAAAGAAATTCTAGCTTTGACCATACCTTCCATTGGAAACTTGTCAGTGAAGCCTTTTTATTATGTTTCTACATATGCCGTTTGCTTGGTGACTCTGCAGACAACCTCCTTGGCATATCGTGGGTGGACAGCGGCTGGGTGCCGATTCTCAATCTCGGAAATGTTCTGGATTACTTCTCGGAGAGAAGCAACCCTTTCTATGACCGAACCTGCAATAATGAGATTGTGAAGATGCAGCGGCTTACTCTGGATCATCTCAAGTAAGTTTACTAAACCGGGGATTAAACGGTGTTATGATGTTGTATTGCAAAGCTTGTTTTCTTGTTTTAAAATATACAAAAAGTATAATGATAACCGGAAATCGGTGCACAAAAGTGAAAAGAGATGTATTACGGATGTTTTCTGCTGCATGAACAGAAAATGTTTCATTGCTATTTCTCATGTTCCTTTACTTCAGTCTCCTATCGACTTCTTTGCCAACACGCACGGAGCCTTTTCTCTGTATTGTTAGTATGTAAAGATAATTCTGTTAGATATAAAAATACAAATTAATTTTTAATAAGGCAGTAATGGTTATTTCTGACCTGCCTGTATGTTCATAGAGGAGCGGCTTCATTGCTTACCAAAGTTGTACTTACACATTTGAACAGATTTTTGAGCGCATTGTACCACATAAAATCATATATAAGGCGTACCGGATTATAAGGAGCACCATCAGTTTTTGAGAAAATTTAAGGATATCAGCTGCGTCTTATAGTCCGAAAAATATGGTACTCAGTAACGTTTCAACTGTAAGTAGAACATCGTGCGAGTCCATCCTGTGCACTCGGAAGACATAACAATGTGTAACTCGACACTTGGAGGCAAATTCTTTATTGGGAAGCAAAGGGTTGAGACATTTTCTGCAGTTTGGACACCAGGTACAGACAGGATGTTGCTGCCCTTCCTCTTTACACCAACTCTAAATCTTTTAGGTTTCTTGGCTCAAGCTGGACAACTCAATGCTTGTTGCTATACTTTATGCCCCATTTAGCTGGAGAAAGCCCTACCTTTTTAACCGCGCATAATCCAAATGTGGTCTGGCAATCGATCAACGTTTAATTTTTGTTTCTGAATACCAACTTTAGTCATAGAAAAGCCTAAACTGTAGTTTGCCAACAAAGTGCGGATCATACTGAAACCATAAGCCACCAGACCTGAGCAGCTAATTACAGCTTGGACAGTTCCCCTTCTTCCAAAACCCGCACAACTGTGCATTCACAGGAAAGCAGGCGGTCACACGGAGCCTTTTTAAAAATGCTATGTGACCTGTTACGCTGACAACCTTGGAAAACATCTCCTTTTGCAGTATACCTTTTAGGATGATCCTCACTGGTAGATGATGTGTAGAGTTTGACGTTGTTCCCTTTTTTTTTTTTTTTTTTTCTTCAGTCAGATGGTGGGAGTGGAGTACATTGTTCTTCATACTCAGGAACCGATCCTTTATATCATCCGTAAGCAGCAGCGGCAGTCTCCAACCCAAGGTGAGCAGGGCAACATCTCACCATCGCTGTGTTTTCTATCACTAATGCAACATGCATGTACATTTGGCTCTGTTATGTATTTAAAGCCCCGGTAATGAAGTTTGCCGCTCTGCTTGAACATCTTTGACCACATCTCTGCACTATATCATTATCCAGTGATTCCTTTGGCGGACTACTACATCATAGCAGGAGTGGTGTACCAGGCTCCCGACCTGGGGACGGTTATCAGCTCTAGAGTGGTAAATCAGCTTAATTAGAAGCACTGTTCGTGTTTTAGAGAATCGAGAACCTGGATTTATTTTCTCCTAATATTGTATTCAATGTGGGTTTAGCTCTCCGCAGTCCATGGAATCCAGTCGGCTTTCGATGAGGCCATGTCTTACTGCCGGTATCACCCATCCAAGGGCTACTGGTGGCACTTCAAGGATCAGGAAGAGAGAGGTTGGAACTTTCTTAACTTAATCTTGTGTTTACAACCACTAGTTGGTACAGCCGCCATTAACAGTGGACAGGTCACTGTCATGAAATGACATTTGAAAAAATTGCCAGCTTTGTACATGTAGAGACCTGAATTTTTGCCAATTTTTCTTTAAAGATTTGCTCATTCTCTGTCAAATCAGATGAAGAGTGTCTGTGAATATAATTTTTTAAGTCTCATCACAGATTTGCTATAAGATCTAAATTTGGACTTTGACTGGGCCGTTGTAACACATTAACATGCTTTGATCTAAATCAACGGGGTTCAAACCCAGACACTGTCCTGCAGGATTTAGATGTGTTCTTTGTTCCATGCACCTGAACCATAGGTTATCAGTCATTAGAAGGCTTCTCTAACACCTTGAAGACATACTGCTCTGAATTTTGACTCGGTGGGTTAAGTTGTTGTTGTGCAACAGGAAGCTTGTGGGTAAAATCCCGGGGCAGGAAAGCACTTTAGCCCAACTTATCCACCGATCTGCGTATCTGATGTTGACAGGCAGAGTAGGAAAATGCTTTTTTTTCCCCCAAGTTCCGATCGTACTAATTGAGCACTGAAGGCGAGGAGGTCCTGAGAGTTGTCTAAGTACAGGTATAGGTAAGGCGGTAACAGTACAGGGACAGATTTATAGATGAAGATGTACTTAATCATGAGTCTACAGATCAATAACGATTACCACCTAACCCAAGAATGTACAGTGGTGAGTCAGAGATTTATTCCCCATTATGGTAAATGGCTTGTACCATATTTTTCAGACTATAAGGCGCATCTAAAATCCTTAAATTTTCTCAAAAATTGATGGTGCGCATTATATGTGATGGCTGTTGTGCTTACTGGCTGACTTTATGTGGTACAATGCACTCCAAAATCTGTTAAAATGTGTAAGCTCTGCTCAATGGATATCCGGAGCATTACGGTACACTGTGTCACTACCTGATCAGACCCCTGAGCTGTCTACAAGACTGCCTGACTGTAATGTCAAAACTAGAAGTGCATTCATGTAAAGACGCCGTCATACTAGTTCACTCCGCGGAGGTCCGTGCGTACAGGTTGAGGACTTTATATCGAACTGTTTTATATGTGACACTGAGCTTGCTGGAGCAGCTCAGTGTATGAAAAAGCGGCATCATCTGAAGTCTGGCAGAAGAATATGGGTCAGTGGCTCCGATCTAAAAAACTGCCATGTGCCGGCTTAACACCAAAAGATTTGTTGCATCTGTCTTTGCATAGTAAATCGGTTTTCACTGAGCAGTTTTGTGTGATGGGACAGCATTACCAATACTATGACCTCTCTGTTCTCACTGAAAGGTGGTAGCCTGGTTGTTTGAGAAGAAACGGCTCTAGGCGCTCAGCTAGCTAATCACACATTTTACCATCCGTTCCGCCGCTTCGTCCCACTGGTAGAAAGTAAGGGAATTGTAGGAATTTGCCACAAGAAATGTAGGCAACAGTAAGCTCGACTATGAAGGGTAAAACGTCCAGGGAGAGTCAGCGCGGAGTCTGGCAGTCTCCCAGTATGTGCACAGTATACCCGAGTATGTGAGAGCCTTTAGGCAGCCCGCACACGTGGAGTATGCTCTAGCAAAAATAAACCTAGTAAGTTAATTATTATTAAATATAAAACTTGTGTTTATTTTGGCCTTATGTTAGAAACAGGGCAGTGTAGTCCAACTATCCGACAGACGGATAGAGAGCTGTGTACATGAAGGGGTGGAGTGATATTACACACTTGGGAAGAATATTTAGTGAGGCTTATAATCCGGTGTGTTTTATATTTGGACAAAGATGCACAAAGACGTGTTGATTCACGGTGCGCCTTATGGTCTGAAAAATACGGTACCTGTATAGCACTTTATCAAGTCCGATGACCCCAAAGTGCTTTACATTAGTCAGTCATTCACACATTCACACCGTGACGGTGGTGAGCTGGTTTAGTAGCCCAGGTGCAGACTTTCAGACATTCATCAACGCCACCAAGGCCTCCGACCACCGCCAGCAGGCAATTTTGCCGAAGTGTCTCGCCCAAGGACACAACGACTGAGGCCGTTGGAGCGGGTAATCCAACCGGCAATTGCAGGACAATCTCCCTAACTCCTGCGCCACCGTCACCCCTTAATGCACCTTAATACACCATGATAGACAGCATCCAACATGTGAAGAGAGATGGCAGGAGCATTTGTATACACAACATCACAGTAATCTAACATAGGCGAGAAGGTCCGGTCAGCTTTACTCAAGGATATTCAATTCAAAAATACCTTATTAATCCCAAAGGGAAATTAAATGCTGGTGTAACCCATGTGGTTTTCTTCAATGAGTTGCTGTAGATGCTGATGGCTGCAGGCAGGAAGGATCTCCTGTAGCGGTCTGTCAGACAGCAGATCTGGAGAAGACTCTTCGTTTTATGAAAATCTTTCTTTGTGCAGCCATCTCCAGACGTTCTAGACGGGAACCCAGAACAGAGCCAGCCTTCTTTATTAGCTTGAGCTTCTTAAAAAGAGGGTTAAATAATGCAGGCCACACTTTTCAGTTTTACTTGGAGAGAGAAAACTAAAACCATGTATAATTTTTTTCCGCTAATGCTACTTTGTGCTGGTTTATAAATCCAAATAAAAATACGTTGAAGTTTGTTGCAATAACCTGACAAAATACATGAGGATCCAGGGGGTGTGAATACTTTTTTGCAAGGTGCCGTGTGTTCAGATTGTTTGAACCATTTAACTTTCCATAGAGGTTTGAAAACACATCTTGACTCTTAGAGTGAATAATATTTTTGATCTTGAATAGAAATTCAGTTTGTAGTCGTTTCCAGAAGAAATAACAGGATGAAGTCAGAAGAAGTTCAAAGGATGTGCATACGTTTGTAAAGCTCTATATGTGTGAGAACTATTTCTCAAAGGCTTATTAACTAACTTTTTGCCTTTGTTACAGAAAAGGCTAAGCCTAAATCCAAGAAGAAAGAGGAGCCTAGTTCTCTGTTTCAGAGGCATCGCGTTGACACACTACTTTTAGACCTCAGGTCAAAGTTTCCACCAACTTTCTATCAGGTATGTTGACGGTGTTTCTACACGGTCGTTAATACCACTTTTTCTTTCTTGTAATGTAATGTGTTTTTCTTCTGTCTGTGATTTTTTAAGCCTAAGCCTGGTGATAAGCCAATTCCAGGTAAGATATTCAGTTTGATTTTACTGCAGATCCTTAAGTCACGTTCAGTTTTGGATCTGAAAATGTGTTAGTATGAAAGAAAACTTCATATAAACGATTTAAAAGTTAACTCTTTTTTTTTTTTTTTTTTCTCTGAATACGTGTTCCCCTTTGTTGCAGTCGAGGTAAAGAAGGAACCCGAACCTCCCACAGAAGCTGTGAAACAAGAGGAGAGGGAACCGGCCACCAAGTCTTCAGCCCCAGCTCCACCGAGTAAACCGCCGCCTGAGAAGAGGGCCAGGCTACAGTAGCCGCCCTGGGAAAATGGAGAAATGCTGTTTTTTTTTTTCCCTGAACAGCATTAACCGAAAGAGCAGCTGCCCTCTGGGAGTCTTTGTGTTTCCTCCCCAAAAAGGCTGACTTTGTCTACACTGCTTTTTTTTTTTAACTGAACTGGCACAAAAGGTCGGCCATCTCGTCTTGTAGTCTTGTATACCTGGGAGAGCTTAGAGTTAAGTACGTCTCAGGCAGCGGAACTGAAAACATGGGCTCCCTGACTGATGTCAGCTGGAGCTTTTATTGTGGATTTCCTATTTTATTTTATTTTTTTGACGATGCACTGGGATCAGCATTAGTGTCAGCCCACTTTTTGACATCAGCACACTTTTTCTCTTGTATTGACTTCAAAGGACAGTTTTAAAGCTTGCCTTCAAAAAGGCTTGACAGTGAAGCAAGAAGTAAAAGGAGTACTCAGTTCAGCTGTTTGTAAAAAAAAAAAAAACATTATACAAACACATTGTTTGCTTTTTTTGTAATAAAATTATTCAGTAATGGTATTTTTTGTTACATGATTCTTGAGTCTTGCATGAGGAGTTGTAGTTGCCTATCACCATGAACACACCAACGCACTTTGCTTTCTTCTCAACCCATTGTCAGGGTACCTGACGTTTATTCTTTTTCAGACTAGTCAGCAGAAGCTGGTTAAGTGTTTTCTGTTTCCAGGTCCGTTTTAGAGCAATACCTGAACCAAACAAGTCTATATGCGTTGAAGCACAGTGCAGCTGCCAATGGGAGAAGGGAGGCTACACCCTGGACCCAACATTGCAGATGTCATGATGGCTGATATCAAAGCAACCTGGGCTTCTAGTACAGCTCAGCGAAACCACAGGCTGATCACCTCCACGCCACACTGATGCGGTATTAATGGAAAAGGAGCCCCAACCAAGGATCGAGGCCACAAAAATGAACTGACATTTTACAAGCCTGACGTTTCTGTTTATATAATTTGTTTATATTATGTAACATTCTAATTGTCTGAGACACTGAATTTTTGGTTTTCACCACCTGTAAACCATAATCATCAAAATTACAAAAAATGAAAGCTTGAAATATTTTACTCTCTGTGTAATGAATCTAGATAACATAATGTTTTCACTCTGAAATTAGTGAACATTTTTACAATTATTTTTTTAGGTATACCTGTATGCATGCCACATTTTTTGTGAGAGTGTTTTTGATAAGGAGAAAAACAAAACTTTCAGTGAAATAATTTTAAATACTTTAATAATCCCTCTGATTCTGGTTCTGAAATAATTTGAAGCAAAAAAGGATTTAAAATTAGTTAACATTGAGATCTTACCACTAGGTGTCACTATTTTTTAGGCGTTATCCCGCTCTGCTTACTGCCTTCAACAATTTGACTGAGGTATGTTCTTTTCAAACATTTCTTAGACATTAAAGATGAATATTCTTTCTAAAAGGTAAAGTCTTACAAAAGAAGTAAAGTAGAATTAAGTGTTTATTTTTTTGATTATTTTCTAATTTTCCCATTATTTTTATACCATCGTCAACAGCGTCCATATTGTGAGTGGCTTAAAAAAATCATAATTATATATATATATATATATATATATATATATATATATATATATATATATATATATATATATATATATATATATATATATTAAAGGTTTGTAACTAAAAAGGGGCTTCTGATTCTCATTAGGTAGTAAATGAATAAATGAAAATACGACCGTCAAGATTTCTTTATCACATTTAACAATAACTAATGATATCAATTAATAATAAAATGCATTTTGTTACTATCATCAACAATGTTGTTATGAGATTGCTGTACAGTAGATTACTTCAGCTACAAAAATATACAAAGTCTGAAAAAATAGACAACAAATAGACCCCTAAATGAAACTTTTTTGTGACAAAAATTGTCTGGAGATGTGGTTTAATTCTTACAACAAAATCTGATTTAAGTGCCTATTTTCTTTTGTCTGTAAATGTGCACATATGTAATATGCATTTGTTTTGGTTATTGTACTGAAATTAGTTGATAGTTAATAACAAAGGACAAGGAGTAGGATTAAATAAGCATATGCTTCCTACTCGCTTTCAGACATCTTATGTTGGCATCACTCTTTTTGTTGTTGCTTCACTATTGTGAGTGTTGCTTCTCCTTGTTCTGTTTATTCATTTAATTGTTGTTGTTTATCTGTTGGCTTTTGTTGTTCTTTCTCATATCCGAAATAAATATCTGATGTATTTCTAGTGGTAAATTAAGAGAAGATGGGATGCATTTTAAGCACACTGTGTTTAATGTTGTTGCTCTGTCTTATTTTGAACAGCAGACGATTTTAAAATTTTCTCAATGTGGTAACCATCATTACTTAATACTAAAATGTCCACATATTAAGTTCTATAATATATGATTAATTGTTATATTATTAATTAGTTTGGGCTTATTCCAAGCCGACTTGCGTCGCTTTCAAAGGTGAATTTGCCCCATGCAATATGGCGGACACACTGACGTGTCGTTTCAGATTCGGCGACGAATCCAACGCGGCGTCCAGTCCGCGCTCCCCATCTGTGACAGCGCTTCCCAAGCTGCTCTCCACTGCGGCTGCGCAAGGACGGCACGAAGAAGAGCTTTTCCTTCAGGGCGTGGAGGACCGAAACAGTGCCCCAGCTGGCCGGTCCGGGCGAGCATCAGAGAAGATGGCTGCAGAGGGGATTTTTTCAGGCCACTGGCTGAAAACAGAGCGCCGTTTGTCATGCTGAGCGACGAGTAGCCAGCGTGTCAGCCCGGTTGTTCCGTAGGTCGGTTCCGCCCGGATTATTCGGAGAGGGGGGGTTGAGCAACATGGGGTCGCAGACTCTCCAGATCCTGAGGCAGGGGGTCTGGGCTTCAGTCACAGGCGGATGGTACTACGACCCCAATCAGAACACGTTCGTCAACGCGTTACATCTCTACATCTGGCTGTTTCTGCTATGCTTCCCCTTCACGCTGTACATGGTGAGTGGTTTTTATTACCATTCCGCTCGATCGCGATCTGATTTTTCAGGGGTTTGCTGGTGCCGATTGGAGCGCAAGTTGCCGAGCTAAGTGTCCGTTAGGTTAGCTGTGGAAGGATCCACACGGTCAGGGCTCTCTGTCTATTATCTGGAGTGGAGACAATGTAAGCTTTTATACTGATTTGACGTCACGGCGCATATAAACTGTACCCAAATTGTTCTTTTAAAAGGAAAAAAAAAAAAAAAAAAGGACCCAAACGACCAAATTATTACCAGTGAGTTGTGGAGAATGCTGAAAACAATCCCTGTTCCTCGCTTGTAAATGTGCTGTCCACCAGCTGGATTAGGTCAGGAAGCTCTTTTGTTTAGATTTAGTGCTGAAGGACGATAATAAATAAAATTAAAATAAACAAAAAAAACAGCTGATTACTCTCACTGATTAATCACCCCCTCTACACAAACAAATGGATCCATCACAGCAGGAAGATGATCACACACTAACATTCTTGGAAATATTCAGCCTTTAACTTGAGTTTGTTGGGAAGGGGAAAATCCCATGTTGAGGAACAATTGTTATAAAAATTTAAAATATATTTTAAAAAAAGTCGCCTGTGGCACAATGATGCCGAACCTAATCAATTTGTTCAAATGAAATACAACCACAGTACTTTTTAAAAGAAATTAAGACTTTATGCAACGCTAAATACCCCCAAAGCTGGTAGCGTGTCTCCATAATAACCATTAGATGTCTTTGCTGTGCTGCCGTCACTAAATGTCAACATGTGGAGTGATTTGGGCCAGATGAGAACGAGACGGGGCACCCCAGGTGGTTCTGGCATGAAATCAAAGGATGACTCCCTCTCCCCAGTGTAAGGAAGCACGGTGGAGGATCTATGATGCTGCGGGCTTCTTTTTCCTGATCCAGATCAGAGGGTTGAACCAGATTCGCAGTCCACATCCCCCTACGGTCGCCTCCCAGTGCCCAGATCCAAACCGTGTAGAAGAGCCGAGGGGTTGACATGTTAACATGGTGCTGTTTTAACTCATTGTCTTTAAATATACCGCAAAATCTGTAGCTTCAGGCGTTTGATACTTTCACTGGTTTGTAATTGTGTGTTTTGTATGGTGTGTGTTAAATGTTTGTAGCTGACCTGTAACCCCGCTGCCCCGTTTTGGCCAGGACGATCTTGTAAAAGAGATTTTTTTAAAAAAATCTCAATGAGACCTTTCCTGGTAAAATAAAATAAATGCATTTCTTATTGATGGCGATACATTTGTCAGCGTCCGCATCAATAAAACGGGTTTAACGCCCCAACAGTGTCACTTTAAGAGGATGTGACTTGTATACTTTCTTTTTTTTTTTTAAGTATCAGCTTTTCCAATCCAGATGTTTAGCAAAAACAAAAATGCCATGCGGATAATCGATTTTTATTTTTATTTTTTTTCTAAAGCCGGTCTGTAGCTGCGCCCGGGTCGGAGAGAGTGATTTACTGACCCCTGAAGCTGGTTTTCTAAAACGGTTTGCAGTTTCAGTTCTATTCCTGGAGTGGAAACGTGTTGGTCAGCGCTGTGTTTTATATAGTCCCGCTGTTGTTTAGGACGACTCGAAAACAGAGGCACAAAGAGGCTCTCAGAGACGGCGGCTGTTGCTCCTGCACGCTGCCGGTCAGCTGGCTGAATAAAGGCTGAGACACTTTTCATTTGCTTCGGAAATGTTTCTGTCTCATGGCGAGGATTTTGAAGGAGCCTAACATGTTACTCTTATAAAAAAAGAAAAACGAAAATAAAAAGAAGAAGTGTTCAAACCACAGCCGGCGAGCCGTTAAACGGACGAATGCGGTCCGAGCAGATAGGCCGACTTAACAGACGACAGCTTGAAGCAAAGCTGTGCACTGTTGGTCAGCAGGCTGAAAGAAAGCTACTGCAGTGTTCCCTTTCTCGCAAGAAGAAGAAGTTCGTCTGTTCAGGAAATATGGGAACATGCAAAAATACTTGTAATCATATAAATAATAATCAGAGCTGCATGATTTAGGGACAAATGTATTATTATTAGTAAATGTTATGACTTGGGATAAATGAACAAAGAAAAAATTAAATTGTTTCTGCTTTAGGTAGCTAGGTGATTTAGACCTGGGATAGCGAGTAGTCTGATGGGCTACTGGGCGGGGGAGGGGTCACCGTTTCCATCCCAGGAACAACAATTTCTTGGAAAAGTTGCTTCTGGCAAGTATGTGCTGTTGTGGCAACAATAGAGCTTAGTTGGAGTTTCCTCGTTATTTTGGAGATGAGCAACATATGTGCATTAATGTCGGTATTGGTCGACGTCAGGGGCTTTTTTTTTTTGTTAACACGTCACTTGATGCATCGTGTATGTGTGTGCGCGTTTTGTTGGGAGCGGAGGGGGCTGGCCGTGTGGTTTTGGTCTGGGCACCTGGCAGCGATAATGACGCAGGGCGGGATTGTTGGGATTGTTATATTTTAAGTGCAGCCCTGGTAATTTTATGCCGTTGCTTAGCGACCTGTCTTTTATATACAGAACACACAAACACTGAATTCAAACTCAACCCTTTATTCAACCAACTTATTCAACCAATTTTTTTTAGCAATACTGCAAGTTTTTTAAAAAAGAAAACGAAAAAAGAATGCGTGCTCTCTGAACTCTTCTAAGGGGCGGAGCTTGGTGAGGGGGGCGATTCCTGGGTCTGCGTTGTGATTGGTTGGGAGGATGTAGTGACATTAATATTAACTTACATGATAGGCTAGAATACAAAAGGAAAGAAAACTGTTCTATTTAAGTTTTTATTGACTCTTTTTTCTTCTATCATAGATATATGTCTATCGATCAATATATGTTGTTATTGAATTATCGTCCAGCGTTAATTTAAGGTCAGTAAATATCGGTTATCGGCCATGAGAGCAATAATAATATCGGACGTTGAAACCGGCCTAAACCTTTGTACCAATGCGTCCATAAATGATTTGATCGCTTCACTTTTTGAAACTCCCTTTGCTTCATTAAGCAACAAGCGTCACCAAATGTATTATAGACATAAAGAGCCTTCAATAATGCTTTAATAATCAGCTCACACTCAGTGCGGACAGTTCTGCGGCAGATGCATCTTGAGCGCAGCGGTGTTGCAGTCGTGATAAACGTGCGATATGTTGCGCGGCCATATATTCATACATCATGATATTATATTATTTCAGCAGCTGAAGGCACCTTTCAGTTCACCTTTTGAACATATTTTCCAATGTTTGTGTTAAACAAAGGGGGAAGGCAGCGTTTGGTTTTCACACTCCTCACCTCTGGAGCCAACTGCTCGTAAACCTGAAACCTGCAGAAACGCTTGGCTATTAAATATGAACTGAAAACATGAATGGTTTGCTGCAGCTTACCTCTGACTGCTGCATCGTCTCTATCAGGTCTTACTTAACCTTTTATTGCATTGAATTTACTTATAGCTCTCTCTCTATGCGATTGTGTCGTGTTGTAGGCTTTTTATGTGATGCTTTGTTTTCATGTATCAGGTTTTTGTTTTTTTCCAATCTCGGTTCCTGCGTTGCTTGTGTAAAGCGCTTTGAGTCAACCCGTGCGTGCTACACTAATAAAAGTGCCCCCGCTTTGCCCTTAAACCCACGAAACTGTTGACATTTTAAAGAATATCACCCTGGTCTCAAACCAGGCGCGCGGCTCAGTCTCCTCTCCCTTCTCTCGCCTCAGGCCCTGCCGCCAACTATGGTGATCGTCGGGATCTACTGTGGCGTGATCGCCGCCATGTTCCTGCTGCTGAAGATGGTCAACTACCGCCTCCACCACGCCCTGGACGAGGGCGAGGTAGTGGAGCACCAGGCCAAGGAGAACCAGAGCCGCAGGGGGGGCACGGAGGGGGCGACCGACGGCGGCGTCACCCGTCGGGAGGACAGCAACGGCCCGGGGTGAGCTGACCAGTTCTGACCAGAGAAACCGGATGAGTAACCGTTCTCTCCAAAAGGGCCGCGTAAGAGAGCGTGGTGCCGCTTCCCGATCAATGATGGCACAGGATGACAGGCAGCATGGGGGTGGGTGGGTGGTTACGGGAGCGAGATTGTGATCTGGAGCTGTCTTATGGGAGCGAGGGTCAGCGGTCTGCTTCCCTCGTGGTGACGCGTAGACACTCAGACGGCCGGAGCCGAAGCAGTGAGTCAGGCGTTAGCCGCGCCTCATACTACAGGGTACTCCGTTTAATAATGGTGGTGCCACATGAAAGGACAAATCTGTAAATCTGTGGATAAATAGGAATAACAGGGTGAAGTAAATCTGGCATTTGGCGGATTAAGATGCATTCATGATTTAGTTTAAGCGCCTATGAAAAGTATTCCTACCACTTTAACTATTTAACATCTTTTTTTTGTCATCATCATTGTGGAGTGCGCCTGGAAAGATGATGCACGCTTCTCAAACGTATTTACTGATAAAAATCAGAGCTATGTTGCGGGCGTGTTTTTATCTATACCCCTTTACTCTGACGCTCCTAAATATACTCCAGCGTAACCGACGGCTACAAGAAGTCGGCTCCTTAACGTTTGGATGCAGCCGTTCCGTAAAGGGTCCGAAGCTTAGCCGCATGAATGCCACTTCAGGGAGGTCTGGGGGAGAAACGGGTCAGAAACCGGCACAGCACGGTGGTGACGGCATCATGCTGTGGGCCACGCTTTTCTCCAGCAAGCTCACAGCCGTCGGTCGGAATTGACGGGGAGGCGGATGGAGCGGATCAAAGGATGGTCATGAGCTAAAACGCCGCAGTCCAAAGTCTGCACCAAAATCCAGCCGAGCATCTGTGACGAGGCATGAGTTTATCGTTAAAGAAGAAAGGGGAGGAGCTCCAGTTTCTGGATGCGTCACCTTCCCCGGGTGACTTTAAAGTTAGGACTCCCAGCTGTGATGGCGGCAAAACGTGGTTCTGACGCGGTGTGGCTCGTCCACTGGCAAATTTTAATTTGTAAGTGGCAACATTTTGAAAAGTTTTCCAAGACAACATATGGATCTCTTTTCTGAAAACGTGGCAACGTTGCCGTAGTTCTGTCAGGTGAGCAGCGCAGATTTAACCTAAATGCCTCGTCGTGAGTGGGAGGTTTGTAGTTGTTGGTTATTTTTAATGCAGATGTTTAGTTCTCACTCAGGAGCTGCAAAGACGGCGGGTTTTTTACAGCCCGTGAATCGCAGAAGTGACTCATATTCACATTCCAAGGGGAGCGCTTATAGGACGCTGGGAAAGTGTGAGGGGGGGGGGGGGGGGCAGCTAGACGAATGAGGGCTCTCCACCGCAGGGCCAGTTGGAGTCCCAGCTTTGCCCGCACATCTGCAGCAACATTCCAGGTTGTTTCAGTTTACGTCGTCTCCACCAATCAGAGCCCATTTCCATTACGCTGGTTTTTTAGTTTTTACCGTTTTTTTTACCTGCCTGTTTTCTGGTCTGACACAAAAAAGAAAGCTTTGATTTTTTTTTTTTTTGTGTGTGTCATATGGAAATGATTTACGTCCTTGGCTGGATTTCCTTGTTTTAACATACCAGCTGGTTAAACAAGCATGTCTGGGCTAAATATAAACCTGGAGAAAATCTGCATTCTTTTCCCTTTTTTTTTCTCTTCTTTTTTCTTTATCAGAGTTAAGTTTCAGAATCCAAATAAAAAACGTTCAGAGTGAAGCTCTAAGAAATAAGTTTCACTGCAAAGTGTGTTTTGCTCTAAACTTGATGAGTTGAGTTGTTCTGGTGGACGTGAGCGACAGTAGTTTGATGAAGAGGATTCTAGGGGTGCTCCAGGAAAAAGTGGATGCCTCGGTTCACCTGCTTATATTTGTGTTTTGCAAAAGGGACCCTGGAGGGGGTATAGAAATGGCCGACTTCATCCGACAAGAGACTCCGCCAGTGGACTGCAGCTCAAGAAATTCCTATATCGGGATGGAGTCCAATCAGGTAAGCCAAGCGGCGGACAGAGACGGTGAGCCGAGTCCCTCCTAAGTCGCCACAATCAACCGACTTTAGACTCGATTTACAGTCGTGCCCTAAAAATCCTTGTTGGTCTGTTTGATTATCGTTTAGCATGGGAATTGTGTTGATGTGTGGATTATGCCTTAACTGTCCTTGTCTGCTGCTGTGAGCCGCGTTTCCCTTTGTGGGACCATAAAGGCCTGAAGTGTACTGAACTGAAAGTAACAGTTTTAATCTCATGTAATGAAGAGTGAAGGGAAGCAGCTATGTGAGCCACAGACTGTAGCTGTTTCCTAATATTAATAAAAAGTCTGCAGCTCAGAGGGAGGAGAATTTGTAAATATTGCACTAAATGCGATTTTCGTTATATATATATATATAGAGATAGATAGATAGATAGATAGATAGATAGATAGATAGATGGATAGATAGATAGATAGTGAAGGAGTGGACAAAACGAAGATATAACAATTATTACATAGATGAACAAAAAACACTTTGATTCATTCAGAACTTCAACATTAACCGGTTTAAAACTCTTATTATTTTTCTTAGAACATAAATGCCTACTTATATTTCTAAATGGGTAAATATTACACTTGATACATTTTCCCAATAAAACTAAGCATGCTTTAGCTGCTTTTTTTTTTTTTTTTTTTTGCAGAAACTAATGTTAAATAACTAAGACGTAAGTGTTTGTAAAAATATACAGGTTTAAAGAGTTATATTAAATGTTCCTGTGGTAATGTAGCCTGAATACAAGTTTGGATTCCTAACTTCCAGCGATGCGGGGTTAGAGGTCCACTAGATGTCATGGGTTTGATACACAAAAATGGGCTTCATACTTGATTTATATTTGGAAAAAACAACCTGTGAACATCTCTGCCGCTCTGCTCCTTTTTTTTCTTTTTTTACAGCAGCGTAAATAAATTGCTCCTCATATTTCCACGGCTATCGTTCTCTCCTGTTTATTTTCTGCTACTCCTTATTTTTTGCTAGGACCTTTCATTAAGGGGACTAGTTTGCACTGTTAATCACATCATTCTCACCCACCAGTTTTTATAGTTATATGCAATAGAAAATAAGCTTTTGATGGGCTAATATTGTGACATATGGATAATCACGGATGGATGAAATCAGTCGGGGATCTTTGAAGATCTCTTGCATTTTATACAGTTATATTTTGACATTTTTGGCCTAAACAATTAATCAGTTTCTTGAACAGAAAGTAAAAGTCCTCAGATTTGCTAATGAGTCATAAACAGGCATGGGCTTGTTGCTGGAATCAGGGGTAGGTGTCAAAGCCGATAAAATGTTTAAGCATAACGTTCTTTAAAGACATGTGGAATGCAATCATTTTATTTGCGAATAAGGTGCTGGGCACACATTTGGTCAAAAATTCTGCTTTATGTTTGTTGGGGTTACTTCCAGATAACATTAAAATGTCAAAGCACCATAAATGTTGGTATGGTTTAGCTATGACAACAGGGTCTAGGATAACTCGACGCTTCTGGAAATCTCTCACTCAGTCCACTTTTAAGGAGTGGATACAGGTTTTAAGTTCAATGGCCAGCTTTGAGCGGGTCACCTATAGGGTGGCTGGGAGGAAAGACGTATTCAATGAGGTGTGGGACCCATTTCTAGTTCAATTGCTGGACATGTAAGGATGTCTCCTCCTACCTATATTTAGGGTGTTTTTTTTTTGTTTTTTTGTCTTGTATTGTTTTGTGATCTATGTTATATGTTGTAGATCTGGGTCGTTCTCTACATTGTTGTTAGACTGCATTTTTAATTTTATGTTTTTGTTTTCGTGGTTATTTGTGTTAAAAAAAAAGGCTGGGCAGCTACTGATAAGTGCACACAAGATGTTTTTTTGCGATTCACATAACTGTAACAAGGTAATGTGTACTTGTTTGTGCTTGTCTGGCAAAAAAATTGATTTAAAAAAAAGAAAAAGTCTAGTTTATAGTTTAGTCCTTGTGATGAGGTTCCAGGTACTGGGAATTTGTTGTGTTGCCCCTCCCCGATCTGATGCCGTGCGCTTCTACTCTTCTGCCTAAGGAAAAAAGTCTGTCATACATTAGAAGAAAGACAGAAGAAAGACAGATTAGGCTGTTTGAAAATATTTGTTTAAGTCTAAAAAAAAAACAACAAAGTTATGATGTTGAAACTGCAGGCTTGCTACCCAGCAGATAGCTGAGTAATTACCCCGCTAATATCAGCTTCTTCTACCTGTATTAGTCCTTACAGGGCAGAAATATGGCTTATTTATTTGAAAACAACTTCTAAATTTTGGTGGCTGTTTATTACATTTTTTAGGTCAAGCCACATTATTCCTATATCTCATGATGCTTTGCTTGAATTATGTCCGCAGCCGCCGGACCAGCAAACGGTATCTCGTCCAGCATATACGGATTTAAAAACACGCAGGAATGTCAATTCTTTCTACACCTTAAATGATAGTAAATGAAAAGCTACACCTTCATTTTATAAGATTACAAAGATGACTGGAAGAATTGGCTGTATGTACACCTATATGTACATCATCCGAAAACAATTTGCCTTTTTTTATGCTTTTAATAGTTTAGAGCTCATAAGTTGTCTGAGGGATGGGGAAATGCCCAGAAGTACCTCCAGGAACACGGTAGACGTATCATAATTACATTAACAATAAGCATTAAAGATAACATTATTACGGCTGTAATAATCAGAGTGGAACATTGGTTGTTGTTATTATTATTGCTTTTCAGTTTTAAAAAAGAGCAATCAGTTCATAATAGAACAAGGAAATTGTGCATCTGAGCTTAAGGTTAGCACAAAAGCCTTATCAGGATTTGCAACTTTGATCACAGCACAAGAAAAGTGTATGCATTATAAAATATAAGTAAGTAAATAAAAATAAAAGGTTCATTTGAAATACTCCTGTTAACGAGACCTAATGGGTATTGTTTAAAACGGCTGGCTAACTAGGTCATAGTGTGTCTTACTCTGAACCCTCTAAAACGATTTCATTAAAATAAAATAACTTTAAGCTGTAGGAAGGATGCCATTTTGAAACCTTGCTCGGCCTTGCTGCTTGTGACCGGCCCAGGCCTTAGGCGGACATCTAATGCATCTAATGTACTGAACTGTTGGCTTTAACGAGTTCTGTCTGCTGCGGCGCGGTAGATCGGTTCCCGTTTTCAAGGAGTCTGCCTCTTATGGGGTTTGCTGCACAGCTCTGCACCATCGCATGGACGTGAACACCGCTCTCGGGAAGCCTCAAGGAGCCAATTATCCCATTAGACAGCAGGTCTAACCTGAGCGCTCTCCGAAGAACGCACAGAGCAAAATAATTAGTTTCCTTGCACTTTTATTTGTCTCCACTTTGGTAGGAGAGTCGTGCTTTTTTAAGCAGCATAACTTAGCTGGAAGGTCGTAGACTAGATCAAATAAAAGAAATCTGTTTAAATATGGGCTTTATAAATGGTTTGGGGCTCTGGTACATTAAGGTAATAATAGGCGAAACATACATATATATATACATTGCATGTTATGCAATGTATATATATGTATGTTCCACCATTTAATTAATGTTAAAAACTTTAGTTTTATAAAGGGGTTGCATTCAAAAATCCTAAGAGAAAACCACAGTTTCTAGCTCTCAATTCAAAAACAACAAACACCAATGATCCTCCTAAGGATTTAAAACATTATGCTCTAGTAGTGATGGAGCATTATTTGCTCTCTCCTTCCTAAGTGGATTATAATAGCTGTCTGTTATTGCCAAAGCATAAAAGCAAACGGGCTCGATGATGACTACCCTCTTCCAGACGCAGAATAATCAGAAGCTGATACCAGGTGGAGATAAACGGCGGGAAGGATTAGTTGGTTATTTAGGTCAGTTAGTGGCAGGGCTGGGATGTTTCTAATGCATTTGAACTCAGTGGTAGGGAGGAATCGAAGTTCCCAGGTGGAAAAAGCAGCTCCTGATGCGTAACACCAGTTCAAGAATATTGAGGCCTCTGGGATCAAAATCCAATATGGCTGCCTCTCACATAATCGGCTGCGGTAACCGAGTTTGTTTTCACCTGTTGTTTTGCATTTTGTGTAACGGTCCCACGTACTACTACACGGCTTGGTAACACAACGTAAAAACGTGGAACGGTTAAACGGCTCAGTGCAGCAGGATGCGGCACTGCTTCTTCCTTGTCTGTGTCGTGGAGTCAGGAACCGACCAGCATGTTGGCTGCATCTTCTGCAGGGAGTTGGCCGACGGCTCCAAACTTTACTGTCAAATATTTGTGTGGGGATTTCGTGCTTCATCCTTATCGCAACCCACTGGCCGGGATATGTAAACAGTTAGCAGTACAAAATGACTCATTTATTTGCTGATCGCTCAATTTTTCAACTGCAGTCAGCTTATCTTGTTTTGTTTTGTGTTTTTTTTTTTCCCCACGCTTTTCAGACTGCATCAGCACACGGAAGACCAACGGGTGTCAAAGGTAAATCCAACATCACTCCTCCTTACACACGCTGAAGTTCAAGCTACCTTTATAGGCATCCCTGCTGTGTGAAATGCCTTAAAAATATATATATATATTTACTGCGGCAGCATGCTTTTACATTAAAGATTTTATTTATTTTTTTGGGCCTGATGAATACTTTTTTGATGTACGTTTTTAGATCATTATCCATTATCCAGTTCACTGTTACAGATTTTGGGCTAAAACTCCCTGCAGGGTTTTTATGCGGTCTGGGAAAAAATATGGACCTGAAGTTTGGTGTGTTTCAGGTCAGAATGTGTGTGGTAAAAGTAATTAGACAATAAAACAAATCTGTGTACTTCCAGCGTTTATTTCCTGTCCCACTGTCTAAATGTTGTGTCCTTTGTCCCTTATTTACATCCTTTGTCTCTTGTGTCCTTCATTCCTCACTCCTTTTGTGTCCTTTCTTCCTTCTTTCCTCGCTCTTGACCTTGCTTCTATTCCTTTCTTTGTAGGGTCCTTCCTTCCTGCCTGTCTCTCTCTCTCCTGTAATAATATGGGCTGAATTAAGACTGAGAACTCTGAAAGTTTGAATTTGGAAAAGATTATTATTTTTTTCTTGTAATATGTGTAGGAACCCTTGTCCTGGCTATTCTAGGATTTAGTTTAAGGATCTTTGGAAAAGGAACAGGCCCACAGCGTTCTAAATCCTCCACCATACTTAATGAACATGGGGTTGTTTTTATTTATGCATATTTATCCCTTGTTTTAAGCCAAACAAGTGTTTGTTTCTGAAAATCCCAATTTTCGGCTCCCCTAAACCATAGTTCCCAGTTCCAGCAGCAGGCCCTGTAGAGTTTTACCAAATGGCACGTGATTACCTTTGTGATGTGAGGGCATTGAATCACCTTGTTACTGAAAGGTGCTTTATAGATAAACTTGCCTGGCCATTGTTTAAAAGTAATAGAAACTGTGATGGTCTTGAAAAGATAACGGATAAAATAAATGCATCTATTGTCTATTTAATTGGAACTGTTAGGGTTACCAGTCATCGTGCAATCGGTAGATCTTCTCAGCACGAAGGCCAAAGATTTTAAGCAAGCTTTTATGCTACTGCAATAAGAGCTGAATTGCTTTTAAGGCTTATATAGACATCTCACCCATTTTCCTAGGGCTGCGGTAAATAAACATTACTGCAGACCCCGTTTTCCGTACCCGTGTAACTCTATACCTGTGAAAGTGAAAGAATCGGCTTGCTATGAAAGCACAGAACAATTCAGTTCTGTGCTTTAAATTTTTTTTGAAATCTTCTCCTCACGGGTCGCTCACATCCTTGACGACGATCCCCCAGCCGTCCAGGATGCGCACTCTGACTCAGCATTGCTTTGACCTCAACCATCAAACAAGGATGAGCCAGCTTTAGGCAGACTGCCACAGTCTGAAGGGTCCAAACAGAACACAATCACTGTAATATTTAGCACGGGAGACATCCTCCAGTAGGGCTTTATTGGAAAGCCGGTGTAGAAAGTAAATTAACTTTTAGCTTTGCTTTGGGCCCATTATACTGTCAGGTTGAAGTGGCTGTGTCTGAATCTTTCAGTGAGTCATCCTAATTAGCTGGCAGCATGTGAGTTAGGGTTTTAGGGTTTCCCCTGGCTTCGCTATTCTCTCATATTATCAGTTCCAAATGGTCATAGCCTCCTTTGTGTGAGGGGAAAAAAAAAAAAACCTCATTGTGTGAGTCTGAACATTTAGATCTCTGGAGTAAAGTTTCCCATAATGGCCGTGCAGGTATTCGAGGCACGTATTCAGAGCAGCTTGGTCCATTAACTTATTTGACTGTTGCACAGTTTCGTGTTGGGCATCCTGAGTAGAAGGCGAGGTTGGCTGTTTTCTCCATTTCATATTATTCTCTGTAGAGGCCCATTTCATGTTAAATCCAGGGAGTAGCGATTGTTTAAAGACGCACAGGGCAGAATGTTGTGGCTGATTTTCACTCTCAGGCTTTTGTAGGTTTTGACCTGCAGTCATTGTTCTCTGTTTGAGAACAATAATAAGGAAGAGAGAGTCCTTACCATAACGCTGAGATTTCCAAAAGGACACAAACGCAGCATGTTTGATGATAGTTGAACGTTCAGGGACGAAAGGGAACGACTTTGCCGTAGTACATAGACTAGACTTCCTCTTATCTGCATATGAAAATCTCACTTTTGCAGCCGAATGAACCACAGAAATGTCTCAACATTTTTGTTAAGAACAGTGTTGTAGTACTCGAGTCCGAGACTTGAACTCGAGTCCGAGTCATTAGCAAATTTAGAGACTCGTGAATTGACTTGGACTTGAGCACTGATGACTCGAACCTGGACTCGGACTCCCACATTCAGATCATTCTGAATTGGAAATTGAGATAAGACTTGACTTTTTTTTATATCATTAGGCTATAATTTTAATATGTCATTAGAATATTATTTGGTGTATTATTTTAATATCTAAATTATTAGCGCAATGTGGTGGAGTGTGGATTTTTTTTTAGTTTAAAAACATGTAGGCTATGCTTACTTTAGTGCGGAACTTGGACACGACTTGATCAATAAGGACTGGACTCGGACTCGACTCGGATTTTTTTGACTGACTTGGACTTGACTCGGACTTGAACACTGGAGACTCGAACCTGGACTTGGACTCGAGGCATAGTGACTTGACTACAACACTGGTTAAGAATACAGTTTTCTTTTTAGATGGGTATTTGCAGCTTTTGGACTCCACTTTAAAAGCCACGCCGATGATACAAAGCTTACGTTTCTGCCTTTTTCCCTTTAACAACAGCGGTCACAGTAAAAAGTGTGGTGCTAAATACGATTGCGTTCACTGATTGGAAAAAGAGCAGATCCCAAATGTTTTATGGCTGGCCGGTCAAGCTGAAAATGGGATGATTTCCTGTACCTGTCAGCTTCTCGCCGCGTCGCTAGTGATTGTGAAACGAATTAAGTTCGCCGGCTCCTCATTGCCTTTAACCCTGTCATTGCAGGAGATGCGGGAAAGACCTCAGACAACATCAGTTTGACTCTCATCGAGAGCTGCAGTCACGATCATGGTAACGACGCTTCGAAAGCGAGCAGAGCTTCAGCTGCCGCGTTGGAGACGCCGTCTGATGTTTCTGGCCTTTTGTGTGTGTCCCCCTTTATAGATCTGCTGTCAGAAACAAAGATGTACTGCCTCGTTCCCAATGACTCCTTTGCCTCGCTGCAGCCCTCCACCTCCTTGTGTCCTTCGGAGCTGTCCAGGGAGGCCGGTGACATGTGTAGCTCCGCTGCTTATCACTTCAGCCTGTCGCTCTCGTCCTGCGACACAGACGTCACCCCTCACGCGTCCATGCAGTCTCAGGCCTTCAGGAAGGAGCTCCGTTCCCGGGGTCTGCCTCGGACCTCGAGCTCGTCGGGCTCCGCGTTCCCAGACCCCTGTCTGCCAGACTTCGCCCTGTATCCTCCGCCCCGGAGAGGCGGCCTGGACACGGTGTGCGAGCTGGAGGCGGCGAGACCGCACAGGCCCGCCCTGTGCGACCGAGAGCAGCTTTACCAGCAGGACCAAGCCGTGGCCTCCACCTCCGGTGAAAGCTGCTGCAGGCACAAAGACTCGCACAAAGTGGCTCGCTCCGCCTCCAGAGAGGCCGGGGAAGGCAGCTCGGGGCTCTACCAGGCGGAGGTGGGTGCCGGTACGAAAGGTCCAGCCGGGGGCGGGAAATCTCACGCCGGAGAGCGAAGCGCCGACAGCCTGAGGAGCCTGAGCACCCGCAGCAGTGGCTCCACCGAGAGCTACTGCAGCGGGACCGACAGGGACACCAACAGCACCATCAGCAGCTTTCACAGCGAGCAAACCAGTTCCACGCACGTGGAGAGCCTGCTCTCCCTTTCAGGGGACGAGCACGGCAGGGACAGAGAGGCCGTCCCCTCCCCTGCAGAGGGCCAGGCTTCTAGCCTCGGCGGCGCAGTCTCCCGAGGTCTCGGCAGTGTGCCGTCTCGCGAGGCCAATAAAAACCCTCACGCCAATGAGCTGACCGCCAAGCAGGCCGCGGGCGCCGCCACTGCCTCTGTTACCCAGGAGCAAGTGGAGCCCGGCAAAAGCACGGAGGAGCCTGGGATCAGGACCAGCGCCGATGGCTCGTCGGGCGCAGCCGGGGCGGAGCAGGCCAAGGCCAAAGACGACGGACAGCTCAAGGCCGAAGCCAGCGTTCAGAGGACGTCGTCCCTGTCAGCTGAGCGCCGAGGACGGCGGCACGGAGGAAAGAAACGAGCGAGCAGTTTTGACGCCAGCCGACGCCGTGACTACATGTCCCTGCGTGGAATGGCTAAGCCCTGCAGCGCTGTCTTTACTGGAGGCGGCGAAGACGACTACAGTGATCAGAGTGAACTAAGCTGCGCCTCCAGCCTCCACTCCGCCAACCAGCTCAGTACGGACAGCTCGTCCAGCGCCACCTCCCGCTCCTGCCACTCACCAGAGGCTCACCACAAGGCCCTGACAGCCAAGCGTGCTGGCGTCACCTCCCCCTCCTCCTCCTCCACGGTAAAAGACCCAGGAGGGTCTGGGGAGGAGGTGCGACCCAGGGGGAAGCGCCGTGCTTCCCGGCGCACGCCCAGCACAGGTAGTGCCAAAACACACGCCAGAGTGTTGAGTTTGGACAGTGGCACTGCCGCTTGCCTTAACGATCCCAATCGCTTAGGAGCTCCGACTGGGCCTCGGCCCCTCACCACCTCCAAGTCGGATTTGGAAGCCAAAGAAGGGGAGGTTCTGGACGCTGCTTCTCTGCTGGGTCGGGCCTCCCAGCTGGAATCAGTGACCCGCTCCAGAAACAGCCTCCCCAACCAGACAGCTTTCACCGAGCCTCAGGATGCCACCGCAGCTTCACTTCGAGGTTAGTACCAAACGGCTTCATTTTTATCCTTATTTTTAAAAGCTCTGTGGTAACAGGTTGCCCTAGATTCTGTGAATTATTACTAGCGCTATGCTTTTATGAGGTGATGTGCTCTGTTCCATTTAGTTCTGTTTCTTTTTCATTTTAAAACTCTAAGTTCTAACTTCCTGATACTTTAAGACTGTTTGGCCCATTGTAAGAGCTTAGTTCCTGTTGAAACTTTGTGTCAACTATTGCTATGCTTTTTTTTTTAATTTATTAACTTCAGCATAAATATAGAGTTCATGAACTTGATCTTGCTTTGAGCGAGGCCCTCCAGACACTGGGAGGGTTTCTGAGTGGCCCGTGCTGGTGATTGCAGACGGGATGTTGTTGGTCTTCCACATTCACCGTAACCATGGTGAGTTTCCATGGAGTTGCGATTCTGACCCAAGCAAAGTGTTCCCTGTGCAGATTACTATAAGTATGACAGCACAGCGTGTGCTTTGTATTGAGGTGGAGAAAACAGATGCTCTCTTATTAAGCATGGTTGTGTTGCGCATTAGTGTCATTTACTCCCTCATGTCTTCAAACTTGCAAGCTAATATTACAGTCTTGCTCAGGTCTTCAAATGCTTTTTGGCTCGTGATCTTTGGCTTGATAAGGCTGTGGAAATGGCTTTTGAGTAATCATCATAGTCAGTCCGGACTTATCAACAGCAGGCTAAAAATGTACAAAAAACTCCTGACTCATTTTGTTGTTTGTGGAACGATTACATTATTTATTTTTTTCTTTTGCAGCCATGTGTGGTCGTTCATTCATTGTTTATATTTAGAGAAATGGGTGATGTCACACTGTGTGTATGAGAGAGCAGTAGCCGTTGTCTTTGGTTTGAAATAATTTAAACCGGAAGATTTGTAGGTCACACTTTAGCAATGGCCCTCGTCAGGACACATGAATTTGCAATGCATTGTGGGATGTGGTTGTCATTTTCCGACTGCTTTTGTTAACATCGCTGATTGGAATGCTATGCTGTGCGTGAGAGACGCAAAGTGCTTGAAAAATTGACCATTACGTCTTTGAGGGCTCATGGACAAAGCAACTTTGAGAGGGTCCAGGATATCCCAATCTTTTCTCCTAAAGAGAAAACCTGTCATTTTAGCGGTCTGTAAACAACACGCCTTCACCTCACAGTGCTCCTCCTCCACTCCGGTGTCTGCCAGACAAACTGTGTTCAAAATAATTTTAACCCTGGCATCCACTCCGCGTTTATTCTGCACCTCCGTCTGTGCAGAGAGCCAAGCTCCTTGGCTTTGATTCCATGTTGGATAACTGAGAGATCTCAACCCATCATTCTTTTTCCCAAAGCGATTGTGAGAACCAGTGTGACGGTTAATGACACAGCATGTTTCCACCATGTTTTTAACTTTTTTCAAAACAAAAGAACACTAAACAAAGACAGCGCTGTGGATCAAGGCCGTGTAAATAAACAGAAGCCAGTTTCCAGATGCCCAGGTATCCCACAATGCAGTGCGGTTGTTACATCATCCTTTCAAGCCCCATTATCGTGACTGGCGTGGTTAGCATTAGCCTTACCAACTGTAAATGATCTCTGGGAATTTCATGGAAAATTTCTTCTTCTTTCTCTAACAACACAGGAAATATGAGTTTAAAAAAAAGAAAGTATTCTTTCACTTTTTGTGCTTCCTCTGACTTTATGTTAAAAGGTTGTGTTTTGACGATTCGGTTGCACTTACCGTTAAGAATGGTACCTTTACGGAATGGCTCATCCCAGGTTTGGGGCTGGTCAAACAAAAACATTTCTGTTTACCAGATTGATATTTCAGGGCATCTTATGAAAAAAAAAAAAGATTTTAATTTGATTCCTGCTGTTTTGATACATATTTCAGTAAGAGTTAATAAAAGATGTGCAGTAAATAGACTTTTGCCTGGTATTTTACTACTAGACGTTATTCCTGGATTTGATATAAAGTAGTTTAAATCATTGTGAGAATTTGAATTTATGTTGTGTGACAGTTTCTGTTTGCCTAAAGATTTCGTCACTCTGAATATGCAGAATATTATTCTTATATAAACATTTTGGAACATTTTTGGGAGCTTCAGTTTAATTTTTTTTATTTTATTTAATGCACTTTTGATATGGCATTCTTCCCAGCTGATTTATTTATATGCCTTTATAAATTGGTCGGGGCCTTTTGCATTGATTATTACATCAGTGGGCGTGCTCCGATGGCGCAGGGGTAGAGATCACGACCCATGTACGAAGGCATTATTCCTTATTTATTATTTGTTGGCCACAATGGTCATAATTACCATAAATAAACAAATTCCTGTGTGCATTGTAGTCATTTATAACCTAGAAGATTTTTTTCCTAAGTAGTCAAGACTGCATCCGTCTGGGTTTCTAGCTGTTATTATATAATGATTCTGGTAAAAATCCTTTAGACGTCTCAATCAGAACATCTTTAAGAATCAATGCTAAGTATCAGGAAAAGGGAAACACATCCAAGCTAACTGCCCAATGATGTCTCTCACCATGACAGCACCAGGAAGTGAGGAGACGGTCATATTCCGTCGGGAGCGTAGCACGTTTCGCCGGCAGGCCGTGAGGCGGCGGCACAACGCAGGAAGTAACCCCACCCCTCCCACCTCGCTCATCGGATCTCCTCTCAGGTACGGCGTGCATGGGGCAGGCCGGGCCATCGCTATGCTGGTGTCGCCTGGCCTGGCCTTTCATTACTGTGCACGTGGTGTGCTTCCTGCCCCATTTTCCCTACGCTCGCTCTGTTCCACCCCGTTATATTTCCATCTAATGTTTTTTAATGTTTACATTTTAGCCATCAAAGAAGGAAATCCTTTCAGGCTGAGAGGTACATAAGCTCAAGGTCTGATTTATCAACCTGGCGCCAGCGTCTGTTCTAGGGTTGGTTTCAAAATGGAATTGGCTAAGACATCAAGCTCTACTTAATTCAAATTCAACTGTTTTGATTTGCCTGAGAAAGTCAGTTGTGCCGGTGCAAAGTCTCAGTTATCCGGGTCCTCGCAGTAGCAAACAAGCTTAAAACGGAGGCAACCAGCCTTTCGTTTCGACATCTATCCAGGATCTTTGTCAATTCTGGTGTTGTATAGATATTGCTACAATATTGCTTTTCTGTTTTACATAAAATGAACTTGTGTCGTTAATTCTTGTGTTCATTTCTTTGTGAAAGCGTGGTATTTTTAGTCAAAATGAACATACATCGATAATCTAATATTCTACTACTCTGAACAAATGGATGCTAATACGCTTGGTGACTGACTGGTTCCCTTTCCCACTCTCAAGTTTGAGGTCTGATTACAGACACCCAATCTTAACTGGATCAACTTTGACCTGAAAGTTCCTGATTTGTTTTTCCCCTGTTGCTACCTCCCAAGGTCACATTTCTAAATGCTGAATCTTCAAAAGTGTTGAGCAAGAGAAAACAAGTGAGCTGCCTGCCAGGGGTCAATAAACTCGCCAAAGGATTCTTTCTTCCACCGTCCTTCGCTGCCTACCCTTTCTTATGCATTTTCTTATTTGATTATGTGATCTAAGTTTATCAGCAGTGTGCCGGTGCAAATTCTCAACTATCTGGGTCACCGCAACAGCTAACAGGTTTAAATCAGAGGCAACCGGACTTTTGTTCAGTTCTGTCTGAAAACGTTTCGACACCTATTTAGGAGTCTTTGTCAGTTCTGGTGGCTCATACTTGAGAAACCTGTAGTTGGTGCACTGCTGTTTTTGAGGACATGGAGACCCATCCTCCTAGGCGCACTCTAAGTCAGATGCATCTGATTGCTGTTTATCAGCAGTATTTACAACTGTGTGCTGGGCTGGTTAAAGTTTGTGTACACTCACTGTTAACATGCATGTGACACTCATTTTGGGCTTTTAATGTTGGATCTGAGCAGCTCTTTTATTTCAGGGTGAAATTGTCACCTGCAAACAACAAATGAGCAAACAATGAATTTCAGCAACAAGAATGGGGGGTGTATATGTTTTAATTGTGGATTTTCTTCTCTCATGGTGTGAATATAGAAAAAAATTTCTCCTTCCCTGTCCTTCATCTTTCTTTACTTTTTTCCTTGCTTTTCCCCTAAATCGTCCCTCCGGTGTTTTTTTTTTTTTGCAGACTCCATATTGTAACTCCGCCTGCTATATAAATATCTTGCTTAAATTTGCAGTGACCTTTGTTAGTCTAGATTTTGAAAGGAACGTTAAGGACCGATGGCTCCAAATTTGGGTCAGGAATTATTTTATTTTTTTTACGTAAATACATGTGTAGAACATTTAGGCTTCAGTGCATGTCAGCGCATCTAAGTTGATGTTCGCTGTGCAGATAATGGCCGACTGTTGGACTGTTGCACTGCTGTAAACAAAATGGATTACGTAATCAGTAACAAACCAGTGAACAATGTTGCAATGCAAGGCAAAAGCGATTTAAAAAAAACAACACTTGTTCAGATAAGAACAACCCCGCAGGGCGTTCCTGACGTCAGCTGTGATGTCACGTTCATCCCCTCACCTCCAATCCTTCTGCCGTTTTCTCATCCCTCTGTGTTGTTGTTGTTGCAAAGTAGAAAGAAATCCCGCCACTTACTTCCTCTCCTTCTCCCCTCTCCTCCAACAGTCTTCAGGAGGCTCTCAGCCAGGCCTCCCAGCCTTCTTCCTCCCTGGTGAAAACTCAGCCATCCAGAACCCCTTCCCAGGTGACAGTGCTGAGCACAAGCGTCTCCCTGCTGGCCAGGAACGGAAGCGCGCATCTGGAGGGTTCTCAGGACAAGGCCTCGACCGTGGGCGCCACCAGCTTACAAGATGACTTTGGTAGGCGGCGTATCAGGAGTGGTAAAAGCAACTCTTTTTTTTTTTTTTTTTTTTTTTTTTTGTGTGGGCGGAAGAGGAGTTTTACAAATGCATCATTCGGTGCCTGCAAATGTGTTCATACCCCTGGGGTGTTTTTATTGGAGGTATATAAAATCTGGAAAGCAAGGTTTGCATTTGTGTGCAGCCTCTGAATAAAATCAAGTGCAACCCGAGCATCTCACGGAGCACCGTTCAGTCCATGTTCTGCAAAAGAAAATAAGCGCACTATTGCAAACCTGCAAAGACACCATCGTCCTTCTAAAGTGAGAGACTTCCCGATGGCTCCTGAAAAGAAAAAAACAGCTAAAGGCTGCAAAAGACTTGCGACTAGGGCAGAGGTTCCCTTTCCAGCAGGAAAACCACCCCTAAGCATACAGCAAGGCCCAATACAAATGCACATCACACTATTCACATTCTTTTTAAATAAAAAAAAAACCAAACACTCAGAAGTCATGTATAATGTTCCTTTCATTTTCTAATTATGCGCCCTGGTTTGTAGCGCTGTCACTTAAATTCTCAATTAAATAAATTGAAGCTTGTGGCTGACTTCACAAGGTTCGAGAGGTGTGACTTCTCTTGCGCCGCACCGCAAACGTCTTGTCATGCATCCTGGTTTTTAAGCCTCGTCACCGGGGTTTAATGTGCTTTTTGTCCGATGGCTCCCCCTGCGTCTTTGAGAGAGCGCTGGTCACCGACACGACTCTCTCAGTCCATCATAGGAGGGCGCCTATTATTCACGGTGGGTGGGCTGTCGTAATCCATTATAGCCCATTGGCATTATGTGTGCTCCATTTATCGCGGTTGGTCATGTCTGAAGCCTGTACCCATCCTCACTTTTAACCCGTGATCACAGCTGAGAACATTGATATCCCCTTAGGAGACACGTCCACACTGGTTGGGGTTCACTGTCGAAATACGGGTTTCACAGATAAGCACAGGAAGTCAATGAATATGGAGAATGCATGTTTTCTCCTTTCCTTCTTGTGTCCGAATTCCAATCCTTCCTTCCTTCCTTCCTTCCTTCCTTCCTTTCCTCCTTCCTTCTTTTCTCTCTCCTTTTCTCCCTTCCTTCCTTGTTTTCTTCTTCTTCTCCTCTCTCTCTCTCTCCCTTCCTTTCTCTCCCTCCCTCCCTCTCGCATCCTCTCCTCGTCCTTCCCCCATCCCTCCCTTCCTTCCTTTATCTCTCCTTTTCTCCCTTCCTCCCTTCCTTCCTTTCTCTTTCCTTTTCTTCCTTCCTTCCTTCCTCTCTCCCTCCCTTCCTTTCTCTCCCTCCCCCCTTTCCTTCCTTTATTCTCTTTCGTCTTCTTTTCTCGCTTTCTCCCTTCTCTTTCTATCGTCCTTTGGGTTCCTTCCGTCCTTCCTTCCTGTCCTTCCTTGTTTCGGCTTCTATCCTTCGCTTGTTTTTCTTCCTTTCGTCTCTCTGCTCGTCGTCTCCCTCCGCTGCTTCGCTTATCTCTCTCTTTGTGCTCCCTTCCTCCTCCTTCGCTTCTCTCAGTCCGTTTCTTTTCTTCCTATCGTCCCTCCTTCCTTCGTCCTCCCTCCGCCGCCTTCCTCCTTTATCTCTCCTTTTCTTCCTTCCTTTCTCTCTCCTTTTCTCCCTTCCTCCCTTTCTATCTCCTTTCTTTCCTTCCTTCCTTCCTTCCTTCCTTCCTTGCCTCCCTTCCTTTCTTCCTTCCTTCTTTCCTTCCTTTCTCTCTCCTTTTGTCCCATCCTTCCTTGCTTCCCTCCCTCCCTGTCTTCTGGCCGTAATGTTGTAATCCAAAGAGTATTTTCCTATAGTTTCTTGTTAGTGTAAGTCTTGCTGCTGGTTTTAAACATGTTGTGTTTCTCTGGTGTTATTCAGCTCTTCTGCCTGTGGCTGACTTTCCACGTGATTACGAGGAAACTTAAAGCAGAGCTGTTGTTCACAGCAAAGCTGTGGCCGGCTGCTTCCACAGGATCGGCGAAACATTTTTCTCAACGTTCTCTGGACATTTGTGTCTTCTGCATCGTGGGTCATAACCTTATCAGATGTCCTTGGTTAAACAGACGCACATTTCTGGGTTACAGATGTCTCCAAGTCGGTTTTCTAATAACAACCGAACGCCGTTTTCTTTCTCTTCCCTTACAAACAGAAAAATAAGGACCTTTTGCTTTCCAGCAGGTTCAGACAAGGTTCTACAGGGTTCTGAGTCCACAGTAGCTGTTTATAGACATGTTTTTGCCCCATCCCCGTGTCATGACATTTACATCACACTCTCCACTTGAATTTCAAACAAATATTAACACAAGCTGCACATTGTTACCGTACCAGCTTTTTGCATTGCTCTTGCACCGTTAAGGATTGCTGTATTTGACACCAGTAAACGTTAACGCTGTTGGAAACTGTGCTGACAGAGGAACTAAAACGAGGATTTAGATTCCAGGAAGGGCACATCATAACATTTTCTCATTCCAGTTATTGTGATCTGGCTAATTTCCATAATCCGATATAAATGCTGTTGTTGCTCGTCTGTTAAACCTTCATTTCCTCCTGTTTCACCTCAGTCCAGGATTAAGTGGAGCCAAGAAAGCGGAATATAATGAGAGCAATCTAATTGGCGCTCAAGACGCGCCGGAGATGGCAGGCCTGCTCCCAGCCTCTTTGGGAGGAGACGCTTGCACTCAGTGATGTCGTTAGCTCTGATGAGCACATTGCACAATGTTGGCAAAGCAGTTGAATGTTCTGAACATAAAGCCGCTGAAATGAATCCCACAGATGAGGCCAGGTTCAGTGTCCCACCGACTGACTGTGCTGCTCTCCTTCTGCTGTGTCTCCCTGCAGGAAAGCTCACCCCCTCCCTATACGAGGCCGGCGGATGTGACATGTCCCTGGTCAATTTTGAACCTGCAACCAGACGAGCCTCCAACAACCTGTGGTTGGTGTCATACTGAGAATTCACATGATTTGTAAAGTCAGATTGCTGAATAGGCTAAACTCCTCCCGGCTGAAATTACAGCTGCTAGCGTTTCAGTGGCAGAAGGTTCTTCCGTTTTGTCGTTCTTACCACAAACCTCTTGGATTTTATTAGCAGTTCATCCTATAGACCAATTGTAATTGTGAAGCGGACCCAGAATGATACCTGGCTTTCTACTGCTTGTACAAATATCAGAGTAAAGAGAGCTAAATACATACGTATTTGTCCGGCGTTTTAACAGTGAATCCAGCTGTCAGGTGTGTGTTGGAGAACATCAATAATCAAACAGCGTTATGAAGATAAAGGAACCCAGCTGACAGGTCAGGGAGAAAAAAGTGGACAAGTTTGAAGCAGGGTTATATGTTAAAGTGATTACACAACCTTTGAACATCCCGTAGAGCAGTATTTAATCCGTCATCTAAACGTCAAGTCGTCTTTGTGCATGTAAGCTGCAGCATGGTGGTGGCAGCATCATGCTGTGGTTATGCCAGGCACAGGAAATCTAGACAAATGCAGAGAAAACCGGTCTGAATCTATAAAAGACTTGTGACTGGAGCGGAGAAGAAGTCATTAAAGAAGAATGTATCGTAGCTAGGGCTGGGCAAGTTAACGCGTTAATTTCGCGTTAACTCATTAGACTATTAACGGCGATATTTTCTTTAACGCGCGTTAACGCATGTTGGTCACATGCTTTTATTTTGTGAAGGTCTGTTGCTGCGGTGTAGGGGTTTGAATCAGAACAGTAAGTGGCGATAATGCGCCAATAACCTCGCTGTCAGCCCAGCCTCGGATTCAAAGAGGAAGAAAGGTGCTGGCCGGAAAAAAACACAGCTGACATGCGGAAGGCGGTGTTTCCCGCAGGTACCGCGAGCGAGCTTAGGCGAGGCGAGGCGGTGAGTTGGCGGCCGGAACAAGTTTTGTGCGGAGCGGAGCGGAGCGGGGGGGGTCTGCATCGACGCCGTCGGTGAAGTCGCTTCTCGTTTCAAAGTATCCATGTATTTTTGCCTGTTTTCCCCCCTGCCATTCACTATATGCGCGCGAGAAAGCAACAACAAAAAACCGCGTGTCAACGTCAAATAAACGCAAGCATATCGAGTTAGCAAGCATTTCAGTTTAAAGTTCTTCCAGCATGGAATATGACAGAAACAAGTTAGTTGGAACCACTGCCAAGTTAAACTTTGGTATTGAACATAAAATGGTAATGCTGCTCCCTGCTGTTACCTCAGAAATTGCCTGTTTTTGGTAGATTTTTTCCCCATAAAGAGAATTCCCTGTCAGTGGCAATAAGCTTTAATTTATTATTATTGCTATTTTTTGTTTTACATGTTTAAGTTGAGCTTTACACTAAATATGTGTTACTGATAAGTGCTACAAATGTTACAACACTTTTGTTCATATGGCAGCAGAACATTAAAATAAAAGTGCTCTTTACACTACTTTTGAATTCATTCTTGGAGTTTGTAAATACAATGCGATTAATCGCGATTAATCGCGATTAATCAGTGCGATTAATCGCGATTAAATATTTTAATCGTTGCCCAGCCCTAATCGTAGCTCGAAACATGCTCGATGTGTTAGAATGCCTCAAGGTCCAGACCTGAATCCATCTCAGGATCAGCAGACAGACTTAGACATTAACAGATGTTCTCCATTCAATCTGAGCATCAGCTGTTTTCAAAAGGAAAACAGGAAGCAACGTCAGCCTCTAGATGCGCATAGCTAGCAGAGATGTACCTCAGAAGGCTTGCATTGGTAACTGCAGTGAAGGGTGCACTCCTTTTTATTTAGCTTCTGTGTTGTAGTTCTCTGGAAATACCTCATTTGTTTTTGCCTACTGCCGGGGTCAGAGCAGTGAAAAGAGTCTAGCCGCTGTGTTCCTAGTTTGATGTCATTGGAAAATTAGGATGTCATCCGGTGCAGCAGATGGTTTTTCTTCATGTGGTGTTTTCGTCTCGATGCCATGCAGGGACACGGACTCCCACCTCTCCAGTTCTACCTCAGTTCGCTTCTACCCTCATGACCTGGTGAGTACCCAGCCGACGAGACTTTGTGTACGCGCGTGTTTCTGAGGAACTGAAGGAGACAGACAAAACGAATGACCTTTTTCTAAACCAGTGGAAAATGTCCTGCCCATGGTGGCTTTACAGCTTTCATTACCTCATCCTTGAATGCACTCTTTGTTTTAAGGCTGTTTTCTCGTCATTCTAAAAGTGGCATTGCTCCGTAGTCTCCTGGCCAAACAACATCACATTAAACCACATTAAAAATGAATGCCTTTTACCATTTCTTTCAGATGACTAATTTCAACTCTTTCTTCTAATGTGTATGAAAGAAAGGAGTCCTCCTTGAGTTTGTGATGTTGGTCAGTTTGCGCCGTTTGGGAGGTTTAACTGAATATAAGACAGTTCTTCCTCCATCAGATCCGTCTAAACCGCCTGCTGACGATGGACCCCGAGCTACTGGAGCAGCAAGACGGAGACCTGAGCCCGGAGCTGCAGGATGCACCGTTGGGACAAGAGAGCAGTGCAGCCTCTGCTCCTGCAGGCAAAGCCAAGCAGTACTACCGCCTGTGGCTTCTCCCTTACTTGTGGGTCGGCCTGCATTTCGACCGGCTTACCCTGCTGGCACTGTTTGACAGGTAAGGCAGACCAAGTGTCACTGTCATCTGTTTCTGCCAAAATGATACTGGTTGTGGGGGATTTATTTTTGCCGCTGTCACGCCCGGGTTTCCCTACTGTGGGACAATAAAGGTATTTGCATTCTATCCTAACTTATAGTTTTAGTGGCCAAGCAGAACCAGAGTTTCATTCTATCTGTAAGTCAGTCAAAAGTAAACGAATTTGGGCGAGAAACTTCATCTTTATCTGTATCGGATGTTTACCACATAAACGGAACAAAAAATAAGTACAATTTTCTTAAAATTAGTGTATTTGTCCTTGATTTGAGCAGGTAAATAAGATGATCTGCCAATAGAATAAGATTTTTGCACTTAAAATAGGAACGATTCATCTCCATCATCTTATTTCAAGTGCAGGATATCTAATTATCTTAATTTAGGGGTCAAAATATTCATTCCGTTGGCAGATGATCTTATTTACCTGCTCAAATCAAGGACAAATACACTATGTTTAAGAACATTTTGCTTGTTTTTAGATACGATTTTGCAGTGCATGCATGTGTTGTTTTGCAAGTGTAAGTATTAGATCGAAATTCTGCTTAGCAGGCCATTAATAGTTAATATCAAGATTACAGGGAAATCTTTTCTCGTATTATCAAACAGGAAGCTGAATGTTATTTCCATTCACACTAGCAAAAAAAAGCAAAAAAAAAAACTAGACCTTTTTTCTAGCTCAGGGTACCCATGACCTGACAAAACCAGATGTGCTGGGAACAGAGTCTGCATTCACATGCAGTAAAACAAAAGAGCGTTTTTGTCCTGAGCCTTTCCGTGAGGTAGACTTTTCCTTGGGACCTTAGGAGAGCATGTAGGAAGGTTAGCAGCATTTGTCACATCTGTTTATATCCAAGCAGCAGGAGGACTTGCCTTAATCTGTGTGACTCTTTTTGTCAGCGACGTCTCCTCTCCGGTCTGCGTTCAGTCTCCATGGTAACTAACCTTTGTACTGAACAATGGCCGGTGGTAGTTGACACGTATTATTGCAAATGAGACATTTACCACTCCATGAGAATGGTGGTTTCTTACCAGACCTACCACTCCACTTTTGGATTCCTCTTACTAGCCTGCTAGTGCTTCGAGCCGCTTTCAGAGATGTTTCTCTGGAGTCAGTTATAAATGGAAATGAAACTGTACCTTCTTTGTAGCTGTGCGTGCTGCTTGCACAGGTAATGCACCTGTTTCCAGATGGTCACCTCCTATCGGCTAACAGTTCTGGTACCCAGTCTGATTCAAAGCACACCGCATTACGTGCGTCCTCGCTCTATCTGCCTGGTCAATTAGCCGCCTCTGCAGGAACTGACCATAAGGCTTCTTCTCCAAAACAAGCCCGTCTGTTGTCGTCACACATCATGTCTGAGAACATCCTACAGCCAGTCTAAAAGCATTGCAATTTTACAGTCTAATTTGTAACTAGACTATAAATATAGATATGAAACTTAAATGAATCATTTCTGCACTTAAAATGCACAAGTCTTTAGAAAAACCATCATGAACACGTTTCTTTTACAGAACAGCTTAGATTTATTTATTGCATTCGTTGTACCGTAATTGCACAAGTAAAACCAAAATATGTCCAATGTAAGGCCAACATTTTAATGTCAGCCTCCAAGCGAGGCAAGTTGAGACCATATATTGACGTTACAAGAAGGTCTACAGCTGTCAGAGACGGTGATCATTCCTGGGGTTAGCAGTAACCAGTGTCACACAAGGCGTACCACAAGGTCCTGTCACAGGGCATTTTTCTATTCTGTATTGTTTTTTTACTTTGTTGTTTTCATTGATTCCCCAACATTTTTTTAGATGCAATTTCCTCATGTAGTACGTTTTTCTTTCTCCATTATTCCTTTTCTTTACAGTGTAACTCACCCCCACGTTAAAGCATAATCCCATCCCTAGACAAATCTGAAAGATTTGATTTGCCATATTGAAAAATGGAGAGTGAGCAGAGTTATGGCGGCAGTAACTCCACGGTTCGGTCTTTTGAGTTCTATATAACATTTATATACCACTTTGTAATCCATGGTGGACTCACCAACAGCGTGGTTGATCTCCTCTCTGCTCCCTTCACTCTGGCTGCAGGCGGGTTTCAGGACGAGGCAGCAGCTGTCTGCCTGTGAGACAGCGCTTAGGGTAGAGGGGGAGGGCTTACAGTAGCAAGACAGTAACTGCAGAACAATCTGTGCTTTTTCGCAAATCCGCCAAAAAAACGTAAAAAGTTGCTAGTTTGGTTGCTTGTCGCTTTTTTGAAGAAAAGAAAGTTGCTGGAAGGGTGTAAAAAGTGCAACAGTGCTCGGTACGCTGGCACAAGACGGAGCTGTGTTTTTAGTTTTGTTTTTTTAAAACGGAGCTCCTCTTATACCCCACAGCGGTAAAGCCGTTGACTCAGTTTCTCCAAATTACATCACAATGACGTTTGAACCGATAGCAATACGGATTCGGCGTTTAACCCTAGGAGGGCGCTACACTGACGTTTTTAGACACGAAGGCTGGATCTCTACAAATATGCAGTAATTTGTCAAAATAATGATCAGGATATGAAGACAGTGCTATAAGACAACTGTGTTAGCAGTTTATTGGCAGAAAAAGTTGATTTGGGGGTTAGTTATCTTTTAAACAGGTAGTTTTCTTTTATATAATTTTTGATGTACCATTTTGTGTTTCTAGTGGAGCATTCCTCTTCTGCTTCTTTCTAATGTCATTCAGAATGACCTTTGCATGGGTGGCAGCCTAAATTCATATTATATTTTTCTCTTTCGGTTCCTACAGTTCATTGATCCATGATTTATTGTTTTGCGCTTTCACTATTCCTTCTTTTTGGTTCAGTTGTATATGATGCAAAATACACTTTTCTTCTCTATATTTCCTTTTTGTTGATTTGTCGTGTTTTTCCCCAGTGAGGCTTAAGCAGAGCACACTAGGTAAAGTTGCTTTTTCCGTAGAACCATCGTCTGTGTTTGTTGTTTCTTCAGGAACCGCGAGGTTTTAGAGAACGTGCTGGCCGTGGTCCTGGCCGTCCTCGTGGCCTTCCTGGGCTCCGTGCTGCTCGTCCACGGTTTCTTCACCGACATCTGGGTCTTTCAGTTCTGCCTCGTCATCGCCAGTTGCCAGTATTCCCTGCTGAAGGTGAGCGCTCGACTCGGCGGCTCAACGTCGTCGGACCTGACCTTAAAAGCGCGGAACGGAGAGAGAGCCCCTTTTTGGAGGGAAGCGGTTCAAACGCTGCTCTCATTCGTTCCGACGCAGCCGGCGAAACATGAAAGAGCGCCGTTCCCTTGGGGGGAGAGTTGGCGACGCTCAGACGCGTTCGCTTTTCTTCCTCTGTCAGAGCTGTTCAGAAATACTGAAAAGCTACATGTTTGCTCACAGAGCATCAGCATTCTGCCATTAATCCCACTTCTTCTTATTTACAGAGTGTTCAGCCGGACTCCTCCTCTCCTCGACATGTACGTAACTATTACTCATTTACTTTCTACTATATAAGGCTGTGGGGACCAGTTCATGAATTTTTACAAAGTAATCTCCTGAACTAGTTGAAATCAAGTTATTACTATGTTAAACCCAGGTAGAATAATAGAAAATCTGTCCTGATTATCATTCCTTACAACCTCCAGGTATTATTCAGTGGAGGGGTTTTTTGGATTCTGGACAATGATGCTGCTTTTACTGTGTGATTTCCCCCCCACACCCCCCTTGCGTCAGTAGGCTGCTCTGAAACGCTGTCTTTTATTAATGCAGCTCTTACTCAGCTGGAGGCTCAAGCTTTAAATAGCTGCTGAGAGTTTAGGCCTCCACTCGCTCTCTCGCTTTTTTGTCTGCATCTCACTTTCTCTCCCTCTACCCGCAAGTGCTGTCCCCGTTTCCTTTCCCCCAGCTCCAATGTAGGACTTTGGATCTTCTTTTTTTTATTTTTTATTTTTTTTACAAGCCTAGAAAATAAACGGATAAAAAAAACCAACAACAGTGCTCTTTTTAACCCGAGTCTCGGTGCGTGAACAGTGCCCTAATCTTTGCAAAGCACGGCAAGTCGCCGCCTCCGCTCGCACGACGCGCACCTGCATCCTCCTCCTGCAGTGAAACCTTACACCCGACGCCGTTTCTTTTTAGACCTTCGTCCCGTGGAACAGATCTGATATGACTCTGATACCTCAGAAGCCACATTTTCCTTCGGAATAATTGTTTGGTTGTCACCGCACTACAGAAACTATTTTACGTCTACTGCGCCACGTTATGCAGCAGGACAGCAGCCCCATTTTATCTGCACCTTGTTGGCTAATATTTTTAGTTTTTTGTTTTTTTTTTTATTACAGAAAATAATTCTAAAAGACTGAATACTGTTTTTTAAGCACTTAATAAAACTAGTGTTTTTTTTGTTTTTTTTTTTACATTAGCTATATAATTAGAGACTAGCATTTGAGGTTTATATACACTTCTGCATGAGAAGTTATCCAACCAGAAAAGACAGGATGAGAACGACTTGACTGCATCCAGTGTTGATGTTGATATCCATACCCATTTGGCACATGTTTAGTTGTTTTTTTTAGGTTTTTTTTTATGAATAGATTAACACTGTTAGTTAGAGCGGAGTTGTAAGGTGGAAGGAAAATGATATATGGTTTGAGAACATCTGGGAACATCAAAATTCAATCCTCTCCTCTGAAAAGAGCCTGGAAACACGAATGTGTTTTAATGTACACCATTCTGTTGTATTTCTGGCTTAATATTTAGGGGGAAAGTGAACTTCCACCCCAATCCCAATTCTTTTGTAACTTTTAATGGGTTTTCTCCCAGAGTCTGCGCATATTTAGCGCATATTTTAGCATGGTCACGAACGCTTAATTCGTGACTATGCGCCCCATTCCTGCTAGTTCAAAGCGTTCGCTAGTTTTATAACTTAATCGTGCTTTAAACCTCTCCCCAGCCTTCTCTCTGACATGTCCGCTGTGTCTCTTGG
Organism: Fundulus heteroclitus; assembly: GCF_011125445.2. Classification (NCBI taxonomy): domain Eukaryota; kingdom Metazoa; phylum Chordata; class Actinopteri; order Cyprinodontiformes; family Fundulidae; genus Fundulus; species Fundulus heteroclitus. The sequence continues at coordinate 25,258,133 of NC_046379.1, forward strand.
TCTTCGCATCGCTGCTTGTTCACCGATGTTCTCCAACAAGCCTCTAAGGCCTTTTAAAGAACAGACGGATTCATGCCGGGATTAAATTAAACCGAGGTGGCCATTATTTACTAATTAGGCGACTTCTGATGGAGACCGGTAGCACCGGATCGGTTTCAAGGGAGCTGAACACAAACCAGCGTCACACTTTCCAAAAAGCCGTTCACGTTTTTCTTTCTAGTTCGCAGTTCTGCGCTTTATTGCGCTGGTTGCATCTAGGAACTCCCGGTAAAACACAAAAAGCAGAACGCGGGGAAAAGTGCACTGGGTGTGAGTGTTTTTTGCGGGGCTCTTAGACACAGGCCCGTTCTGACCTACGATCTGAGAGCGACCGGCATCTAAGAGTGTGGCCGTTCTCTGTGTGTCCTGCAGGGTCACAATCGCATCATAGCGTACAGCCGGCCCGTCTACTTCTGCCTCTGCTGCGGCCTCATTTGCCTGCTGCACTACGGCAGCCTGAGGATCACCTCGTCCCGCTTCACGCTGTACGGAGTGGCGCTCACCAGCTCGCTGCTGCTGGCCTCGGCCAGAGACCTTGTCATACGTAGGTACCCTCACTCGCAGAGTTTTGTTTAAGTTTTATTAAAGGCACCTTTCCAAATGAGCGCAAAGTAAACGTGTTAAAACACGACGATGCAAGAATGTAAGGAAGGCTTTTTGTTTGGAAATGTTCAAATTACCATCTGCATCAGCAGTCAGCTGATCAGACGACGTGGAAAGTCACCTTGTGCGTCTCTCTGCAGTCTTCACCCTGTGTTTCCCCATCGTGTTCTTCGTGGGGCTGCTGCCACAAGTCAACACGTTCGTCATGTACCTCTTCGAGCAGCTGGACATCCATGTGTTCGGGGGCAACGGTGAGTGACTCGTAGATGAGCCGATGCTCTGCGGGGAGGGGGGGAGGGGTGGTGTCGCTTTGACCACTACGGGATGATGTGGAGCACCCTCGCACACTTTGTCGCACCCTATACACGTTAATACAAGAGGCTTAATGAGGGCGGCGGGCTGCGTTCCGCCTGACCCGGGGTCCTGTCAGTCTGAGTCCACTCACTGCTGCCGTTCTCCCTCCCTGCAGCCTGCACGAGTCTGGTGTCGGCGCTGTACAGCGTCCTGCGCAGCGTCGTCACCGTGGCTCTGCTCTACGGCTTCTGCTATGGAGCTCTTAAGGTAAGACCCAACCAAGCAATTAACCATCACCGTGTTTCTTTTAATCCTGTTAAAGTCGAAGGGGGATTATTATTCCTTTTTAATGTATTTGATTTTATACATTCTCTAAATACACGTTCTGTCTGAAGCGTTAAAGGGACAAACTCTTGCGCTTGTTTTGTCTTAGGAGACCTGGGAGCCGCATCACATCCCCGTGTTGTTTTCAGTCTTCTGCGGCCTCTTGGTGGCAGTGTCCTACCACCTGAGCCGGCAGAGCAGTGACCCTTCTGTCCTCGTGTAAGTCTACGGCTCTATTCTCAGGTCGGCGTTGTTCATTTGCAAAATAACAGTGTGTTCCAGGTGCTTACTTTTAAAACGTCTGTTGTTCTTTTATTGCAAGCATATTACTAGCCAGCCTGCTAAGGCTGCTTGGTTTTGCACCACCAGTCTAAAAATAAATAATGCATCACTTTTCTGCAGAGCTGGATTATAGGCCAGTGACTATATATCATGCAGCTAAGGAATCAGGGGTTAATGATGAAAAGTGTTTTTTGTCCTTTACAGTGACTTTCACATTGAAAGAGAAGTGATAGTATGACACATTTCATTCGCACACACTGCTATTCTGCCCCTTCCTTCGTCTAGTTCCTACCGATGAACATGTTAATTTGTACTGATGTACCTAACAACTGTTCCTAAGTCGGTCAATATTTTTGATGAATTACAAAGATATACGTACATAAAAATACTCTAGTATAATTCTACTTAATTGTTATGTATTGTTTTACATTTTAACCTGTCTCACCCGGTGCTTTAACCTGTTTGGTCCTGACAGTAGATGTTTAACAGTCACATGACCCCATCTTCTTAGAAGACAAAAGAAATCCGTTTTCAAAGCAGGTGCGAAACAGCGCCAGCGCTTTCAGCTTGAAACGCGATCGAGATAAAACAACCCGCAATAGACGGCTGAGTCCGATGCTTAAAAAGGTTAGGTGAGAAATAAGAGAAACTGTGGAAATGAGAAACGAACAATGGAACCTCCTAATGCAATATTTCATTATTTCCCTCTCTGCTGACGAACAAACTAGTTAATTCAAGGTTTTGTTCATTATTAGTATTTTTTTTTTCAGTATTTATTTTTTTTGCTTATTATTATTATTATTATTATTATTATTATTATTATTATTATTATTATTGTTGTTGTTTTTTTATATGTGTGTAGTGATACTTGATTGTATTTACTGTGTATTTCTGTTCTATATTTGTAAGCGAAGGCTCTTACCGTGACATGTCTCTGCTCTCAGGATGTTCGAGTGGGCGATGGGTGGGTGGGGGTGGGGGGGGGAGTGTTGTTTAATTGTAAATTTGTAAAATCTAAAACCTTCAACAAAATGTGTGGACAAAAAAAAAGAAATAAGAAGAGGCAGAGTGATCAGCATTCGCCGTCAGCGCAGCACAGAAAGCAGCTGAAACGCTTGTCATTAAAAATTAGGACGTTCAAATCAAAGCACTGACGCCATGCAGCAGGACAGCAGCCCCACTTTATCTGCACCTTGTTAGCTAATATTTTTTGTTCTTTTTTATTTTTATTACAGAAAATATTTCTAAAAGTCTAAATACTAGTTTTAAAGTAATTAACAAAACAATCGTTTTTTTTTGTGCTTTTTACATTAATTATATAATTAGAGACTAGCATTTGAGGTTCAATATATAAACACACTTTTGCCTGAGATGTCATCCAACCAGAAAAAACAGAATGAGAATGACGTGACTTCATCCAAAAGTGTTTAACTTTACCGGTGTCTGAAAGAGAAAAGTCCTCATTAGAGTTTTATCTGTTCCATGTAGACATTTACATAGTGGCAAGATCATCTGAGAATGGGATTTTAAAACTGTGGTTCAGTTTTTCCCCCAGATAAATTAAGCTAAAGACCCATGGTGGTGATGTAACAAGCAGTTTCTTTCCCTCTTTCTTGCCAGCTCTCTGATACAGTCCAAGATTTTACCAAATGTAAAGGACAAGAACCCAGAGGACCCCCTTTCCGAGGTGCAGGACCCTCTGCCAGACAAACTCAGGGCCTCTGTGGTGAGTGTAGCGCCCCGAGTCGTCCAGCCGCTGGTTAGGTGTGGATCAGCTACATGACATTTGTTAATACTAGATTTCTCATCTCATGCCTGGTGTTTTTTTTTTTTCAAACGTGTAGAATGAGCGCCTGCAGTCGGACCTGATTGTCTGTGTGGCCATTGCTGTCCTTTACTTTGCCATACATGTCAGCACAGTGTTCATAGCACTGCAGGTACAGTAAATATGTCAGCTCTGAGAACTAAAGTGTGGGCAAAGCACATTACTTTGGAGGAGTAATTACAACCCATAACAGTGTCGTGTGAATAAATGCTTCCATGTGTCTGCGGAGCATCCATGAGCACGGACAAAACCTTTTGGCCCCTGCTCTGCATGCGTGTAACCCTTGAGTTTAAGGAGCGCTTTTTTTTTTCTCAGCCTTTCCTGAGCTATGTCCTGTACGCTCTGCTGGGAACGGTGGGCTTGCTCACCCACTACCTGCTCCCACAAGTCCGCAAGCAGCTGCCCTGGTACTGCTTCTCTCACCCGTTGCTCAAAACCAAGGAGTACTATCAGTTTGAAGTCAGAGGTAAGCACACAAGGCTCTCTAATCCTCACGGTCGTTATGCATTCGTCAAATTAAAGGACAGATCTTAATAACGCCATCACAAAATAGTGCATAATTGGGGCAGGAATTGGAAATCAGATGTGTTTTTTTTTATTGTTTGCACATAGGAAAAGTGATGCCTTTGTTTTCAGCCATGTTTATTACCCTAAATAAAATCTTGTTCAAGCAGTTGTTGTCAAGTCACCTGATTCGTAAAATAGCAAACACAGCTGTGGCTGTATTGTTCTTTGAGTGGGAGTGGTGAGCTAGTGTGTTGAGAATTGCGCTTGCGCCCTGGAGGTTGTGGGTTCGACTCCCACAGACCGCTACCCTGGATCCCTGAGCAAGACCCTTAAGGCTGGTTTATGCTTGACATGCAGAAATGAGACGGACACAGCAGCATTAAAGCTCCAGGCGGCTTTTCCTCCGAAGTAGCACTAGAATCTAGACGGCAGCGTAGTACTACACCCCACTACACATAAAAGGCCTAAATGTTTCCAACTTTTAAGCCTCTTCCTTTCTTCCTAGAGTGACGCCGATTTCTGTCCAGGAGCTGTTAACAATTTGTTGATCACGATGATCTTTATGGGCCGGATCATTAAGATGTCTGTATTTACGAACCTCCACCAGAAGGAGCGCTTGATTGTCCGCCATGTTTTTCCGCCCTGGACTCTCCGTGTCGTTAGGAATTTTCCCAGGTGCGCGGAACAAAACGTTCCGCGCACCTGGGAATATATCTTTTTAGAAACTACAGCTAACTTATTTCTTTGCCAAAATTTGGAATGTAACCACAGGCAACTTCTTTTATAAAACAATGCTGTTAAGGTGAAAATTATGTTTTTTTGTTTTAGGACCTGGATAGACCACTGACTATGAGATCTATGTACATTTAACCCCAAAATTATTCATAAGCTTTCCAAAGGTTGGTTTAGTCTTAACAGTTTTGCAGTGGCCCAACCAGAGTCCTGACTAGAGTCTGATAGATAATCAGTGCTGGGAGCTAAACAGTGGAGGGATGGGAAGTCTTTCATACCGTAAACAATTGGACCTCTTCACCAAAAATGACTTCTCTATGATTTTTAGAAGGGTTTAAATATTTTTCAACATGCCATTTTAAATTTTAAAATGTGAAAAGAAACAGCCAACTAATTCCTTTTAAAAAATATTTTTTGCTCTTTTAAGTTCGTTTGAGTTATTCGAAATAAACCCCTTTATCCAAAAACTAAGTCTGCCGTGGGTACGAGTAATTTTAGGCAAAGCAGAAGGACTGCTCATCGCGCATCGTATTGTCAAGACGATCGCGGAAATCTGTGACACTCTAGAGTTTTAGTTGTAAAACATTTCTAAAAGACATCATTTTCCTTCCTCTTCACGAGTATTTGCTGCTTTGTGTTCGTCTGTGACATAAAAACACCTTAAATGTTGAGGCTTGAGGTTCTAATGTGACACAGCTGTCTGCCTTCAGTAAGCAGAGCGTATGGAGTTTTTCTGTCTACTGCCGTTTCACGTCTGAACTCTAAAGCTTTCCTCTCTCCTCAGATGCGGCTCACGTTATGTGGTTCGAAAGGCTTCACGTGTGGCTGCTGTTTGTAGAAAAGAACGTCCTCTATCCTCTCGTCATTCTCAACGAGCTGAGCGGCAGCGCCAGGGAACTCGCCAGTCCAAAGAAACTTGACACAGAGTGAGCAGTCGACGTTTTCTTATGGTTTTCTTGTCTTTTTTTTCTTTTTTTTTCAACTTCCCTTTTGTCTATCAATGTGCAGGAAGGCTAAATGTGTTCTGGAATCCACTATGTTGGACTTAGAGTACCGGACACATTCACTCACAACCCTAGGATTTTAAAAATGAATGTATCTATAAATGAATGTTTTTTTCTTGGCAAATCACAAGAATTAACTTTTAACTTTTAATTTGAGCACTTTCAGCATATCTTACTACATAGACAAGAAAACAAAAACAAAATCACAGATAACAAAATCATGCTGTGTTTGTAAAGTTTGTAACTGAAAGTGCCATAACAAGCCTTAGATGCTATGAACATGCTGTTTTTTGTGTTTTATCACAAGTGATGTCATTTTAAAAAAAAAAAAAAAATCTGTTTTTGGTTCCTTCAATCGCAAACATAGAAGTTTGAGTTTGGACAAATTATACTATGACTATAGAAAGATATAAATCCATTGGAAACTAATAGTCCAGCTTTGCCTTCCAATACATTTGACACTGTAGCCAACACAATTTGATCAGTTTGGTTAGTTAAACCAAGCCAGTACATATACTTCAGACATTATGCCGATTCAGTTCAATTTTATTGATATAGCGCCAATTCATGACATGTCATCTCAAGGCACTTTACAAAGTCAAATTCAATCAGATTATACAGATTGGTCAAGAATTTCCTATATAAGGAAACCAGTTGATTGCTTCAAGTCTTGACAAGCAGCATTCACTCCTGGAGAAGCGTAGAGCCACAGGGAGAGTCGTCTGCATTGTACATGGCTTTGCAGCAATCCCTCATACTGAGCAAGCATGAAGCGACAGTGGAAAGAAAAACTCCCCATTAACGGGAAGGAAAACCTCCGGCAGAACCGGGCTCAGTATGAACGGTCATCTGCCTCGACCGACTGGGGTTACAGAAGACAGAGCAGAGACACAACAAGAGAGACAAAAAAGCACAAAAGCACACATTGATCTAGTAATCTGTTCTACATTAGATGGTAGTAGCGGGTGAGCCGTCTTCTCTGGATGATGTCACAGCTAACAGAACGCCAGACCAGGTGTACCTACTATGAAGAAAAAAAAGAGAGAACAGAAAGTTAAAAGATGCAATGACGACAAGCAATGCATTACTGGAGAACAGTAGAACTCAGTAAAGTGAGAAAAATAGGCCCTGATGTCCTCCAGTAACCTAATAGTAGATTAAGCGGCGTAGCTCTCACACGTGTGCCGCCTCTACAGAATTGACATAACTGTGACTCAGATGACTTCAATAACCCTGTAACAACATAATCTCACGCCGTGCTGTGCAGATGCTTCACTCACTTCAGAATGGTGGGTGCTTGAAACTGGACAGTAAAACTGATGGCATTCCTTGCTGTCTCAATTCAGTTATTGATTGTGTGACCAGGTGGTCAGTTAATCCCTTAATATTGAAATAAATAAATAAACAAGTCTATTTCGTCCCAGAAGAGTAACTTTCCCAGTCATGACGCAGCAGAACACTGTGAAGTCCACATTTCTGATGCCGGTATAGATGCACCGTTTAGAACGAGCCCCCATCACCTTTACTCTGAAGGTGTAACAGGACCCGGTGGTTACAAGTTAAAAGATATGAAGGTTCAGAGTAAAATCGTCTGATTGTGTACCCACACTAATGTTTTTTTTTTTTTTGATGCAACTGCTCGATGCTTTCTGTTCCAGAGTTGGCGCTCTGATGATCACAATAGCCGGGCTGAAGCTGCTCCGATCCTGCTACAGCAGTCCCACCTACCAGTACGTCACCATCCTCTTCACCGTCCTCTTTTTCACCTTCGACTACCGCCATCTGTCCGAGACGCTGCTGCTGGACCTCTTCCTCATGTCCATCGTTTTCAGCAAGGTGAGAGGAATGTTCACTCTGTAAACGTCAGTGCAAAGAATGCGGTCCAGGCATATTGATGTGGTTCATATGGCTTTGCATACAGTTGAAATTCACAGCATTTCTCTCTCTCTCTCCCTTTTCTCTTTGTTTTTACAGTTGTGGGAGCTGTTTTACAAGCTGCACTTTGTTTACACCTATATTGCTCCATGGCAGATCACCTGGGGCTCAGCCTTCCATGCCTTTGCTCAACCCTTTGCTGTGCCTCGTATCTTTTGGCCACACAACCCGTACACATTCGTTTGTGATCGAGCTGCACCTAATTAATGTTTTCGCTTCAGCTGAATAGAGTATTTAGAGCTTTATCGTTTGACTTGTTAAGTTTCTATAGTCTTTTTCCACCTCACACATTGTTGCAGAGTAACCTTGACCTGAGCTCCTCCAGATTCTGCCATGTTGTTTGTCCAGGCCGTAGTCTCCGCAGTCTTCTCCACTCCCCTCAACCCCTTCCTTGGCAGCGCCATCTTCATCACCTCCTATGTTCGACCTGTCAAATTCTGGGAGCGAGACTACAAGTATGCAACAGTGTATACAAATACATGCTGTCTTTGAAACTGCTTATTCCTGTCTATGTCTTTCTAAAATAGCTATTGTTTTATTTTATTTTTATTTCGTCTAGCACCAAGAGAGTTGATCACTCAAACACTCGTCTAGCCTCTCAGCTTGACAGAAATCCGGGTGAGTTGTCATTTTGTGTTGAATTGTTACCCACATGTTGACAAAGACTTCGCCCAAGGCTTATATGGACAAAAGAAAGCCCCGTTACCCCTGATCAGTTGATAGGAGTACCCCATAAATGATTATGGCATATATTTGTTGGTAAAATATATTTTCTACAACGATGTCTGGTAAAAAGCTTGAAAATGAATTTTCATTAAAACGTTTTTTTAATTACAGGAGCGGCATAAACTCACACTTATAATTCTACCTTTAATCTATGTATATATATATTCAGTGCAGAAAATAAACCTTACATACCAAACTACTTGTTTTTAACAAAATCAACGGTCGAACAGAGTCCATGGCGGCGTGCATTTTAACAAGGTTTCTACGGCCTTTGGAAAAGAAACATAGCATCACAGATTCTCCACCATCCTTACCTTACCAGCATGAATCTGGTACTTTTCCGCAGATCCAGCAATTGTTTCACACTAAACACACGCTCAATGTTGGTCTAAGGTGAACTGAGCACAGAGTTTGGGTTAAAGGTACATAGCCATGTTATATGCTTATAAAAAAAAAAAAGAAAACTAAAACCGTTTGATCATGATAAAATAAGGTTATATACACCAAGCGTCCATCCTAATGGTTTTTTGATTAAAAAAAAAAAAGCCTAAATATGACCCCAGCATCGGGCACAATTAGCAGATATAAACAGACATGGCGCCATCTACTGGCAGTATCACAGAACTACCAGAAAGCCATTTCTGATTGACTAATATTATTATTAATAATAATTATATTACTACTAATAACACAATTAATAGTAATGCTGAACCAAGTCTGACCCTCTGCAATGCTTTGTGGTAAAGTGGCAGCTCGGTGTGATCGAAGAGTAACTGTTATTAATTAAATAAACTGATTTACAGCAATTCTAAGAGCCTCATATCAGAACATCATGGCAAAATTAATTTACCGTTCATAAACAAAAACAGAGACACAGCATCAAGGTAAGAACTAATCTATCAAATCAATCTATTTATATTGTTGTTTGTACGTAAGACAGTAGAGGCTAAGAATTGCATTGCTATTACTATTATCACAGCATTAATAAGGTTGTTTGCTCACTGCAATCAATTCTGCAGTCACATCCCAGCAGCTTAGTTTCCGCTTCAGTGAACACCGACGTTCATACTGTATTCCCAGCGCTATTACAGTCTTTTCTGTCTTGGAATCATATATTTTCTTGTGTTTTTGTTTTCCTTGGATCTTGGACCATTCTTCATGGTTTCCACACTGAGCTATATTATACACTGGAGTGCTGATTTTGCCGAAAAACTGAAGTCACTGGCCGCCATCTTGCTACTCCCTACTCTCACAGAATCCCATAGGATTTGGTTGCAACAACAAGCAGTTTTCTGGCTGTGTGAAAACGTTTCACTGGTAATTCTACAGTCAGTGGATGTACTAACACTATCAACTACTAGGAAATTAGGTGCTGAAATATTTTACATGTTATTCATATTAAATATATATATATGTGTATATATAAGTATGTGTATATGTATATATGTATATATATATGTATACACATATGTAAATATATGTTTTTGTACATTGCTATTTATATATTTATAAATGTTAAACATATATAAATTTAAATGAATAAAATGCAAAATATTTCAGCACACGACTTTCTCAGTACTTGATATTTTTAGAACATAACATAAAAGTATATGGCATTTGACATTTTAAAAGTCTTAAGCCCCCCCTGAACATGAGAAAATCCTCGTTATTCGATGCTGTAGCGCACATATTCCCTAGTTACTGGGGGGAAATAGGGAGTACCAATATGGCGGCTGGTGGCTTCAAAGCGACTCGTTCTAACAGACGGTGATTAGCACTCCAGTGTATTATATAGCTCAGTGGGTTTCCACAGTTCGCTAGGAGATGCTAATAGCCGTTAGCTGCCTCCTGATTTATGCCCTGCTGCGCACGGGCAGTATCATACTTCCGTTTTTATTATAAATACACACAAAAGGATTTATTTACTAAGAAATTGAGGAAAACAAACCGTGAAACACCAAAATAATAACTAATACACCAGCAGGACATGATAATCTTTCATAAAAACTTTGCATGCAAACAGAGTGAGTTACTGATGTATAAATATAAAAAAAAGAAAAAAAAAAAGGTAGCTATGCACCTTTTAAAGTCTCGTTAGAGTCATAAACTCCATGTTTATGATTGTGACCGTGGAACAGGAAAGATTCTAAATGATGGAAAAAGAGAATCAATTTAGAAATTTTTTGGTATTTAGCATTTTGTTAAATACGGCAATTAAAAAAACAACTTACACCGTTCTGAAAAATCTTAATTGGCATCACAGCAATCAAACCCTCCCTTTTAATAGCTAAACAGTTTTCTGCAAGTTTCCACTGGTATTTTAATAATTTATCTAAGTGATGAGCTCCAAGTCTTTAAGGTTGGAAGGCCCGTTTGCCATCACCCTAATCTTTAGCTACCTCCACTGATTCTCAATCCGATTCAAGTCAGGAATAAGCTAAGTATTTTTTGTGTCATTGTGCTGCTGCAGTAAAAGGTACATTATTCTGAAGGTTTTTTGCACTGCCGTGAAGACATTAAAGCGTGGCTTTCCCCGAACTTCCTTAGTTTAAATGAGAGCAAGACAGAAGTTATGTTGTTTGGACCAAGTTGCTGTCATTTTATCTCAGGGATTGTGTCACCAGTCTGGGGGTAAAGTTTGACTCTGATTTTAAATGTGAGAAACAGATCATTAGTGTTGTTCAGAAACTTTTTTTTATCAAATAGCAAAGGTGAAATCAATCTCAGCAAGACCTGACTTGGAGGAACCAGTCCATGCTTTTATCACAGCTCGTCCTGACTATCGTAATGCACTGTATATAGGCTTTAGCCAGACCTTTCTTGGCTCCCTGTGCGCTACAGAATTAATTTTAAGCTTTTTTTTTTTTTTAAATGTTTGAGCAACTTTGCTCCACCGTATTTATGTGAGCTGATTCAGCCTTACTGCCCACCTTGACCCCTTAGATCAGCTGATCAGCTGCTGCTGACAGTCCCTAAAACTAGGCTGAAGCTCAGAGGTGACGGAGCATTTGCTGTTGCTGCTCTTAAGTTATGGAATAACTTACCATTTAGCATCAGACAGGCCTCCTCTTTTCCTGTTTTTAAATCTCTTTTAAAAACGCACTTTTATTCCCTGGCTTTTAATACACTGTGATCTTGTCGGGTATGCCATTTTTTTTTTTTCAAAGTTTATTTGGTAGGGACAGACACACATCAACATAGACAGACTGAATAAAACAGTAGTCCCATGTTTGCGTCATAGTGCAATAGTAACAGCTAATTCGCTGCACTTGTCCCTAGATGGGCTTTTAAGAAGTACCTCTAAAAATTAAAGTAATTTAAAATAGCGCAACATAATATTGACAACATCTACAAGCAAACAATGAAACATAAAAACATCAAAAATGTGTACAGTTCTGTTTTTGACATAACCAGAGTTCTGTTTGTTTTTTGAACATACTAAAACTGGTGACAGACTTTAAATTAACAGGAAGTGAGTTCCAAGCTGCAGATCCTCTCACAGACAGAGCACTTTGAGCAAAAGTGGTTCTTCGAAAGGGGACCTTACAATTTCCATCGCAAGCCGCTCTAATAGATTTTCTATTGCCCTGCAATCTCTGTATGCAAAAAAATCTATTTTAAAAGATTTTATAAAATTTGGAAAGTCCAAAATGCCAAATTTAGCCAAAATTTGACAGTGGTGGAATCTGACTGGTTTTTGATATAAAACCTTTAAAGCCCGATTATAAAGACTTGCTAATGGTTTGAGTATAGTTTGGCTAGTCTGAGACCAGACAGTAGCTCCATAGGAAAAATGTGAGAGGATCATGGAGTTCAAAAACATCTCAGCACAATGAAGTGTTACACAATTTCTAATGATTTTATAGCAGTTTATATTTGCTCCAACAGTTTTGCTGATTTTATCAACATGGCTCCTAAAATTTAACTGAGCGTCCAGAATTATTCCTGGATATTTTGCTCAATAGGGACCCCACTGATCTGGATATTGAAGGACTGTAATGATGTTTTCTTAATTGAAAAGCAAATACACTTAGACACTACATTTTAAAATACTTGAACCTGGTTTTTAGCTTTTGATGTTGTGGATGTATGTTTTTAACTTGTTTTTCTAACCTTTTCTTGTTTTAATGTACAGCACTTTGGTGACCCATGTGCTTTTTAAAATGTGCTCTAGAAAGAAAGCTGATTTGATTGATTGATTGATTGATCGATCGATCGATCTTTGCAATAAATGTGGATGCCTCTAAAATGCAAGGTTTGAATCTTGACTTTAACTTTCCTTTTCTCAGGCTCTGATGACAACAACTTGAACTCGATCTTCTACGAGCACCTGACCCGCTCCCTGCAGCACAGCCTGTGTGGAGACCTCCTCCTGGGCCGCTGGGGAAACTTCAGCACTGGGGATTGCTTCATTCTAGCATCTGACTACCTGAATGCGCTGGTGCATCTCATTGAGATCGGCAACGGCCTGGTGACCTTTCAGCTCCGAGGGCTCGAGTTCAGAGGTGAGGCTTGTGGCAAGCAGATAAAGATCTGTAGGTAAAATGATTAGGGTCCTTTTCAATGACCTCACGGAGGAATTGGTAGGGTTTTTTTTTACAGTAAAATAGTTACGTTTTTCGGTAGTGTCTTAGGCCTGTTACAGAAAGCGGTTCCAGTGTTTAAATGGGTACACGAGAAGCACAAAAGAAGAGTTTTAAACAGATCTGTGAAAATGCGGGAAATTTAACAATTTAATGTTTACTCCAGTAGTGTCCAAAATGTTGGACCCCAAATTTTAGATAGGATAAAATAAAATTAGAATAAAGTTGAAAGTACTTGTCGGTGTTGAAGTTAGATTAAAAAAAAAAGCTCAATTAATTAATTAATTTACTGGATGCTTGTGGTCCTTACTATGAAATGGCTATGAAAGCAAAACGTGAGGTTAATAAATCACAAGTGCTTTGTGCTAGATTTTTCATTCTTGTAAGACTTTAATTGCCCTCTGGCCAGTAGCGGCTCTTTTACTTTTTTCAAATTCTCTGCAACACAAAGCGGCAAAAAATAAAAAAAAGCTCAATTAAGGGTTTTCAACTCCAGTCCTGGAGGTCCAGTGTTCTGCATCTTGCCTGAGTCAACTAATCAGGCCATCAGCAAGACTCTGGAGAACTTGACTGTAAACTGAGGGGGTAATTCAGCCGTTTTATTCAGGTCTGTTGGAGCAAAGACGCATCTAAACTCAAAGACTCTGGACCTTAGGGACTGAAATTGAAGACTACTGCTCTAATGGGTCGTATGGAGAGCTATTGTCTTCAAAAATACTAAATAATTAAATCCCCACATCATGTCAGGGCTGTGGTTCCTAAGAAAAGCTCGTTTACTGAATAAAACGGCTTCTAGTATAAAAACCTTCCATCTCAGATGAGCAAATGCAAATGGGTAAAGTAGTCACAGTCAGCCAACATTTCCTTTAAGTTGGTTGATGTCAATTTTTAACTGCAGGGAAAACTAACAGAACAATAGGTTGTGAATAAGAGCAAAGCCGATGCTGCTTTAATTTAAGGATTTTATGTATCCAGAAGCAATAAAAAAATTTATCCAGTCTTTACTTGTTCCTGAAGTTATTTAGGTCTAACCTGAAGTATGTTTCCACATCACAGATTTCCCCTTCCATTAGCTCCTAAACAAAGATAAAGTCGTAGCAGAAAGGGTGTGTTGGGAAAAACCAAGTGCACTCCGTGATTCAGTGGGTTGCAGAACCACCTTTAGCAGAGCTAATTTATTAATTTATTTAATTTATTTATTTATTTTTTAATTTATTAATTTAATTTAATTTATAGAGCTAATTTATAATTTAGCTAATTTAACGGAGCCGTTTGTGTCTGGGCCATCGCAGCACCTTCAGATTCTGTTATTTTTCAGCTATTTTGTGCTAGATTTTCTGTCACGTTTGAAATCAGTGTCCTGTTGTGTGACCCAATTTGAGCTTTAAGTATGCTGGCATCTAGAATGGTTTGTTGTGGACACCTTGGCTGCGAGGTGGCCGTGTCTTTTTGCTGCAAAGCAAGCCTAGATCATCACACCTCCTTTACCTTGCTTGACAATTGGTGTGTTGTTTGTGCTGACATGCTGTGCCTAGTTTTCCACACACGCTTTTCATTACGACCACAGGACATTGTTGCAGACGTATTTTTAGTTCATTCAGGAATAACTTTGCAAGGTTAGGTTGTGCAATCGTAAAACTTAGATCAAAGAGGCTGTTTCCTGGCAACCTTTTTCTAATTTTCTGTCATGAATTTGAACATTAACATGCTAATCGAGGCCTTTCACTGAGGATTGCATAATTCTGGCCTTGTTTTTTATTTAGTTTTTTTTTTGTTGCTGTTGTGTTCTCCACATTTCCAGGTTTTGAAGCATAAAGTACAAGTAAACAATTCCCCTGCATTTCTAGGTCAAAATAAGACGAAATTGATTTTACTACCTCGGCTTACGGCTTCGTCTCAGTGGGAAAGGACACCTGGCTGCAGTTTACCAGCGTGACTCTGAGTCATGTAGCCCGAGGGTTTGTGCTACATGATAAACCTGCTGAAGCAGGAGCAGTGCTGGCAGCACATCATGTGACGCTGTAAACCTTCCTCAGAATTCCCAACTCTTTTGTGAGCCGTCACCAGCTTGTCTTCATCTGGAAATCTGACAGTTTTTTTTTGTTTTTCAAAGAATGACATATTGATAGATCTTCTGTTTATGGACCATGTTCAGTGGCAAAATGTTCAGTTGGTGGTTTTAGAGAAGTATTGGGCAAAAATGTCAGGTCACCTCAGTCTTTTGGTTTGTTTTTTAAACCTAGGGTTTGTAACGGGCACTTAAAACCCTTTCACTGGGAAACACCTTCCTATATTTATGCACCTTCTAAGATAAGATTCTCGTTCTGACAGTTTTTGATTAGGCTGGGCAGGTTTATTTGTAAAGCACATTTCAGTAACAAGACCATTCAAAGTGCTGTGCATGCAACACAACATAAAAAAAGAAAACACACAGAGGACAGCACACTGTAGTGGAATTATAGCGACAGGTCAAGATAGGTTGGACTACGAACTTTGTCAAGTGAAGTTTCAGTTCACTGCAACAGTTTAAATTGAGCATTAGCATTTAACGGCAACTCTGAACAAACAGGTTTCTAACCTTGATTTAAAGGAACTCAGGCTTTCAGCACTTTTACAGTCTTCTGGAAGTTTGTTCCAGATAAGTGGAGCATAGGAACTAAATGCTGCTTCTCCATGTTTGTTTCTGGTTCTAGGTTTTCAGAGTAGGCTGGAGCCAGAAGACCTGAGTGGTCTGGAATGGTTGATACATTTGATAACAAGTCTGTGATGTATTTAGGTGCTAAGCCATTTAGGGATTTATAAACTAACAGAAGTATTTTAAAGTCTATTCTCTGAGATACAGGGAGCCAGTGTAAGGACTTTAGAACTGGTGTGATGTGCTCTACTTTCTTAGTCTTGGTGAGGACGCGGGCAGCAGCGTTCTGGATCAGCTGCAGCTGTCTGATCCACTTTTTTGGAAGTCCTGTGAAAACACTGTTGCACTAATTGATTCTATTAAATATAAACGCTTGGATTAATTTTTCCAGATCCTGCTGAGACATCAGTCCTTTAATCCTAGAAATGTTCTTCAGGTGATAGAAATTCAACCTTGCCTTTAGATGCTTTTGGAGGTTCAGGTCTGAGTCCATCACTACTCCCAGGTTTCGGGCCTGATCAGTGGTTCCTAGCTGAAGCAGCTGAAGCTGTGTGCGAACTTTTGATCGCTCCTCTAAAGACAAAACTGAAGTAATAATTTTTGGATCAATATTTAATTGAAGAACATTTTGACACATCCATGCAATGATTTCTTCTAAGCATTTTCTCAGTGCTTGAACTGGTTCATAGTCACCTGGTGACATGGTGATGTAGAGCTGTGTGTCGTCTGCATAATTATGGTAGCTGATGATGTTTTGATGATCTAAGCTAGAGGGAGCATGTAGATATTGAATAGGAGGGGACCCAGGATGGACCCTTGGGGAACCCCACATGTGATTTTTGTCGTCTCTGATGTAAAGTTACCTACTGATACAAAAAAGTCCCTGTCCTTTAAATAGGATTTACACCAACTGCCTGCTGTTTTAGAAAGGCAGACCCAGGTTTCCAGGCCCAGAATGGAGCGATGGACAGTATCCAATGCTGCACTGAGGTCCAGTAGCACCAGCACTGTGGTTCTTCGTCCGCCTGCGTTTATATGGATGTCATTGAACACCTTGACAAGGGCGCTCTCTGTACTGTGGTGAGCACAGGAATGAGTGAAATATCTGATGCAGTATTATTGATTGAATTTGTATCCCCACAGGAACGTACTGCCAGCAGAGGGAAGTGGAAGCCATCACTGAGGGAGTGGAGGAAGACGACGGCTGCTGCTGCTGCGAGCCAGGCCATCTCCCTCACATCCTGTCCTTTAACGCGGCCTTCGGTCAGCGCTGGCTGGCCTGGGAGGTGCTGGTCACCAAATACGTTCTGGAGGGCTACAGTATCACCGACAACAGCGCCGCCTCTATGCTGCAGGTGTTTGACCTGAGGCGCATCCTCACCACTTACTATGTCAAGGTTTGTTTCCTCCTCTCCCAATGCCGAGAAACGTCTCTTAAGAGCTTGGAGACATTTAGAGAGGCTTTGAACTTCGTCGTCTCTCTCTCTCTCTCTCTCTCTCTGGGCTTCAGGGTATCATCTACTACGTGATCGCGTCACCCAAGCTTGAAGAGTGGCTGGCTAACGAGACCATGAAAGAGGGCCTGCGAGGATGTGGAGAGAGGAACTACGTGGACCTGGACCCCACCTTCAATCCAAACATCGACGAGGATTATGACCATCGGCTTGCAGGCATCTCCAGAGACAGTTTTTGTGGCGTCTACCTGGGTTGGATCCAGTATTGTAACTCTCAAAGGGCTAAGGTATACCCTAAAAATTTTAGTTTTTTTTAAAAAGTCAGATGGAAATCTTTCCCATATGGTGTCGCATGTGATTTTTACAACTAGTGTGGTGATTATTCCCTTGTCTGTTTTTGTCTTGCAGCCACTCAGCAGCGATAAAGACTCGCCTCTCGTGCTGCTCTGCTTCGGCCTGTGCGTGCTGGGAAGGAGAGCCCTGGGAACCGCGGCTCATCACATGTCCAGGTTATCTAGTAATCTTCGTGATGCCAAGTGAATGATTTGCAACGCCTGCGCATGTTGGGTTATATAAGCTAAACAGCAGTGGGAGGCGGTGGATTTCTTCCATGTTGACTTTATTACGTTTTTGTCTCAAAATTGAACGTATTTTATTGGATTTTGATGGGACGGAAACACAACACAACGCCGCATATAACATAACTATAAGGAAAAATTATACGAACACAGATATAAATCTGAAAATGTGGCTTTTATTTGGATCCAGCCCCATTTACTCTGATGGGCCTTAATTAATAATTGCCTTGTTAATTAGGAGTATGCATTTAAATCCAGCTGTCCTGTGAAGGCCTAAGAGGTGTGTCGGAGAGCATTGGACCGCAAACAGCATCACAAAGACAAAGGAAAACAGCAGACAGAACGTGGATAGGGTCGTCTAATCAATTCATTACTATTGAAACTGGTCAGAGTTTATTGGTGGATGGATGGAGGTAAATACGAGACAACCGATCAGAGGAGCAGAGAATTTCGTAAAAAGAACAACCCTAAGCATACAGCCAGAGCTACAACTGGGTGGTTTAGATCAAAATGTAATCAAAGCCCCGACCCAATGGAAAAACCTATTGGAGGTTTATAGATGTTCTCCATCCAATTTTCAGAGCTTGAGATCTTTCTTCCCCCAAGATGAAGGGGGGTAAAATAAATTCCTGCATCCTAGATGTGCAAACCTGATTCTCTGAATCCTCGGACACAAACATGTTTCTACAAGTTATTGGACAAAAATTCACACTAAATGTATCAGATTATTTATAAACAGCATTTTGTGCAATTTTGTGTTGGTCTGCGACATGAAATCCCAATACAATACACTACAGATTGTGGTGTGAATGTGGCAAAATGTAAAAAGGTTTGATGGGTGCGGATACTTTTGAAAGACACTGCGCATGCCTCCGTTTTATTTTTTTTTTCCCGTCTAGGTGTGGAGCGGCGTTCAAAGCTTAACATCTCTTGTTTCTGATCTCCCTCCCAGCAATCTGGAGTCTTTCCTTTACGGACTGCACGCGTTATTTAAAGGGGACTTCCGCATCTCGTCGGTGCGAGACGAGTGGATCTTCGCCGACATGGAGCTGCTCAGGAAGGTGGTGGTGCCTGGAATCCGAATGTCTCTCAAACTACACCAGGTGAGGGGCCGTCTGCGTAGCGCCGTCTCATTAAGGCTCGCGCTCAGACTCGTCATCCGCTGCCGCTGTCCTCCCTCAGGACCACTTCACGTCCCCCGACGAGTACGACGAGCCCGCCATTCTCTACGAGGCCATCTCCTCGCACCAGCAGAACCTGGTCATCGCCCACGAGGGCGACCCGGCCTGGAGGAGCGCCGTGCTGTCCAACGCCCCGTCGCTGCTCGCCCTGCGCCACGTGCTGGACGAAGGCACCAACGAGTACAAGATCATCATGCTCAATCGCCGGTACCTCAGCTTCCGCGTCATCAAGGTAGGACCGGTCTCGCCCCCGTCCGGTGGGCTCCACCTGCCCCGCGACGCGGCGGTTAAGGAGAATGCCGCTCTGCTTGTGCCGCAGGTGAACAAAGAATGCGTCCGGGGCCTCTGGGCCGGGCAGCAACAGGAGCTGGTGTTCCTGAGAAACCGGAACCCGGAGCGCGGGAGCATCCAGAACGCCAAGCAGGCCCTGCGTAACATGATCAACTCGTCCTGCGACCAGCCCATCGGGTACCCCATCTACGTGTCTCCGCTGACCACCTCCTATTGCAACACGCACCACCAGCTCGGACACATCCTGGGGGGTCCCATCAGCGTCGCCAACATCCGCAACTTCGTCGTCAGCACCTGGCACAGGTGTGGAGCACGCTTATGGGGACAAATGAGGTTCTGCTCAGATAATTGTGTGTCCGGTACCGTTGGCAAAAACAAAAACAGACGGGCTTTCTTTGTTGCAGGTTGAGGAAAGGCTGCGGCGCAGGCTGCAACAGCGGAGGGAATATCGAGGATTCGGATGCGGGGGGGTTGTCGTGCGGCAGTGGGAACGGGACCGGCGGGGATTCTCACCAGAGCTCGGTGTCACACGGTGGAACCACTGGACCTGCTCCCCCTCACTCGTACCAGCCCCATTCTTTAGGTGAGAACTGCTCAGTCTCACAGCACGTTACACTGCAAAAAGGGAACTAAAAGTAAGTCATATTTTCTTGAAATTATTATGTATTTTTCCTTGATTTAAGCAGGTAAATAAGACTTATTTGCCAATGGAATAAGATTTCTGCACTTAAAATAGGAACATTTCATCTCTATCATCTAATTGTCTTATTTTAGGGGTAAAAATACTCACTCCATTAGCAAATAGTCTTATTTACCTGCTTAAATCAAGGAAAAATACATTAATTTCAAGAAAATTTGACTTACTTTTAGTTCCCTTTTTGCAGGTTGTACGCAACGAAATTGTGTTTTGTATGCATTCTGTACATACAAAATGACAATAAAGTTTGCCTAAGTCTAATGTATAGTGCCCCCCAGAAGTATTCATACCACTTCATTTTTCAGATTTTTGTTATGTTACAACCACAGTCTTGTGGATCTTAGTGGGATTTGCTGTGATAGCCCACCATAACCCAGAGCATATGAACAGTGTGGCGTGCGTAAGCATTTAGGGCT
Source organism: Fundulus heteroclitus (assembly GCF_011125445.2). NCBI lineage: Eukaryota > Metazoa > Chordata > Actinopteri > Cyprinodontiformes > Fundulidae > Fundulus > Fundulus heteroclitus. The sequence goes on from NC_046379.1 coordinate 25,278,239, forward strand.
CATTTTGGATATGATCCAGTTATACACATCTACAGAGGGGAAAGTTTCCCCGTTTTTCTATGCAAAATAGTTGAAGCTAGGGCTGGACGATAGAGGGGGAAAAAAAAAAGCATATCGATAAAATAGAAATCATATTGATCGATATCGATAATTATCAACAAATTCAAAATGTATATCTTAAGCGCAGCTCTGGCCATTTTATGCTGCTGCTTAGCGACCTATGTTTAGATACAGAACACATAAACACTGAATTCAAACTCAACCCTTTATTCAATCAACTTTTTACCAAAACTGCAAGTTTTTAAAAAAGAAAAAAGACCATGTGCTCTCTGAACTCTTTGAAGGGGGCGGAGCTTGGTTCCTTGGGTCTGCGTTGTGATTGGTTGGGAGGATGTAATGATGTAATATTAACATAGATATTTAGAATGCAAAAGGAGTAAAACTGTTATTCTATTGACCCTTTTTTTCTATTATCGATAAACGTCTATCGATCGATACATATTGTTATTGAATTATCGTCCAGCCCTAGTTGAAGCTCAGACAGATTTCACAGCTTTAATCTAAACGTTTCCATTGTAGATCCAGCTATAGGGTCCTCCTGCTGCCTCCCTCTCTTCAGCCTTTAGCGGGTTTTTCCTCCAGCAATTCCTTGTATTTTTGCCTCCAACCATCTTGCATCAACTCTGAGCAGCTTCTTTGTCCCTCCTGAAGGAAAGCGTTTCCACGACACGAGCTTTCCACCACCATTGATTAACTGATCTCTGTGATGGGGCGGTGTTGGTTTACAGCTTGGAATAAGCAGGGCACCCCTATTCCACATGTTAAGTCTGCCCCCGAAATGGCCTGTAGAAAAATGCGCTTCAGCTTTCTTATGGCTTCCCTCTCGCCCCTCTTTCACAACGCTCAGATTTATTGAGAGCACGTCTAATAGTTTCCTCCCATCTGACGTGTGCTTCTCTGCAGCTCCTTCCCTGATCAATGGGCCAGCCACGGTTTTACGTTAAAGGCCGTGTACTGGTGGGCTTGCTCTATTTTCTTTTTTTTTTTTGTAATTTTTTTTTTTAGACTCTATTTAGCAACTGGACGACTTCTGAAGGCATTTGGTTCCAGTGAATTTTATCTAGGCGTCTCAGATCGATGTATGTTGTGGGCTGTATACAAATGTCCACCAATTTTTATGTTTTTTTTTTTTTTTATATTTTTTCCCAAAAAAATGTTTCCGTTGTTCTGAAAATTATTTTACATAATTATGTATTTTTGTCCATAATTTTCCTATTAGATTTTATTGTTTATGGTAAATGTCTTGTACTTATATAGCGCTTTTTAACTAGTGTTGACGACCTCCTAAGCGCTTTATACTACAGTCATTCCCACACACATTCACACCCTGACGGTGGTGAGCTATGTTAGTAGCTACAGCTGCCCTGGGGCAGACTGACAGAGGCGGTTTATGTCTAAGGTTGTCTAATATATTGGTCTACTTAATGAAATATGAGTTAAATACACCATTTTTGTGGGCTTAACATGACAAATTGTAAACTTCTGACCCCTGTAACCTTATTGGGTCGGTTGTGAACCTTTTCTCTGCTGTGTCCAGGCACCAGCCAGAGCTCCCAGTCCGTTCAGTCCGGCTTAGTCCGTCAGTCGCCCGCCCGTGCCTCTATGGCCAGCCAGTCTTCGTCCTACCGCTACAGCAGCAGCCGCCACTCTTCCCTGCGCACCTCCACCACGGGCCTGGAGCCCTGCCGCCGCTCCTCCACCAGCCAGCTGTCCCTGCGCACGCTCCCCACGTCCCTGCAGCTGCGGCTGGGCTCCACGTCCGACCCCGCCGGCCCCTCGTCCTCCCTCTCCAGCCACAGCATCCCGCCCTGCAAGCGTCACACCCTGGTGGGCCTCCTGGGAAACGACGGCGTGTGCAGCGCCGTGACGGATCCCCTTAGCCAGCTTCATAGCCACCATCACCATCCGCAGCAGCACCACCCCGCCGTCTCCACAGTGCGGAGAGATGACATCTCGTACCGGGTGCAGGTCTGCGTCTAATTTTGTCGGCCGTTCCTGCCCCTGTCAGATTTGAGCGTGTGTGTTTGTGAACCTATCAGCGCCCTTTAAGTCATGCCTGCTGCTGGCTGTTGATGTTTCGCAGATAGTGGACGTGACTCAGGTGCTCGAGAACATCAACCTACCGAAGAGGAAGGAGCTGCTGTGGCCTGACGACACCATGAGGCTGAGGGCAGGACGGACCTGCTGGAGGGACTGGAGCCCTGTCGAGGGCATGGAAGGTCATGTAAGTCTTCTGTCACCCAAAGGTTCTGTAAAAGTCAACCAAAAAGTATTTCTGGATCTATTTTGAATACATAATAGCTCTTTTTCACAGGTTATATCCTGAGTTCCTATTATCAAAACTAGTGTTGCACCGATACCGATACCAGTATGGGACGGGGCCCCGATCCAGCACTAAAATGGTGGTATCGGTATCGACGAGTACCAACAAATAGGGCACCGATACCATTTTGATGTTTGTATGTCACTTGAACGCAGCCTTCTCTTTCCCGACTAGTATTATACATGTTATATAAGTTCATGAAAGTTGCACTATTTTGGCATTTGAGAGCCAAAATTCAGGGTTTACAAGAGATTATTCAATTATTAAGGTAATTTTACTGTCTTACTGTTGCACTACTATTAAGCATGTTATATTTTCACGAATGTTGCACTATTTTGGCATTTGAGAGCCAAAAGTTTATTCAGCTATTGTCACCGATTCCAGGTAGGCAATAAAAAGTTCTACTACCCTAAGTAGTATGCAGTTCTTCATATATTACACACACATCAATTTCAAACAGATGGTATCGGTATCGGCCAATACTGCACAGCCAGGTATCGGGTATCGGTATCGGGGCCACACTAATCAAAATACAACAGGGTGTTTTATCCTGGCAGCACTAGAAGTCTTGACTTTGCAGCCTGTTGTTGGCGCAGTAATGAAAAACTCAGCTCTACCCCTGGGATCTCCTCCACTTCCACATTGCTCTTTAAAGTGTAACTCACACCGTGCCAGAGCCTTCAACGAAATGCTAAGCTAATAAAATTGCTAACCTGCAAATTGATAGGACCACAAAGCTCACTATTCAAACTCCAACTCGCTACAGGCGTACGAGACAGAGCTGCTTTGGTACCTCATGGCGGTTTGTGTGACGTCACAAAAACCTCTGAACCAATAGCAACGATGATTCAAAGTTCAGTGCAGGACACCCGTTGGACCTTAGGAGGGCGCCACACAGTTTAGACACAGAAGCAGGATCTCTACAAATATGCACTAATTTGTCAAAGTAATGACCAGGATATGTGAAAAGTACTATAAGGCAATCATGTTAATAGTTTATTGGCAAAAAATTGTTGATTTGTGGGGTGAGTTGCCCTTTAAAAATAATTTATAGCCACATGTTACACTCAGTTTTCTTTCAAATTAGCCGTGCAATTTTCACAAGTATCCAACTTTGGCTGGCGTGTAGTTATTGCGTTTTTGACATTTAATTACTAATTACTAATGTGAATATCACCCAACCTTTATCCACTGCATGTCAATACAACATACAACTGAAAGAATATATTATTTGATGAAATTGTGCCTATATTGACCCTGAATTTATATGTTCTTCCCTTTTTAAGGATGTTTTCTTGTGCGTAACAGGCAAAACTGTATCGTTGGCCATCAACATTCATTTGTTGATCTGTCATATCACAGATTTGACAGATCAACCTTTACAACCTTGATGTCTTTCACTCCTCACGATAACATTCTGACTTTTTGTGATGGCTTGATCTGTATGTTTTTTAATTGAAAGGTCCTGAATTAGACACTATTAGATGTGCTTAATGGAATGGAGGGGTTGAAATCCTAATTCTTTACTGGTACAACACTGCGATATCTTATGAGCAAAAGTTTTGGCCTGTCTTTTAAATAAAAGCCTAAACCTGCTAGCATTACCCTGATGCCCATCAGTTGATGGCCCAAAGGAAAAGGCATTGGTTCTCTATGTTTTGACATAGTTGTGTGTGTGGTTATTTAAACTTTTAGCTGTATAAAATGTACAAGTGACAGGAAGGACTAATTTTCTGTTTGGTTTTTCATTGCTTTTAAGTTAAATCTCCCTAACTCGCCTCCTGTGTTTTCCCCTGCAGGTGATTCACCGGTGGGTGCCTTGTAGCCGAGACCCAGCCAGTCGCTCCCATATCAACAAGACCATCCTGCTGGTACAGGTGGAAGATAAGCTAGTGCCCATTATTGATACTGGGGTCATTGAGTTGGGTGCTGAGGTGTGAGACTGTAAGCGCACACGCGACCACGGGCTCGCGTGGAGCGAGCCACACCCGCCCCCTGGCTTTCAGCAGGCTGCTAGGTCCTCCAGACAACGGGAAATGGGAGCTTCCCCCTCGCTCCCATTCCTTAGCGCTGAGGGGGGGGAAAGGAAGCCAGGGAAAAGTGCAAACATGGGCAGAGTCTACATTTATCCAACATGCTTTACTGCATCAACATGCATCTACAGTATCTGCCTTGCGTTGCATCTCAGAAGTGCTGCATGACAGTAAACAGCCCTCGCGTTAAGTTATTCTTTGCTACAGGTAATTGATTTCTATGCATCGCATCCAGATTTCTTAGATTTCCGACAGAGTGTAAGAAGTGTGAGGTGATGTTATTTTTTTTTTTTTTTTTTTCGTCTGTTTTGTAAATCCTTTAACATTTTTGCCAAATAAATCTGTTCATTATTTGCCATTTTTTTTATACAATTGAAAGATTTTTTTTTGGCTGCCAAGACTGAAGAGAGAGTCGTCGTGCAGGACGGAGACCGGCCTGTGACTCGAAAGCGCTGTTCCCAACCGACTCCGTTTGATTGTTGCCATTCCTTTTTGTGGATTAGTTTGAATTTTGCAAGATTAAGTTGCGCAAAGAAATAAAATAAAAACTTGCACTATATTTTTTTTTTTTTTTTTTTTTTTTTTTTTTTTTTTACAGTGATGCACTACAATCTTTAGATCATTTTTTTATTTATTACAGACTCTGAATGACCATGGTTACCGATGCCTTGGGGAATGACAAAATGCAATCATTATTCTGTTTTCAGACATTTTTATTTCAATTTTTTTCTGTTTGATAAACTTGAAAATGACTTTTTACTGTATATGAATTTATCTATACATATATATATTTACACAAATATATATAATGTCTATAAATGAAAGATTTTGTTTTCAATATTTATTACTGTGAACATAGTATTTACACTTTGTTGGATCTTTTTTTTTTTTTTCCTTTTTGGGACAAAGCTTAATGTATTAAGGACCATCGGTTGCAAACAAGATGCCACTTTTTTGATGGACTGTTTCACTATTTAACTGAATTCTTTTCTATATGGAGGAATAAAATGTTTGATTTATTGTTCTCTTTTCTGTGCCTCATTTTTTATTTTTTTTGTGGTGTGTCGTATTGTTTCAGGAGCTGTTATTGTCTTTAGAAACGATTTACAGTAACTTTCAGATATATTCTTACCCCTTAACTTTTTCACTTCTTTTTTCACATTAGAACTTCAAACTTTGTTGCTATTTAGTTGGATTTTTCTGATTCATCAACACAAACAGGGGATCATATTGAACTGCAATGGGGGGAAAAAAGCAAAGTTTTCAAAATGTTTACAAATACAAATCTTTTTTACCCTCCTTTATTTTCATACCCTAAATAAAATCCACTGCGACTAGTAAAACGAAACAGTTTCCAATCCATAGGCCAAAAATGTGAGAGTATGTTTCATCCATCTTAACGAACATGCCAGGCAAGAAGAGCATTAATCGAAGAAGTAGCCAAAAGGCTCATGGTAACTCCGGAGGAGCAGCAGAAAGCTAAAGCTCAGGTGGGAGACTCTATTATTGATGCACTTCAGAAGTCTTGCTTATATGAAAGAAGAAGCCATTGTTAAAGGTCGTCCACATATGAGACAAAGCGAACATGTAGGAGAAGGTGCTCTGGTCACATGACACCGAAATAAATCCTAGAAATTTCTAGATGTGGCAGAACATTAAAACCACATCAACCTGAACACACCTTCATTAGTGAAACATGGTTGCATCATGCTGTGGGACACTTTCTTCTGTAGGGACAGGGAAGCTGGTCCGAGCTGATTGAAGATTTCAGCTAAATCCTGGAAGGAAATGTTGAACTGCAAAACCTTCGAGAAGGACAACAACACAGCCAGCGCTACAATGGAATGGAAACAACGTTAATTAAGAATTGCTCTCAGTTGAAATAGATCTCCAATCAATCCAAGTGAGCGGAGGGTTTAAGCAAAGAGCCAAACATTTTCAGTTGTAAAAGAACAAGATTAGTAGATAGAAACTCAAAAGGACAACTTTGATTGCAGTAAAAGGTGCTCCTACAATGTAATGACCCAGAGATGAGCACATCTGAACATCATACTTTAGATGTTTATTTGTAAACATTTTGAAAAATTAAAACGTGTGCCTTCCATTTAAAAAGTGTATTACTTTGTGTTGGTCTACCAAATAAAAATCCAATAAAAATACATTAAGGTCTATTGTTCTAAGGTGGCCAACTGCAGCAGTGTTGAACTGTCATGAATATGTTTGCAAGGCGCTATATATCTGCTAATCTCTGCTAATAAAAAATTGGGTAGATCTTCAAAGCAATACAAGTACTTTGTCTTTGCTATCCTGTAAGGATTAAATAAAAAAAAAAACGCTGAAACTCTGTAGTTTTAGGTATACAGAATGTAAACTCATGTTAGACATGATAGTTGTACAGATAGGGTGAGGCTTTTGTACGCCACCAGATTTATGCATTTGAGTTATTTCTTTCTCCACTTGTTCTCAAACACATTTTAATAAAAAACTATTAGGATCGACCATGCAAGCAATATATTTCCTTAGATTTCCCCTCTATTGCATATGTACATGTGCATAGTTATCTGCTGAGAGCACAGCCCAGCTGACCATATCAGGGTGCAAGGAATGCATTGTGCTTGCAGGCAGAGGCTGGGCATCTGCGTTGTAAGCGGAGCACATTTCAGCTGATCTGCATCAAACTCCTTCAATGCTTGTTCCTGTTAACATTGCTCCTTCGGATAATGGGATGGATTACTTTTATCTTGATTGAAGAGTGAACTACCACCCCAGCACCTCTAAAAGGTTTAGATAGAGGGATTGCCCTCTACCTATCCATCTTCCCATGAACCCTGAGTAGCCTCCCTGTCCCTGTTGAGGAAAACGATCCCCACAACGTGATGCTTCCACCGCCACATATCCCCATGGAAACGGTTTCCTCTGGGTGGTGTGCACTCTTTATTACGTATAGCATTTTGTAAATTTAATTTTTGTGCCATCTGACCTGCATGGGCCCTTTCTTCCACATATTAGCTGTCTCCTACATGCAAGCAGCACTTGTTCTGGGTTTCTTCCAACTATGCAGTTCCTCTAAAACGCCAAAGAATGTGAACTCATTTGTAGGCAAATGAAGACAAGCTGTAGTTATACCTGATTATATTAAAAAGCTTTTTTTTTCTTTGTTGTTGTTTTTTTTAGCAGCACAACTTGAAACTGTGTGTCAACAATTGTGAGCTTCCATGGATCTGCAGTGCTTTGTTGCAAGCAAAGCATTAATTGAATTAAAAATAATTCTGCATGTAAGCATATGACCTTTAGTTCTGTAATCTATAAAAGTCTTACTGCTGATAAGAAAACATGGTCAATAGACAAAATCCCTCCCATTGAACTCGTCAATTTACTCCTACTTGTCGATAGCATTCATTCACTCTCCGTGTCCATATGTTGTGTTTTTTATCTGCCGAAAGTGTGCATTTGAACATTGTGTCTTCTTCTGGGGGAACTATTATCAGAAGAACATTTGATCCATCCTTCAGAGAAGCATTGATGTGTGAAACATGTCATTTTATAAATCAAAATGTCATCTTTGTATTTCTAAAGGTTGGTTTGTAGTTTAAAACCAAATGCTTGAGAGCCTACATAGATGGAAAAAGGTCCAAAAGCAATCCAAACAGATCTCCAAGTTACAAATGAGATGCCAAGATATTAAACAGTATATTAAAGATGGAAACTAGTATTAGAACTGACCGGAATGACCACATGAAAAAAAATGTAATACCCACAACAAATTTCCTGGTATTGTTTTCAACCCAAATGGTGGCTCCATTGCTGGTTTAGACAAAAAAGAAGAAAAAAGTCTAATAAATTGTAAAGCTGTACAACATATTCATGTAAACATCAGTGGATTGTATTGATTAATTCAGAGTAGAGCCATGGATGTGAAAATGCTGCACAAACAGCCTACCAGCGGTATTGTCTTTGGTGGTATTCAGAAGCAACTTCTGTGGTGAATCATTTACCTCTCAAAGTATATGTTGGGTCTGGAAAGACACCAAAAACAAATTAACAATGGACATCAGGGCCTATTTTTCTCACTCTACTGAGTTCTACTGTTCTCCAGTTTTGCATTGCATTACATTGAAATGACTGTTGTCATTTCAGCTTTTAACTTTTTGCTCTATCTCTTTTTTATTCATAGTAGGTACACTTGGTCTGACGTTCTGTTAGCTGTGACATAATTCAGGGAAGACAGATCACCCGCTATTACCATCTAATGTACAACAGATTACTGGATTAATGTGTGCTTCTGTGCTTTTTTGTCTCTCTTGTTGTGTCTCTGCTCTGTCTTCTGTAACACCAGTCGGTCGAGGCAGATGACCGTTCATACTGAGCCTGGTTCTGCTGGAGGTTTTCCTTCCCGCTAATGGGGAGTTTTTCTTTCCACTGTCACTTTATGCTTGCTCAGTATGAGGGATTGCTGCAAAGCCATGGACAATGCAGACGACTCTCCCTGTGGCTCTATGCTTCCCCAGGAGTGAATGCTGCTTGTCGGGACTTTGATGCAATCAACTGGTTTCCTTAGATAGGAAATTTTTGACCAATCGGTATATTATGACTGAATTTGACTTTGTAAAGTGCCTCGAGATGACATGTTTCATGAATTGGCACTATATAAATAAAATTGAATTTAATTAAATTGAATTGAATTGAATTGAATTGTTTGAAACACCACCGGATTTGTAAATTGGATTTGCAAATGGTTGTGCTTACTGCTCAGGCTAATTATAGCTAGTAAAACAAGCTAATGACGATGCATTTCAATCCGCTTTATACTTTCAAACATCTGTATCAATATTTTTACCAATGAAGGCTGTATTGTACTGTTTGTGTAAAATAATGTATGATATATATACAGTATATATATATATATATATATATATATATATATATATATATATATATATATATATATATATATATATTATTATTTATTTATTTATTTATTTATTTTGTCACAAATGCAAACAAAAATTGTATTTTTTACTACGACCATCCCTAAGTTTCATATCTATGGCTGCTATATTGAAATTTGAGGTCAGATTTTAGTAAAAAAATAAAACAAATCTCTAATTCCTTGAAATCTCGTCATCATAGGACCTTGCTATAACTTTTTTCAACAAGAAACCTGGAAGTCTAAACATCCAAGAAAAAATTTATTGCATCATTAAATTGTGCATTCAAGATGGATAAGAACGTTTCTCCTTCTGTTTTAAAATGTCTGTGGGGATTGTGGTTCTTGGAACACATACTCAGGTCATATTTAATCTAAAACCTTTAAGGATCAATGGTCCCCATGGAATGACTTTCTTCAATAAAGAAAACATTTCAATTTGTACCTTTAGCACAAGCAAAGGTCATATTTTACACTATAAAGATTTGGTCATTAAGTCTACATAAGCAATACATAGTTAGTAAAGTTCATTGGAGTTCCCCTAGGATGCATACTGGGACCAGTTTAATTTTTTATTTGTAATTTTTATCTTTTGGAGACCTGCATACATGTTGCCCGGCAATTATACACCAGTGACACAATTGTCTGTATTATAGCAGAAAATCTTGAAGACGCGGCAAGAATTTGTTGGTCTTTCCTAACACACATAGAAACTTAGTCAGCAACTCTTTTAAAATGTAAAAAAAAAAAAAAGGCTGCATGTTTTTATTTTTGAAAATGTTCTAACATCAACCATATAGACTCTGATTTATGTCTGCATGATAAAGACCTAAAACTAGTTAAAAGAATTCAAATAACTTGGTGTCCAATCTGACTCCTCACTCTTCTTTAAGAGTCACATCAAGAACATATACAGAACGATACATAATAAAGATATGATTATTTTACTTTAAAGGAAATGTCTCTCAGCTTAGTTACTGCATAACTACCTATTTTCAGCGGCAAGTTCCACAAAGCTTAAATCTTTGGATTCCTAAAAAAAAAGTCATAAAAATACCAGACAGAAAACCACACACAGCACTGTAAACTGTAAAATGTTTAGGTTTTTGGTTTTGAAAACTTTCAAAACTTCATGTCTGCCTGTTTGGTATACAAACACTTCCAATAAAAAAAAATATTAAAACCTAGAAAAAAAAATAATAATATATAATAAAAAAATAAACCCTACAGAACAAGACTGGCAGCCAAGGGGGACTGTCCCCTTAGGAATGGGGAATTTGCTTCAAAATGTGTAACTAAGTATTTTCCATGAATTGTTTTATTAAGGAATGATCTACATCCATAGGATTCAAGTCTAAGCTCTTGTGCTTTTGTGGGACAGTTGAAGGTGAGGCTCACGAGTCACTGGTCTTGTGATCATGTTTAGCGCAGCAGGCAGGGAATAAAATCATTAATCTAGCTGACAGTGCAAAATGTTCTTGAACATAAGACTTCCAATGTAATCCTTTGGATGTGCTCTAGCTCTTTGGGCACACTGCCATCAGCCAAGTTTAATATGTGGGAAAGGTATAAACATAATATGTTTATAAATGCGGTCACTTTTACTGTTGTACTATGCTTCACCTATAATACTGTACGTGTCAGTTCTGTTTTCCTTGCGATCCAACGCTTTTACGACAGTGTCTCGTGTCTGCACCATTCTTGATATATGTCTAGATGCGTATGTATATACAGAATGTATACAGTAACGAAAAACAGTAATCTGGACTGTGAGAAGCAAACAAAACGACACTAATGTGATTATGTAGTCAAATATATTTTTTTTGTGCATGTGTTTGTGAATCACATGATCGTTTACAGTTACGGCCCGCCCACCGAGCGCTCTGATTGGCTAGTGTGGTTATGTTTTTCCCGAGGTCGCTGGTGATAAAGCTGCCTTTGCCAGAAGCTCGGGACGTCTGTGTGAGTTGATACGCTGCCTCCGGTGCCATCCGAACAAAGACCTTAAAGGTAACTAAATGTCTCCTTTTTCTTGTTGTAATGAAATTTCTAGGTTTGTGACATTGTGGCAGGGAGAGGAATGCATCATTATTCATTTTAGTTTAACATGTGGGTTATTGGCCCGTGACGCTTCCAAGGGGTTCCGCGAGCTTCCCAGAATGGACGCGTCACGTGACACCCGGACATCAGGTGGCTCGTTGTCACCTTAACCCTCCGCGGGAGCCACATCTGAGTCCAGTGGCGTTATTTATTTCACCGCGAGGGTAACGTTTCTACGAAGGAGCTTTTATTCGGTCTCTCTCTGTCCCACTAGGGCTCCTGAAATAGACGAAGCAATGCGTCGGTCCGTGCAGCTCGCCCTGCTCGGCCTTAGCCTCGCGCTGGTCGTCGGCTACCCCTCCCCGGATCAGGACTCTGGGAAACACTGGGTGGTGATCGTGGCCGGCTCCAATGGCTGGTACAACTACCGGCACCAGGTACGAGGTGAAGGGGGGTTATGGCAATGTATTATTATTATTATTATTATTATTATTATTATTATTATTATTATTATTATTATTATTATTATTATTATTATTATTATAGTGCTGCCGTGCGTGACTCGTGTTTTCCCTATAACCCGCACTCGGCCCAGATAGCGCACACATTGAACTTCAGATAGGACGAGCTTCCTTCTCTCCCTCTTCCCTCTGAGTTGTCCCAGCCTGCTGACCTGCGTGCACCTCTTGTGTTCCTCGCACAGGCCGACGCCTGCCATGCCTACCAGATCGTGCACAGGAACGGCATCCCGGATGAGCAGATCGTGGTCATGATGTACGATGACTTGGCGCAAAACCCGGAGTGAGTTTGCTCTTCTTGTTGCTTCTCTGTGCTCTTGTTTGTTGCAGACTTCTCCTTTCCCACAGAGTCGAGACACGTCGATCACTCGTTTGTTAATAAGGCATAACGTTATAAATGCATAATACAGCATGACGTTATAAATGCATAATACAGCATGACGTTATAAATGCATAGGTTCAGCAAGGTTATTAGCGATGTCGATGTTGTTAAGTGTTTACATGGTTCACAAGGCTGTGGTTCAGCTAAAAATGCTGGTTCAGTTCAGTTAAATTTTATTTACATAGCGCCAGTTCACCGCATATGTCATCTCGAGGCACTTTACAAAGTCAAATTCGATCAAATCATTAGGGATTGGTCTTGGGCTGGCTTAGTTGAACTATGAGTTTGAATTATCTACTATATAAATATTAAATTAAGCTGTGCTATAGTGGCAGAAAGTGATCCAGGAGCAAATGGCAGCAGCAATTGGCATGCCATGATGCAGTTAACTCTGAAGTTGCACACCCAGGTTACCCGTGTTCCAGCTGCATGTCTGAAAAGCAGTGAGATTTTGCTCTTTGACGTGCTCTGTTATCAGGTTAGCTGCTGTAAGCTGTATATGCTAATAATCACAATGCACTTTTCTGCATTTTGTGCTTTCAAACGCTGCAGGAACGTGCTCACCAACTGTGGAGCTATGTGGGAAGATTTTAAAGTAACACAAATACTCAGTAGTGCAAAGAAACAGTTTTTTTTTAATGCATGGCAAAACATGTTGGACTTTAAGAAACATGTTATCTTTCTCAGCCAGAGTTCCTGTTTCTTGGGCCCTTTGGCTTAATGTTTCTAACTAAACGTAGAGACCTTGGACTTCCGATTGAAAATGTGACGTGTAATTACGCCGGATCCATCCATTAATCATGCCGTGCAGTGGATGTTCTTTTTGCTTCTGCTGTTTTTGGGACATAAGACAAAAATGTGAAAAGGACTTCCCTGTTGTAAGACCATAAAAAAAAAAAATGTCAGTCATGATGGTGGCACTTGGAAAATCTTACTAAGGGCTTATTTGCTATAAAATGTGGTTAAAACTTTATTTTGTGATGCTTTATTACTGTGTATTTCACTCGAAAAGTCGTCATACGCATGTCGTGTTCAGTAGGTTGAAGTCAAATACTTCAGCAGAATATGCCTTCATTGTTGTGATTGTTTTGTCCAGTGACTTGCATGAAACCACAAGCTTTTGATCTGGGCCGTGATGAGTAGACCCGACGAAGTATTAGATCCCCGTGCTGTAATATTAACATTTGGTAGCAATCTCACATCGTCACCTCAATACCACAGAGAAATAAAACAAAAACGTATAAAATTATCAGTTCCTGTTTTATTTATATAGCGGCAAAAATAATAAAACGTATTCACCTCTACAATTTCTTATACAATAGATTTGATGTAAATGGATAAACACCCTGTGCATTTTGTAGCTGTTTTTTAAATAAATCTGCATATTGCACAGAATATGACATGCACGCTTTTATCTGGTTGGTTGATGGAGGTTTAGGCAGCTCCAAGTTGGCATGCTGCTAGAGATGTGCTAACTGGAGTCTTAAAACAGTGAAATTATTTTCAGTGAATGGATTTTGTTTGTCTTGCAAGCTCAATTACGTTGTAGGAGTCTTGAATATGCCAGCTAATGATGGTGGTGTGTGTGTGTGTGTGTGGGGGGGGGGGGTATGAAGAAATTTTGTCACACTGGTTCTTCCTCTTGCAGCTTATTGAAAATGCTTTAAATCGTTGAAGAGGTGTGAACGTTTTCAAATCGAAGCGAGACATCACCAACCTGGACAATATTCACGAAGACGGACGATAAAAAAATTGGCATTCATGGTGCAGGAGATGTAAATATTAGGGGCACAAAAACCTGGTGCAGAGTTAAGCGAAGGTGCTAAAAACAGTTGCCGGTAAATGCGGGATAATGGAGTCCTTTGAGTGCGTCTCAGTCAGACAGAAAGAGTTGTGGTTTTTTTTTACTGTAGTTTTGTCGGGGCGTGTTTGCCATACGTCTATAAACCACTTCTTCCCTGTCTGTGTGGCTTTGTGTCATCAATCAATGAAAGGGGCCCGTGTAAAGTCACGGGGAAACACTTATGGCGCTTCCTTGGAAATGGGTCTGGCCTGACGTCGGCGGTTAGCTTGAGCCGCAGCAGCCGGGAAACGAGCGTTCAACGCAGCAGCCGTTTAGGTTCAAGCGGGAGAAATCGTGAACAAAATGAAATGTTTCTAGCCTCGTTGTTGCTCAATCAGTTTTTCGGCCAATATTTACTCTTTTATTTTTCTGGCAATTAATCATTTTGAAGCTGGTTGTGTTGCAACCAAAGCTTCAAATGTTGTTTAGCTTAGGAAAAACAAAAACACTGTTTTTTTTTTGGTTATTGATAAAAAGCTCTTTGTTGAACAACAGGTTTATTCCAGCTGCACGATAAGTTAAACATAACAGCTTATGATTGACTTTGGAATGCGGGTTAAACAAGAGTCCTCCTTATCTATTTCTCCAGAAAGTGGGTGAAGTAATTGATGTTTTCTATCTGTGTTAGGTTCGAATATGGCTGACGTAATTATCAAGATCCACCAGGTTTCTGGTTTGTAGTTAATAAATAACAAGCTCAGCAAACAAGGACGTACTTAGGTCCTATGAGAGGGTACGTACAGAGCAGGCCGAGTTGTCTGGCTCCGTTTTATTCAAGTATCGGCATGATTTCTGGGATCTGAGTGGTGGTAGAACGATGATAACTGCTCAGTGTCATGTGATGTGGGTATATTAAAAAAGCACTGTACTGTTTTCACTTGCTCTGTCACCTGGTTAGTGAATCATTATCATTCCATTGTTTCCCTGTCAGTCCTTCAAAGCCCTTAGTCAGCCGTCTGCACTTCCCCTTTTTCTAAACACCAACCATCGTTTCCTTTCCAGAAACCCGACTCCCGGGGAATTGATCAACAAACCGAACGGCACAGACGTGTACAAGGGAGTGCCTAAAGACTACACCGGGGATGTGAGTCATTCCGGACAAGCGTTTTGGGGGGAAAAAATCTGCAAATCGCAATTATTCATTAAAAATAATTTCTGTGTTTAATATTTATGGCAGGCTGTGACGCCTCAAAACTTCTTGGCCGTTCTGAAGGGAGACGCTGCAAATGTCAAAGGCGGTTCAGGGAAGGTGTTGAAGAGGCGAGTACCTTTTGGAGAGGCGACACCACAGCAGCGACCGGTTTGTCTGGTTTATTGGATGTTTTTTTTTACTAACATTGTTTTCTCTCTTCCTTCTTCCGCAGTGGTCCCGACGATCATGTGTTTGTGTACTTCACTGACCACGGAGCGCCCGGAATTCTGGCTTTTCCCAATGATGATGTAAACATTTTTCTCGTTTTTTTTGCCTTTTGCTGCAAAACCAGAAAAAGTGCATAGGTAGAATAAAGTAGAAACAGGAACTATAACTTCTTTGTTCATTGAGATGCGCCAATAAGTGTTTTGGCAGATTTCCAATGAGCGTTAAACTGCAGAGGCCAGTTTTAGCCTAAGCCAGTTTACCTTCTCATAATATAAGATAAGATAAGATAGTCTTTATTGATCTCACATTGGAGAAATTCACTTATCACATCGGCTCAATAGTCAGTCAATAGTCAGGAGTAGGAAAGGGTGCGTCAATTATATATACAGTGTATCTTCCTATATACGGTGGATCAAAAAGAAAATGAGAAAAAAAAAAATACATAATAGATGTAGGAATAGCAGAAAGGCTTACGGAGCTGATGTTAAAAAGTTACATTTGTGTGTAGCTCGGTTAGCGTTAAAAGACACTGTCCTGGTGTGTGGGTTCTGGAGAATGTAGATCTATAACTGCGCTCTGAGATTTCCAAAATGCTGTCAGCATCTCTAACAGTGAAGGCTCAAGGGGACTAAAAGAAAACAAGTTACATTTGCCGTACTTTGCTCAGCCTTCCTGTGGTCTCCTGAAAGTTAGCGCTGTCGGGCAGTGACGGAAACACAAATGTGCCTCGACATGGGATAGAAAACTGTTTCTTTTTTTCGAAGCTCTTGTTACATCTCTGCTCTTTCTCTGACTTTATACTTCGTATCACATTTTTTTAGTCTTCCTCACTCAGTAACAGTTTGCACACCGAAGAGCGTTGTCGCCGTGACCAGGTAGTGCTCAGTAAGATGCATTCACTGATTGGAAAAAGATCTTATTTTCACCAGCCAGGGCCAGTCAGACTGCACTCAGGATCATTTCGGTCATGAACCATTTGCTTTGAGTCTCTGTATCGTTGGAGATAAATGGAAAATTCTCTGTGCAGATTTTCTGGTCGACACACACAGACTGTCTTGGTGATGTAATTTCTGACTAGATCAGGCACCACGTCTGTTCATCCCCGCGTGGCCTGATGGGAAACGGCTTCAGCGAAAAATGCTCTTGTCTTTCAGCTTCAAGTCGACGATCTCCAAGACACCATTCAGTACATGCATCAGAACAAGAAGTACAAAAAGGTGAGCAGGGAAACAAGCAGGTTGTCGCCACGCCGTGTACTCCTATGCAGATTCTAATCCTTTTGTCATGCCCTTCCCAGATGGTGTTCTATATTGAAGCATGTGAGTCCGGGTCCATGATGAAGCCCCTGCCTGCTGACATCGATGGTGAGCGCAGCTTTATGTCACTTCCCAGGGAAACCGTGATAATTGACAGACTGGGAGGAATCCCTTTGATCAAAGTCGCTGATGGCGTCGTGGTCATGTGCTTAGTTTCCTCATACTGTAACAATTCTCACATCCTCTGCCCGGTCTAGACTAGACCGTGATCAGCACCGTGGCACGTGAGCCTCCACTTTTAGCTTCATAATCCTTTTTTTAACGTCTTTCTAAACTGAGCGAAGTTATGGTTCGTGGTCATTTCTAAGCGTCGTCAGCATATCTAGTGTGTCTAACCTAAAGTGGTTAAGGCACGAGCGTCGAGTTTCAATGAGAAATCGACACATGCTCCTGTTTTAAGTCACAAACAGCATCAAATCCAGCTAGATTCACAATGCGAGTTGCTCGTTTTTATGAGCAGTTCAGCATTTTAACATCTTGAGGAAGAACGCTGCAGATCTGTCCAGTGGTTCTCCTGACCTGTTGGTGCTCTTAACCTGATAGCAGCAGCTTAAAAAATTAATGAAGAGGGTGTAAAAAGACTCTTTGGAAATGTTGAGAACAGTGCTCCTTCAGAGGTTTCTGAAACTAGACGGAGGATAGAGACCTGGTATGGGTATATCAAGAACCACGGACATTTTCCTCCTACTTTTTCCACAGTTTAAAGTCCAGCCACTTTCCCCACGTTGCTGCCCACTGCCTGTCAGCTGGCTAAAGGAATGTTATAAAGTTTCTCCTCATACTTACAGAAAAGTTTGATTTGACTGTTTGACAGCTAAAGGGGCGCCCGCCATTAATGTTTTACAGAGACACTGATTTTATAGTCAGCAATCTTCAAGCTGGCTGGGAAGTTGTCTGAAATAAAAAACGACTCAGATCATGTCACACAGTTTTAGTTTATCAGGGCGTCTGAAAAGTCTTGAAATCATGAAAAGCCTTAAATTAAGTCATTTAAGTTTCAGGACTTAAGATTTCTTCAAATGCACCCGATTTTCCTATACCAAACTTTATGTGCGTTTAGTTATGTGTTTATATTCATACCTTTATCTTTTATTATTTCAACCGCAGTTTTTGAGAAATATGAACATTGATTTTTTTTTTATTAATTAGTAGCCCTGTTGTAGGAATTTGGCTGAGAAAACTGTAAACCTGATGGCTCAGAGAAGCACCGTCCAAAGGAATTTCTCTTCAGGCTTTAGCTGAGAAACTGACTGAGAATTAGACTGAGTTGCTGTTTGTAAAATAATGTAGTTTTAACAAGAATTGTTTCCTGTTATGATGCTTAACGTCGGGTGACCTGGGTGTAAATAGACTCTAGTCACGTGAAGGAGGAAAAGAAACTGCAATTTAAGTTGACATGTTTTTTTTTTAAGCTTACGGGTTATATACAAGTTATTAATGTAAGCATTTTATTAAGTTATGTTTTGTTATTCATACCCGCCTCTGTGTCTTTCAGTGTATGCCACCACCGCCGCCAACTCGCACGAGTCCTCCTACGCCTGCTACTATGACGAGGCCAGGGACACCTACCTGGGCGACTGGTACAGCGTTAACTGGATGGAGGACTCCGATGCGGTGCGTAAAGACGCTGCCGAGCTTTAAGGACTTGATTATCAGTTATTTATATTGAAAAAGAGGTATTTAAACTCATTTAACCTGATTAACATTTTAGGAAGTGGGGAAGCTGGTGGAACGTAATTTCTGTTGCCAGCTCGATTGTCTGTGACATTAAGGGGACTTCTTCAAATAAACCGTTGAAAACTACCTTTTTAAATAACCGTATAAAAGAAACACAGACATTGTTTCCATCAAGCCACTTTGTAGCATTTTGCGGCATGCTTGAGAGTTGCTTCCTCTAATTTTTCCTCTCGATGTCGTCTATTCTGGGACGTGGCTGCAACACACCCACACATCATGATGCTGCCTCCACTGTGCTTCACAGTCAGCTCGTTGTTCTCAGGGTTGCAGGCTTTCCCCTTCTTCCTCTAAGCGTAACAATGGTTATTCTGGCCAGTCACTTCCATTTTAGTTTCATTACACCACAGGACGTGTCACCAGAAATGAAAGTATTTGTCTCTGGGGGAAATTGCAGAATGTAATCTGGATTTTTATGCCGCTTTCGAATTAATGGCTTCTTCCTCTCTGAGTGGCCTTCCAGTCCATGTCAGTGCAGGACTAAAGAATCTCCTCTCAGCTTCCCAAGGTCTTTTGATTTGTTCTGGACAACAGGCAACCAATCTGTTTGTGCTGTTGTCCTGAAGTACATCCTCACGTGTGTTTCTGTGGAACTTCTCACATAAAGCCATAAAATCATCACCTGGGCCTTTTTGCTCATTTTTTTTACTGGTAAACTATTCTAAATGTATGTAAACTTGTGAGAGCAATATTGTACATTTCTCTTTCCATATTTTGGCTTTTAGCAAACAGAAATAACTGTTAATAATTCTAACTGCCCTGAAACAGGAAGTGTTTGGTCTCTCATACAGTGAGAATTAAAAGGTTATGTCCTTTTTTGATAACAGGGTGTTCGGTAAACTAGTTTCAACTGTATGGGAAACCAACAAAAATAAGAAATTCTGCTCCAGACACCTGTTATCAGATGAGCAGGAAAAGGAAGTGGTGTTTTTTTTTTGTTTTTTTTTTGTAATAGCAGGTGCAGCAGGTTGTTTTTGAAAAAGACAAAACAAAGAAAATAGAACGAGATCTGACATGAAGGAGACCTGCTGCCGTCAAGAAACACCCACCCAAAACCGAAACCTCGTCAACAACACGTACTGTAGAGCAGAAAGGATTCAAGCTCGGCTGCATTTTCATCCGTCCTTAGTCTATACCCGCTCATACGCAGGAGGGGGAATACAGGATCGAAAAATATATGCACACACGCTCACACAAGGGTGATTTGGAGAGACCATTTAACCAAACAGTCATGTTTCTGAACTGTGGGAGGCAGCCGGAGGAGCCGCACATGCACAGGGAGAACATGGAAACCCCATGCCAAGATACTGATCCAGGGTCCGACACGGTACCGCCCTACAGCCCCACCGCTGGGGTCGGCTGTGTGGAATTCTGGGAGAAAACAAAAGTGTTTATTTTTACGCTGTGGGTTCATTTAAGGAAACGTTTTGTTCCTCATGCTATTCTCCTCTCTTCCGTTGGCCTTCCAGGAGGACCTGGCGAAGGAAACGTTACTAAAGCAGTTCAAGATCGTGAAGAGCGAAACCAACACCAGCCACGTCCAGCAGTTCGGCAACAAGGTGAGCGACGGGAAAGCAGAGTCCGCCGTGGCGGAGCGTCTCGTGTTTAGACGTCAGCCGCACTGGCCGCCATGACGCTGCAGAAACGGCTTCGTTTCCTTCTCTTACGCTGCTTCTTCCGTTCTCTGTCTGCAGACGTTGGCCCACATGAAGGTCATACAGTTCCAGGGTAACCCAAAAACGTACAGGCCGCCGGCTCCCCGGATGTCCACCCCGTCAATCACAAACAGGGATCTGACCCCGAGCCCCGACGTTCCTCTGGCCATCCTGAAGAGGAAGCTCATGGCCTCCAATGATATCAGAGCGGCGAGGAGGCTGCTGGCAGAGATAAGCGCCCACCTCAAGGTAGAGAATAAAGACCGCCGGTACACATCTGGGCCAGTACCATCCCACACTGGGTATTGACGGCGTGCTGTTTGTGTGAGTTCAGGTCAGGGAGACTTTGGCTGAAACCATGCGTCACATAGTGGAGAAGGTGACCGGCAGCACGATCAAGACCGAGGAGGTTCTGAACGAACGGGCCGAACTCCTCCAGTACCGGTGCTACAAGGCCGCGGTCAATCACTACAAACACAGCTGCTTCAACTGGCACAAGCCTGAGGTAAGGCCGCCCAGCAGCGACCCTGCATCGTTCTACCCGGGTCAGAGAGCGGCCCGATCCGGGTCAAATTGTGCCAGAGTCAGGCTTTGGCGGCTTCATCTGAAAATAGCGACTGAAAGTCTTTTGCATGCCGTGAGTTTGGTTCTGCTTCCTCAGGGGAAACGCATCTGTGTGACGTGTTGCTCGTTCGCAAGAACCGGCCTCACATTGTACGTCAGGCCGGTACTAAACCAGAACTGGGCTTCAGTCTGATGGGAGGATAGAAGGATGTTTTTCTTTTTTAGAGATCTTGGAATAAAAGTGGATAGAAATGTTTCATTTTTAAAATATTGCAGATTTATTCGCCCACAATACTTTTCAGACAGTACCGTCGGTGACGTTTAGCAGGTGTGCAGCGCGCTTCTTTTTTCCACCTCGGTTGGCGAACGCAAGAAACATGCAACTCTGAAGAACGTTAGGAATGTGAACAATGTGAGAGAAACTCCACCATCATCTCCAGCTGCTGTGCCAAACAGAGAGTTAAAGGGGATTAGAGACGGATCCAGGCTGTCAGGAAGTCTAGAACAAAGTGGCTGGAAAATTAATATGAGCAATGCCTCGCAAAAGTATCCACACCCCTTTGATGTTTTCCACATTTTGCCTCGTTACAACCGCGTTTTACAGGATTTTTACGTAATAAACTAACACAACGTAGCCAAAGACTGTTGATGTGGAAGGAAATTTATAGTCTTCTAAATTTCTTACAAAACAATAAATAAATCAGAGATTAAAACAGGATAAATTCAAAGCCAGGGATAAATTGTTTTCTAACGTAAACCCTGATTTGTGAAGGCAGTTGATTGAACTGGCTCTCATTAAGCCATTTTCAAGTAAGTGGGCTGAATACAAACGTAGTAAAACATTCAGTTATAAAATACAATTATACACCAGTTTGTGTTCAACTATCATATCAAATCCCGGTAACTTTTGTTGAGGTTTGCGGTTGCAAAGTGACAAAGCTTGAAAAGATCGAAGGCATGATCACTATGTGCAAAAAGGAGCTTGGAAGAAATAAGATGCATGAGGATATGTTTTATATCTACATTTACAGGTTGTTACCCTAGCTAAGAAAACAACTGCACATCACATGTACATGTCAGCTCAGTCATTTCCCCTGGTTACATCTTTCAGCTGTAAGGCCTGAACCAGGAAACGTTCTTGTTGTCCTGGAACTTTTTGACCTTTCAGCTTCCAGCTGTAAATCAGACTCTGGCTGATCATTTACGTGTTGAGACCACAGGAACATTTCTGACATGTGATGTTCTGCTGCCTTTTTAGTTTGAATATGCCCTGAGGCATCTGTACGCTCTGGTGAACCTGTGCGAGAGGGGATACCCTGCAGAGAGGTAAGGCCTACTTCCCTGTTATCAAACCATCTTTTCTTTTGTCTTCCTACTCTCATAACTGTGAAGTGGGAAGCTGTACTTTTAATGTGAAATCCAGCCCTTAACCACTCAGCTCTTTCACACTTTCTTATTCATGTTAAAAGTTTGTGTGCGTGTGGTTAATCTGGAGAGAGAAATACTTCTTGATTCATTGTCATTGTTTCTAAATGATTCAACATTAGTGAAATGAACTGGAATCCCCTAGCAGTGGTACAGTTGTGTCTTCTGTCAGTAATTTGGGGCTTTTCTTGTTTTCCAGCATCCTCATGGCCATGGACTCGGTGTGTCCCTTCAGCAAGTAAAAACACCCGAGCTGCTTCTCCCACACCGGAGGAGCTGAGGAACCAAGCTTCGTTTTGCACTGCGGAGGATTTAATCTGATGTGGAGTTGACGTTATCGTTTCCACGAACACACTATCCCACGTTTTTACCATGTTTGATCTTACTGAGATTTTTTTATGCTCTGTGATGAGTTGCACTATGTGGAGCGTTTCCTGATGATGTTTTACTGCTTCTGGCTGTTGTTGTTTTTTTGTTTTCTTGAGTATAGAACAATTGAATATAATTGAATTATAACCCAGAATTACTCTGAGCTCTGACTGTCCAATTGAGTGCCTGCCATAAGTGTTTGATTGAAATGTAAAGGATGTACTCTACAAAAAAAATGAATGTGTGTTGAAGCTCAAGACATCTTGTCCTACTTCAGAAATCTTTGAATAAAATGTGACAAACATAACTGGTGTGTTTTCTATTTTTATCCAGTGAAAGGTATGTGTGTTTCAAAGCAGTTTGAATGTTTCTGTCCAATCAACAGTATGCCTTTTAGGTCAACTCAAACACATATGAAGGCTCAATGAGGCTCATCATTAATGAGGCATTTCAGCACCATCTGATTGTGTTGGAAATATTTGCTGATTGTGCTGGAAATATTTTTACTGGACTGTTTGTACTGAAGTGGAAAGAAAAGTTTCATTAATTATTGTATCTTAAATCTATCACCTTCTTGTTAGATAATCTAAATGAAAAGTAAAATAATTAAAGAAATATGTCATGAAAGTATATGGTACACATTTCCTTCTCAGAATCACAATATTACCACTTCAATGTTGAATTCAATAATTGTATCCCACAAAGTTGCTAAAAAAATCAAACAGTAAACTATTAGTGACCTTATCCAAGGTAAACTCATATTTCATGATAACCCCCACCCGCCCACGCACACACAAATTATCGTACTTTAGTTTATTCTTAAATACCTATCCTATCGGGGAGTCTGGAGACGACTTCAAAGGAAACCGTTTGAGGGGCCGCCTGGTGCCAGTAATTAGCCTCATGGTATGAAAGGACCAGGTGTACCTCCATTTTGGGTCAAACACTTTACTTTCTCATGACAAGCTTGGGCCTCTTGCTCCAACTCCAGGTTTTCCCGGGAAAAATATCCCACTGGTGCTGTGTGAGGTTTAGTCTGAGGCTAGAAGGCTGTTGGATGCTTTGGCTGTCCGTCTACTGGAACTGACAATTGTAATCCATCTGAAAAACTGTGTTCCTAAAAGATTAAATGATTTTCCTGTGAAGAAGAACAAAGCGGCTGAGTTTTAACCAAGTGGATCAAACTGGTGTGTAGACTTGATTGGACCTCTCTGGCTCTGTCGTGTTGCGCCACCCTCTTCCTCACGCCGTTAACTCTCTCCGTTCTTTCCCAGGTCTACCTCAGATTGTCAGGGTTTTCAAAACCAGTTGTGGACTTTTTCACAGAGCGCGTTCCAAAATAAAGGAACATGAAATGTTTCGGGTTGGAAGGAGATATAAAGAACTCCGAGTGGACTGGAAGAATCTGGCAAGAGAGCAAAAGGTCAATGTTGCATTCAGATGAGCGTTTTAATCGTGGTAGAAGGAAGAATGTTACCTGAAGAGACTTACTTTTCACACGTGTTCACGTACACTTAAAGTTTCACTGAATGTTTTATTCATTTGATCTTAGGTCTTTCAGTTCTGACAATCTTAAGAGCAGTCTGTGGAATTAAAATTAGGTTTAATTCAGTCTAATATCGCCCGAAGACTTTTCCATCAGTCTTGGTCTTAATATGGAGCTGTAAGTATAACGTATTATGTTCAAGCTTGCATTTCTTTACGCTCTGTTTCAATTTCAAAGATCAGAGATGAAAGCATAGATTAGAATAGTAAAACAGGAGAAGAAAAATTAAGTGACAATGTCCTTAGGTTTGCATTGAAAATGTGTCCACGGTAACCTAAAAAGATAAAGAGTAAAAAAAAAAAGGCTGAAAGTATTTGAGGACTTTTCAGAGTTTTCGGTGAAACTCAACGATTTTGAAAAGGTGGTAAACATGTTTATGTCTACTACATTTCTGTTTGTAGATCAGCTTTGTGCTGTCGTCTCTGGTAAATATGTTAAAAAATTAGTTATTAAACAATAGTGTTATATTACATTGAACATATTACATTGAACATTTTATAAAAATAGATTTTCTTTGAAAGCCTTTTTTTAAGCATTTATGTTTGGGGACTAAGATGGCCACTGAGCAAGATTGATATTTATGTCTGGGAAACCCTTTCTCTGATGATTTGGCCATATCTTTGGACCATTATCCTGTTCAAAAACCCAGCAGCGACGCATTTTCCTGATATTCCATAGACGTGAACTCTAACGAGGTTTCCAAAGTCTTTGGAAGAAAATCAGGCCCACAGCATCACACCCCCTCCTCCGTACTTTACAGAGGGCATGAGGTTCTTTTCAACATATTTGTCATTCATCTTTTCATTTCTGTTTTTTGTTTCATTGTTATTTATTTGCTAAAACAAATAATATAAATTAACTTATCTTTAAGATCAATCTCTGCGATACATTTAATACATGAATGTCGTCACGCACGCGTCTGGAAACGAGCAACATAAACCATAGACATCATATCCAAAAACAATGAAAGTGCGACATCTTGTGGCGAGAGATTTTATTGCATACTCAAAAATCTATTTTGAAAGGGACCTAACGTTTGTAAAACAGGCTGACATAGCTGTTCAGACATTTCACTGTGGCAATTTTTTCTAATAAAAAAAACAGCCAAGTATACAGGCAAGTAGGTTTTTCCAGTAAGTTATGAGTTTTATTGTTGAATACTGAATGAAAAAAAAAAAAGATTACAATAGTTTCTCCCCCTCCCCCCTTCACTGTCTTTTAACTGCAAACCATGCATTGGATTTTTCAAGTGGGCAATCTTAAAGTCAATTCCCTTCAGCTTATTTGCATAGCTCTGACTAACTACAAATGTGATCTCAGGGCACTTTACTGAACTAACAGATACAATTTATCTGTATAAACATATAGCATTTCAATCGGATCATACAGGAAGATTTATATTCAGTCACGTCCATCTAAAATCAATTCCAGTAATGAATTCAGTGAAGTTCAGTTTTGTTTTTTTTTAATTCTGGTTGGTGTAGTTTTTACTTTTTGAGTTTTTCCTATTGGTACAACAAAAAAGCTGCTGATATCTTTAAATATCATTAAATCACATGTCTCTTCCTAAATGTTTTCTCAAAACTATTAGCCTCAGCTCCAATACTTTTTTTTTCTTTTTTTCTCTGTCTGAGCTAAATGAAGGAGAGATGGGCTCATTGATTGATTGTATACCAGTACCTTAACTTTCCTTCTGTCTACCACATGTGTAACATTAGTTAATCATGCAAAGTGATGTTTTAGGGTCAAACAACATGCTGTGGATAAAGTAACTGTAGAAGTAACTTTGTGTAGCTTAGCAGGCGGTGTCTTAGTAGTGTTGTAACATCTTTGCTATGTAGTTTTTGTCACAGGAGGTCATTTCCCAATAGACTTACACACAATGTGTTTTTAAGGTTTATTAGGTCATCAAGATGCCGCTTTCACGCACATTTTATCCTGCCCCATCCTAACTGGAGGAATAATCATATACATTTTTGAGAATTTTTGGATGGATGTTCTGTTACACACTGATGCCCCAATTTGGTATTTTAAATTTTACATTATTATTATTGAGCTATTACTATTTGCCTGTCTGCTGCCTGTCTGCTGCACTGACCTGTGCCAATGTTGTTCTCTTTTTTTAAGTTTTCTGACATAGTTGAATGGATATAACTGTCATGACACTTTAGCCAGAAGCTTGTTACTAAAAAGAAAAAGTGGTTACTGTAGCCTGTTATGAAATAACAGGCTACAGTATTATACAACTGGGGTCAGCTTTTGAAAGTTGACAAAAGCAGAAAGTAGATGCAACACTGGTATCACTTTTCACCCTGTGAACTTTATGTGCTCATACAAGGACAAAAGTTCAGCGATACTAGTGGGCAACGGGCTTAATTAATTATACGCAAATCCTACTCTTTTTCTTATTTTTATTTCATTTTTAAATAATAATAATAATTATTATTATTAGTAGTAGTAGTAGTAGTGTTATAATAATAATAAATTTACTACTACTACTACTACTACTACTACTACTACTACTACTACTACTACTAATAATAATAATAATAATAATAATAATAATAATAATAATAATAATAATAATAATTATTATTATTATTATTATTATTATTATTATTATTATTATTATTATTATTATTATTATTATTATTATTATATGTAGGCAAAATGCTAAGCTACCTAAACCTGATGATACTCCTGTCAGGGCGGCGCCCTGATTGGTCCCGCCCACATCGTTAGACAGGAAGCTAACCGGACCGAAACTCGTCTCGAGAACATGAAATCAGGACAGACAGGAACATTTGTTTAACAGAGCGCGAGCCACTGGTTGGGTCGTATCACCGGGGAGACCGTAAACGGCGGCCTGGGGGAGATTTCCACCTTCAACGTCTGCTTGAACGCCGTGTTATATCTTCAAAGTTTAGCTTGAAGGGTTAGCTTGCTTGCTAACTTGCAACCTCGACGTACCCCTCTCAGCTGGTTTTGTTGTGCAAGACTGAAAAGCCTTTCTAGTCGCAGTTAGGAGGTCACCATGGGGTCCAGGGCGTCCACGTTACTCAGAGAAGAAGAGATCGAAGAAATCAAGAAGGAAACGGGCTGTAAGTTTATCTCGAACTGAAGAAAAACAGACGAATCTTGACCAGTCTGCCTTGTTTATCGGACTGTTTTCCAGATTATCTGAGAGCTGTCAGCGTACTATAACTGGATCCAGCATGTATTTAGGTGATATGTTGGCGTTACGTTCTGGTGTCACCTCTTTGAAGTAGTTTGCTTTCCTCCAGTCTCCCACAGCCAGATCACCCGTCTGTACAGCCGGTTCACCAGCCTGGATAAAGGGGAGAACGGCACCCTCAGGTAAAACATGTGGGGGTTTAAATGGTCACATACTAAGTTACAACATTATGTCAGAGATACCAGCTTGGTGAATTTGTATCGTGTCGGAAAATCATAAATTAAAGTCGATTTCCTCCAGCGTTTTTGTTTTTTATTTTGGGCTGAGATCCCTTTGTTTTTCCTGGACGAGACAGATTTCTGCTTTTATTTGAGACCCGATCTGACGATTTTCTCTCTGACCTCTGATACTCAGAAGAGAATAAAATGTGTTGCAGGTTCTTAGCAGTTAAAGTTTAGGATTAAGTTTTTAAAAAGTCAAGGAATTACAATTTACTTCACAAATTCCCAATATATCTAGCTTAAAAGGGTGCATGGAGGTACATTGGTGTGTTTATAGAATGGAGAATGTGGGAGTTCCTTGTTTGCAGGCATTCAATGAATAGGAAATATAAATAAATAACATTTTGAAGTATTTGATTCTTACACTCATGGAAAAATCGTCAGATTCCAATCTCTTGCCTTTTGATCTCTTGTTTGTTTATATATATATATATATATATATATATATATATATATATATATATATATATATATATATATATATATATATATATATAGTATTCATTCTAGCGATCCCTGTGCTGCGGATAAATTAAATGTACCCAGAATTATTCATCTGTTTGGGAAATAAACGAGCCTGGAGTCAGAGGTTTAGCAGCTTAACACATTTTGCCGGGGATTTTCCACCAAAGTCTGCCCTGAACACTTATCCGAGCGCTTTGAGAACTCAGTTAGGACCTCCGGGAGGCGTCTGCGTGTTTAACCAGACTCTAGTTTAGGTGATGGGTGATGGAATGCAAGGTAATTATTGAGCAAGAAAGGCTTTCCTGTGAACCTTGGGTTTCGTATTGGCTCTTTTGGTTTGGTAAGACGGTCATTTGCAGGACAGGTCCTCAAGGGCGTTAAAATGTGTTTGCAAATTCATGGAAGGAAGTCTCCTGAAAGACTTTCTGTTTACAGTAAACGGCTTTTAGGTGCTGCTTGTCCTTAGCGTGTCCTAGTTATTGTCATTTTGCTTATCGTCCGTTCGTTGCCATAACATTTACCCCTAGAGCCTTACTTCCAGCCCGTCTGGCTCTGTCACTGATTGACAGACGTGGTGATTTTACTTTTGAAAGCCTACGCTTTCTTTTAAAAAGCCTGGTTAGAGAATATTTATGTCGTGTCCCTGGGTTCGTCGTGAGGTTGTTTTTGTGCTGCTGAACCTTTTCAGATTTTTAGTTTGCAGTTGATGGTTATGGATTTGTTTTAGAAGAAAGTAATTGTGTTGATATTTTCCGGCATCAACAGTCGAGAAGATTTCCAGAGGATCCCCGAGTTGGCCATCAATCCTCTTGGAGACAGAATCATCAACGCCTTTTTCCCTGAAGGGTGAGTTTCTCTAACCTTTTGCTTCTCGCTGCCTTTACACCTTTTTTTTTTTTTTTTTTTATCAAGAAGGCTTCTTGCGCTGTTTGGAAGAATCTGTTGTCTGAGTTAAACATTTTCCACTTTTGGAAGAAGGGGGGGAGGGAGCATAGAAAATATTTTACCAGTACGTTTCCGGCATTTATCTAAACGCTGAATCCGCCCATCTGTTTATCCGTCCTCTTCTCTCATCGTCCATGTGGCCGCCCATTTATCCGTCCACCCATTCATTCATTTGATACTCCATTTATCCATCCAACCATTTATTGGATTGTCCCTCTTTATACGTCCATCCGTTCAACCATCAGTTTATCTGTTCATCTATCCATTTTTTTTAGCTTTCATCCACTTGTCCGTTAATCTTAAATCCATACACCCATCCGTTTGCCCATGTACCCTTCTGTCCCTCCATTTGTTGTTTGTTCGTCCCTTTTCCTCATAGTTTATGGGTTTTTTCAGTCCTCCACATCTAAAGCCTGACCACAGTAGAAATAGCTCCTATAAAAAGGTACTGAGAAGTTTTTTTTAAGCCTTTTTACTTTAGAAGCTGGATATAAAAGAACAATTAACTTTGGTATGGGACTTTGACTTAAAAAAATGTGTATGCCCCACTCATATATATCAGGGTGGAAAGTCTGTAAGCCGGAGGTTTCCTGGGCCGTATCATTAAAATCCCTAAAAGTCCAATGTGTAGGCGTTTGGATTGGAGACGTGGCTTTTAATGGTTTCATTTCCTCTGGGGTTTGGCATGTCGGCCGTCGTTTAAGCGGGAGTACAGCAACATCGCTCAGGACTATGCGGTCGTGTTTAATTCCCAGTAACTTTGAGAGTTTCTTATTTCCAGTAGAAGTGTAATGGAAGCCAGGACGGATGTCTTTTTGTGGCCACTATTCACAGGTGTCGTTGTGTCTTTCAGAGAGGATCAGGTCAACTTTAAGGGCTTCATGCGCACCTTGGCTCACTTCAGACCCATTGAGGACAACGAGAAGAACAAGAACCCCCCCACCTCTGAGCCGCTCAACAGCAGGACTAACAAGCTGCTCTGTGAGTGTACCGCTCGGTCAGCCAGGCCCGTCAGGCCCACCGTCAGGGTGAATACTCTGTGGTTCTCTGATGCGGATTTGGTCAGCGCGTCATGACTTGCGTAACTCTTCATTTTCCAGTTGCTTTCCGCCTGTATGACCTGGACAGAGATGACAAGATCTCCCGTGATGAGCTGCTGCAGGTCAGTGTGTTGGGTTTGGTCTCACTCCTGTTTTTGTTTTACATTAGGCAAATCAGTCAGATGTGATCAGTGTGTTTTCTTAGTTGCTGTGTGGCACATAAACCAGTTTTAAACTACAGGTCAGAGGACTAAATGCAGTTGTGCAATATCGGTTCTGAGGTGCTGAATAGACCTTGATTTCCAAGTCGATGAGAAGACTTTGGCCCGGTGCTGATAATGAGGTGATATCTCACCTTAACTACTGGCAGGTCTTTCCCAGGCACTTTATTATCTTGTCTTTGGCCTTCCTCTGTGTTATTTGGTGTCTCTCTGCGAAGCCACTCTGCTTTGGGTGACATTGTGCGACCTGTAATTGGTGTAAGCTGCTGGTTAAGTGACTCAGACACGTGCCTTGTTTTGCGTAAAACAGTTCTGTCACCCGGCATGTCTGATTCAGACTAAATGTGCGACTTCAAGTACAGTTTGTGTCCTTTTCCACAGAAAAAAAAAAACCCTGACTGTAATTCCTACAATCACTGGCCAAAGAGCTAAAATAGCTACAAATGATCACGTGTTTCTGCATAAAGCTTGTTTTGACCACATTTCACCATGTCGTCATCATCAGCAGTATTTTTTTTTTTGTAACACTGATATTCAGTAAGTGTAATGATTGTTTCAGGTCCTTCGGATGATGGTCGGCGTAAACATTTCGGATGACCAGCTTGGCAGCATCGCTGACAGGACCATCCAGGAGGCCGACACCAATGGCGATAACTGTATTTCCTTTCAAGAATTTATTAAGGCAAGTTTTCTTTGTGGGCGCCCATGCTGTCTGTGTAGTTAGCGGTTTCCACAGACTTATTCTTTTCTTTCTTTTTCTCTCTGTTCTGTTTGATGACTCAAATTCACCTCAGATTTAACTCTAGAAAACATTTGAGTTAAGATGGCCTCATTTTCAACTTTCAATTTCGACCGTAAGCTGCTCTGGCCCCATTTCTGCTAAACGGGCCCAAATCATCACCCTGCCTCCACCGTTCTTTGTAGTTGGTATAATATGAATGTGGCTGTAGGTACACAGGCACATGTTGGATTTATAACGCACAGAGTGAAAGATTTTCAGCCTTTATTTCTCCCAATTGTGATTATCACGGTTTATAGATAATGAAAACTCAAAATGGAGGGTTTTAGAAAATTATAATATTGTAAAAAGTTTAAATGGTGGAAACTCATGGCATCACACCCTAATCAGCTAGTTAAAGCCAAAACACTTCCTGAGCCTCTAAACCAGTGGTGTCAAACTCCAGTCCTGGAGCGCAGGTGTTACGTTCACATTGCAGGTCTTGATGCTCAGTTCAGATTTTTTTGCTGAAATCAGATTTTTTTTTTTTAAGTGGCCGTTCATATTACCGTTAAACGCGGCCATCATCAGACTTCTGTCTGAACAGTTTAATACCGCAAAGCGACCCGCATGCGCAGATTACAGAAGGAGACGTCACAGAGCAGTGCACTGTTTGCGGAAATTGATGGCGAATTTAATTGTTTCTAAAAGTATCCAATAAAGTTTTGTTAAAAAAAAAAACTGAAAAGGGAAAAAAAAAAACACGAATACCGGCCGCCATCTCTCCTTGTTATTAGAAAACTGTTGTGTAATGAGACCTGACAATATTAAGACCACATCATAGCAAGACGAAATAAGGTAAGATGAAAGCAGCACGCCTATTAACAACGGTCCTTTATGGAGCGCTAACTGCTACTGCTGTGTGTGGATGTGTAGTGAGAGACAAGAGAGTGACGTGAAAGATGGATAAGATGCGACATGACCGTTCAGACTGCGGACGCTTTGGAAAATATCCCATAAGTATCTGAATTAGAACCACATGTGGAAGTGGCACAGATCAGATTTTCTTGGGGGGCGAAAAGATCAGAATTGGGCCGTTCACACTGCTGTGAAAAAGAGAGATATGGGTCACATATAGACAAAAAGATCAGATTTGGGTCACAATTACCCTGCAGTGTAAATGTAGCTTTGTCTCATTAGCAGAGTCTAACTGGGTGCTAATGAGGCAGGTTTTCCGTTCAATTCAACACATCTAAAACTTGCAAAGCTTTGGCCCGACGCCATCACAAGAAAGACTGGACACAGGTCCAGAAGACAGCCATCGATCCCTTCCCCAAGGAGCGGTACGCCAGTGAAGGCCATTGCTAAAGAAGCCGGTTCCTTTGATGTTGTATTCAAACATACTGACAGAAAGTTGAGTGGAAGGAAAACGTGTGGCAGGAAACGGTGCACCAGCAACAAGGATTCTATTCAAAAACACTTTCTCAATCCCAAAGGGAAATGAAATGCTGGTGTAACTCGTGTTACACGGGTCTCTTCAACGAGTTGTTGTAGATGATCAGCATCTGGAGACAGGTTTTCGAAACCGGTCCTGTGCAGGGCTTTAACTTTAGGTTTTGGACAAGGTTACACGTTTGTCTGCTTAAGTAGCATGAACTTAAGTTTGAAATGTAATACTTGCGGCCTGACCTCTAACATGCACACAATTACACCCTGCAACTACGAGAGCCTTAAATATAGCTTCCCGTGTATAAACCTGTTCCTTTGTCTGTTTTCCCAGGTCTTGGAAAAGGTGGACGTGGAACAGAAAATGAGCATCCGGTTCCTGCACTAAGCTTCTTTTTTTTTTTTTTCCTCCTTGCTCCACACAACACGAGTAGAGCTCGGACTAGTCTGTTGGTATCAGATCACAACTTCATCCAGCTTTTCAGCGGCCCACCCGGGGCCCCATTCAACGTACACAACAACCGTTAGATGTCTGTGGTCCTGAGTGTCTGCCTTTGCACTGCTCTGTAAACAAAAGGGAAAAAAAAAAAAAGTTGTGTGCCTTGGGTTGTTTCATGCAACGTCACCATGTATACATTCCTAGTAATAAAGCGTTATTTATTAGAGACGTTTTTAGAGGCTCACAGTGAGTAACACTGCGGTACTACAAAGCTTTTTTTGTTGTTGTTGTTGTTCTGCTATGAGTAAGTCGAATCATAGTTTACTCATACTAATCCAATGATATTTAATCCATGCATCTTTAGAGAAATAATACGCTCAAGTTCAAAGTGTTCGAAGTGTTAAATGTCTGGTTCCACTCGGTGTTTTTTTTCATGCCGACAGGATTAAATGACTCCTTCGCTCGGCCCGGGGCAGAGCAAGTCAGAGCTGCCTGCTGTAGTTTAACATTCACTGACGCAAAAGCAAGACCAGCTCCGCGGATTGTTGACTTATTCACTGAAGTGCCATGACTAAACAGTAATCAGGATTCTGTAGCCTCGAGAGTGTGTGTTGCATCCACATGGATTAAACTAGTATGTGTTAATCAACACTACAGTCTAATATTAAAATATCGTATTTATGTACCGTTCAGCATGTGGATCTTCGCAGGCGTCTCTGCTGACAGATACTGAAGTCTGTCTGTAGGACATTGCAGGCACTCCGCTCTGCTTTCTCAAAGCTTTTCCTCTCCACTAGGACCTGATTTAACGCCCGGCAATGAATGTTGGGATCTACGGCGGAGCGGATCACCTAGTTTTGTACATTCTGATGACCTACAGACGGCACGCCATCCGTCTGTTTCATTGTGGCTAAGAGAAAAGCAAATGCATATTTTTGTCTTCTAAGTTATTAGCGTCAGCTCCAGATGCCAAAGGAGAATCCGCTGCTTCGAGAACAAATGATCCGCGCAGGCTGCCGTACATGAACCAGAGTTTAGGCATCTGGGATATTTTTAGCTTTAGTGTGACTTCATTAAATCTTTCTTCAGTAACAGAGCAGGACGAAGAGCTCAGCTATTTAACCAATCGCTATGGGTTCATCGGTTAAAGACGAGTCACGTGTTTTGTAATGTGTTTCCGTAGGCATGTAAGTGATTCTGAAATTGAATTTGAATAAAAGGTCGTGCCATGCTTTCTGTGTGTTACTGCGTGGGGAAGTTTGCTGAGGTCTTCCAAGTCGCTGCATCCACTTTAAGCTGCTCCACTCTGCTGCGGAGGGACGTGATCGCTACTTTATTTGCTGCTATTATTACTGTACGTTGGATTTTTGGAACCAATATATAGTCAGATTATTGATGCTTATAGTGTGACTGAAAGTTGTTGTTTTTTTAACTCCTAGCCAGACTTCTCCGTAAAACCAGTCCAAATGACTTTTTAACTTCTAGAGCAACACGTCGTGATTCGATTTTCTGTTATTTTCCTGTAAATCCTTTCATCAAAATAAAATCTATATTACCCAAAACAAGTTTCCCCTCACATAAGCCTCTATTGACATCACATGAGGAATTAGGTTCAGCTTCATTGGCCGGCTTTCTGCACACAAAGGAATTAGACTTTGGTTCCACTTGGCTTTTAATGTACATACATTTTAAATATAAATGTATAAAATTTGTTGGGGACTATGTTTTTTGTTTTAAATGTATCCAACCTATCTAGAGTATACTTTCAAGTTAGGTTGGCTCGAATTTTCAAATGGTGCTCTGTAGAGCCGACCTGAAGGTAACACGTTTGTGTCCAGGATGTGTGGGATCCGCAGAGACGTTAGCTGCCCGTCTCCTGACCCCAGATCCTGCGTGTTTGAATCACATTCCATCACTGGAATGGGTTGACTCGTACTCTGGACACCTGCAGCAGAACCTTCAGGCTGTATGTGAGAACACTTCGACTCGTGGAAGTTAGCAGAATTTTGTTAGAAATGATTTCATCAGAAGATATGATGTGTGATGTAGAAAAGGAAGGAAGCTATAGTTTTGGTGAAATTCACAAAGAAAATGTGCTTTAAAAAATTTTTTTTTGGTATTTCCATGAAACTTTCAACAAAGGAAATTAGATTTTGACCTCCAGTTCACTGACTGTGACGTTATTCAGCCAAAAGCTCATGTTAGTCAGTGCAGAATAAGATTGTTTGACTATCACAAACTCTCAGTATTGCCTTGAATTGTGTTTAAAGAACCTGTGTCCGGTGTAGGAAAGAGGTTCTACACCTCAAGAGCCAATGTCCGGAAACTACATCTGGACGCATCCCTGCCCCAACACACCTGAGTCAAATGGTTACATTTGGATTTAGAACCAGACAATCAAATGCGGCTAGATTTCTTTAACGGTGAACTAGACCTTTAATTTAATTTAGTGCCGACTAAAGCTGACATTGGGACACCTTCATTGTTCATTAGCCAGCAGTACAGTGTGTTCTGTAACAATGTTTACATGGTGCACAACACTGCCCCCTATTGGCTAGACAATTAGCAGAATATTAATTTGGGAAGGAACTAAAAAAAAATATTAGTCAAAAAAACTTTTATTTGAGTGCTGATGGGGTCCCCCAGGCTGTGGCGCCCTGGGCAGAGCACGTTTTTCCCTTGTTGAAAACTAACATTGACCTCTTATCATGTCACCCTTTTCCCACACAATTCAGAATTAGCTTTATGTTGTAACTGGTGCAGTGGAATTCCAATATTATCCACCTGGGTTTGCATTGTCAATGGATATATTTGAGAGGGGGGAAAAATCCCCAAAAGACGTCTTCAAATGGGAAATTCGCCTCTTTTCTCCCCAAATCGAGATTATTACGTTTACAAACAATTTACCTCAAATTGCATGTAAATGTCTTTCAACTGAATAATCTGTAAACGATTGCAGCGATTAGAAACAACTCTCTGTTTAGATAAAGGGCGAAAGAGAAAGGTGTGTTTCCGGGGCGGGGCTTGGCTCTGATTGACAGGCTCCCCCGTCCAATTATCGCGCGCTCTCCTTTTTTTGCCCGTACTAGCGGAGCAAAAATGGCGTAGGAGCGGAGGGCGAAAGGAGGCGAGGACCTTCTTCTCTCCCCTTCACCGTGTCCAGCGGGGAGGAGAGAAGGGGGTCCGCAACTTTTGGAGCTTTCCTTTAAAATTTGCGCGTCTCCTTGTGAAAACGAAGCCGGCGGTCCTCCAGGTGAAGAGGACGGGTTACCGCAGAGGAAAAGGACCCCCCCCCCCCCACCGGCTTTTGTTTACCGTTGTGTGCCGCTGCAGCTCAGAGGAAATATCTCTGCATCGTTTCTCACTGAGGTCAGTGCTTCAGACAACACGTCCCTGACAGATTTATTATTCTTTTTTTTTTTTTTACTCTTTTTGTTGAAATTTATTAATCTAGTTTTAAGTGTTGTGACTGTTCTCTTATTCAGCTAACCATTTGAGGTTTTACTCCTTTGATATGAGGGTTCACGTGTTTTTAATAAATCGATTTTGTAGTTTAGATCAAAGCGGCTTATCACGCTGCGTCTGTGCAGGTGCGGTTCCTGCCATCGGTGGCGCCCTGGGCAAAAGCATCCGGCTAAGAACACCCCTCTGCCACCGCCGGCTATGTGCATGCACTGTATTTCCAAAAGTATTCACTCATCCATCCACATCGTGGAAACCAGGTGTCTCGGGTCACTTTCACGGAGGTGTACGGAATCAAGCACCCAGGGGTGCAGACTGTTTCTACAAACGTTTGGGAAAGACTGGGTCGCAGCTCGGTGAATCCAAGCAGGATTCTGCGACAGAATCGGAAAAGGTGGATTGACGAGTTTGGGTTTGGGCGGTTGCCGGAAGAAAGATACTTGTGCCAAGTGTAAAGTTAAGTAGAGGGGGGGTTCTGCTATGGGGTTGTTTTGTAGGAGCTGGGTTTGGCCCCCTTTGGAGGAATTGGACAACTCCATGCTCCCAACTTGGTGGGAACAGTTTTAGAGATGCTTTCTTCCTCCTCCAACATGACTGAGCACCAGAGCACAAAGCAATAGAGAGCTAGATGGAAGAGTTTGGTGTGGGTGACCCTGACGGGCCGGCTCAGAGTCCTGACCTCAACCCAATAGAACACCTTTGGCATGAATTGGAGTGGAGACTGAGAGTCAGGCCTTCTCGTCCAACTTCAATGTATGACCTCAATAATGCGCTTCTGGAAGAATAATGCAATGTTTCCATTAACAGGCTCAAATGCAAGCTGTAAATGGTGAATGGTTATTTTGAACCCTGTGGATTAAGAATAGAACGCCACTTGCAGGTCAATACTGAGTGAGTGAATACTTTTGGCAATATGGCGTACATGTATATTAAAGTTACCACAATATGAATAATATGCAAAAAAATAACTATTATAATGGAACGATAACTATAAACCATTTATAATGATAAATAAAATGGAAACTGTTTTTTCTTTTAATTTCACAAATCTTTATCCCATCTAAAACGTGACTTTTCTTGCCGTGATAGAAGCCGTCCATGAACATTTACATAATGTTCTTTATTGAAGGACTGGCGCAGGCACGTTCTGTTAGTATTTAAGTCGGATTTACCAAGTTCCCAGGCACAAATGCAGAAAAAGCCCTCCGAGCACCTGGGAATGTTGGGCTTTGTCGCGGAGCCCCAAGTTCACCATCTCGTACCTACCATAGTATGAGAAATTGGCATCTAAAAGTTGTGAATACACACTACTGGTCAGCACTGTTGATGGTTTGTATATTCCAGTGCTGCGTTTATGGTTTTTCTTTAATATGCGACTGTATAAAATTGAGTTGGGCTATATTATTATCGCAGCTCCATGCATTAAGCAGGGACAAAACAGAACTGACGTTCAAACCATAGCCCCCATATCTAGAACCTTCTTAGATGATAGTTTAATAGTACTCCCTTCCTTCCAGTGAAACAGAATCAAATGGTCACAAAACATAATATGGGAATAATGTTTACAGGTGGAGAGATGGAGCCAACTGAACCCCAGAGACCCCGGGGAGAAGACTCAGAACCGCCAACGTAACTCCTCCACCTCTGCCGGGGAGAGAACTGTAGCTAAGATAAGCTGCTTTGGGGTCCTCGCACTTCTCTCCCCGCCTTTCCCGCTGTTTTCTGGGACCCTGGGTGTCTCTCGTCCACAGCATCCCCTCTGGTCCTGACCTCCTGCTGCAGCCCGATCGTCAGCGAGGACAGCCGCCGACATTAGAAGTCGTCCAACCTCAGACATGAACACCGTTATATAAAGCCTCATGTAACACCAGCTCTGCAGCTGTTTAGTTTGCTTAAAGAAAAAGGTGAAATCTGGACGACACTTAATATGGAAATAGTTGTTTCCACCCCCCCCCCCCAAAAGAAATCACAAGAGGTGTGATGATGAGTGAACGGTATTCTCTGTTTTTCTGAAGAAAGTAAAGACACAACATACTGTAGCAAAGATCCAAACGCCTGTGATACAAATTAAGGTTCATTGGTTCATTCTTTTTTTAACTACCTCATTGTCACAGCGAGTTTAAACAGAAAGAAATGGAGCGTTTTCTGAACAAAGAGCGTAGTTTCATCTGTCCATGGACGTTTTTAGCGTTACGAAGTGAGGTTAGACCCAAGCTCTGCGTGCGCTCGCTTATGTTCTGAATTTGTTTTCTTTTTAGGAGGAAAACGCGGATTCCTTAACTCTCTTGTCTCGGCGTGAGCTGATATTTTTTATTTTATTTTTTTCATGGAAGGAAAACGTTTATTTAAAAAAAAAAAAAAAAATCTCATGTCACAGCATTTGTATAAAAATCTGAAACCAAAATGGGTATTAGGATCTCATTGCTTTTATTTAAAAGAGCATCAATCAGAAATATTTCCGTTACTGAAAGGATACGGCTAAATTAGTGCTTTTTGTGAGCATGGAGAACGTTTAGTGTCCAATCCCCCCTCCCCCCATCCGATTACACGGTATGCAGAAACACGTGGGGGAGGGGCATGGCGTTGTTGCTCCATACGACTGAAGAAATCCACGTCCTGGGCGCTTTCTCTGGCTTCTTGTCGAAATCATTGCAAGCCATGTGATGGGTTTTGAAATTCTAACTTTGAAACTCTCAAACCGATCCTCGTTCGGGTTTCGTCAGGAGTCTCAATTTCAGACTTCCTGTTGCTTTCGTTTGTCAAGTCTGTAAAGCAGAGACAAATTTGGCAGCCCTAATCATTTGGGTCGGTCCTTGCAAGCGAAGTGGAACAAGTCGTGGTGCTCGGGTTTTGTACTGCGCCCACACTGTGGTCTGGCTCGAGCGCCCTCGTTGTGTCACTCCCGTAGCGCGCTTTAAATTTCAGCCGATGGACATAAGACAAGCAAGTCCTGCAGTTTATAAACGCCCTTTAGATTTCTTCTTTTATTT
This sequence comes from Fundulus heteroclitus, assembly GCF_011125445.2. Taxonomy (NCBI): domain Eukaryota; kingdom Metazoa; phylum Chordata; class Actinopteri; order Cyprinodontiformes; family Fundulidae; genus Fundulus; species Fundulus heteroclitus. The sequence continues at coordinate 25,317,516 of NC_046379.1, forward strand.
TTTTTGTTGCCGTAGACATGTATAAAAAAAACAAGAGTTCGACTTTACCGGGATCTGTGCAATATTTGATCCTAACTGTCATGTTGTTGACCAAACTGTATATTGTATAAACAAGTGACAAGTTGTTTGAAAGCAACAAAATCACCAATGTCTTCCATTAAGATATGTATAGACTCATGTGTGTTAGCTTATTTAGCGGTGCCAACATTATAGTAGCCATGCATGACCAGTAGTAACGCTTGCTTCATCAAGAGTATCGATTCTTAGGCCGAGCTGAAGCTCAAATCGTGGAGGCCATTTCAACTAGGGTACGAATATTAGACTTGCACTTTTTTTTTTTTTTTTTTTTTTTTTGGTACGGAATGTCAAATTCAGGTACCGCTTTAACCTAAACTCTAGTGCTTGATCTCTATTTTAAAGCATGCTCACGTCTGGTAAGAAATGTAGTGTGACTTACCGGTAGTTGGGAACCACCGTTACAAAGTGGAGTTCTCAGCTGTGCTCACAAACAGAGGTGCACCAGTCATGGTTTTGTGGCTTTTGTATAGCTTTGGCCAGCCAATAACTATTTTTGTCTATTATAACTTCTCTCTACGCCGTGACATAAATAATAATTAATATTAGCATACAAAATGTTTTTGTCCAGCCTTGTTGTGATCACACATAAATAATGTGTTAAGAGCTGAAGGTACCTCACCTTGTCTGTGTGAGAGAGGAGTCGCTGTAAAATAGGGTTTACTATTATTTTATGACCACATCATTATGGACTACAAATATTAAGATGTTATTTTACTGATTACCACAGTTAGCACAGCTAGCATTACAAAAACAGCTGGAATATATATGTTCCATAGAAAATGTAGATTGCCTGTGCAAATTCTCAGTTATCCAGTCAAGGCAGCCGCGGACTCGAACCGGAGGCCGGGCTTTTAGTTTTTTCTGAAAACGTTTTGACACCTGTCCGGGACTCTTTGTCAGTTCTGTCTGCTCGCACTCGAGCTGCCAAAATGTACATTAGTACGTTTTGTATTCCTCGTTGATACTGAAGCACATGACTCTGAGTCTTCTTAACTTCGTAACAATCTCCACACCGAAGAGTGTTGCAGTCAGCGTGACCTAGTGGTGCTAACAAACGATGGGTTCACCGCTTGGAAAGAGATCGGATTTTTTCTCAAAGCGGATCGCTTGGTGCACCTGTACACATGTGTTCATGTTTTTTTTTTTTAACTACTTTGTGTTTCAAGCGAATTAGTTAAAATGCCAAAAGCCAAAAATATGTCTATTAGAACAGAGACTCAGGTAGGACAATCTTTGCAGAAATGATCTATTAGGAGGGGAACTTGAATCTTAAATTAGCATCTGATAGGCAAAGACCTTGCAAGTTGTTGTAGTCCTCATGAAATTGTATATATGACGTCATAGTTTTGAGATTCAGAGCGTTCTAATTTAATCCACACAATTGTATTTAATTAGTATTTTAGAAGCAATAACCTAAAATAATGCATGAATTTAGCTCCAGGAGTTAAGTGTTAAAAGGATTGTGCAACGTCTCATGGAATATCCCACCGTGCTTTTTTTGATGGCTTTGTACTAGCCGTGTCCTTTTTATTTTACTTTTATGTTTCATTTGGTTTTAATACAATATCTTCATCAACTAGAACAAGAGAAAGGCTTTAGAAATGGTTTCTTGTAGCATCCATAAAGACCCTCTCCCTTCTTCAAAGCTGCAGACTTTTAAGAATAAACACAGCTGGAAAAAAAAAAAAGTAAGAGTGATGCATTCACGACAAAAAGCACTTTTCTCTCCACCTACCGACCTGCATCGTCACCATCATGTCTTGAATATTGTGTTCAAGCAACAATCTAATGTTCTTTCTGGTGATTTATAACCCCGATTTATGAGCAAGTAGACGTCCAGGTGATAGGAATTTGTGGGTTTAAAAAAAAAAAGATATGCATGACTTAGCAGAATAACGAATGAATTGTATTGCATGCAATAACCTAACCTCGTAATGTGAATGAGTGTAATGGGGGGGTGGGTTGTTTGACACACAAGCAGGCGCACTGAAGTAGCTCCGGTTAGTTTTCTAGATTGGCTGCGTTTTATGACAAAAAAAAAAAAAAAAAAAACACTTAAAAGGAATCGATCAGTTTCTGTGTTTTTTTTTTTTTGTTTTTGTTTTTTTTAAACAGCCGTGTCACGGGCAATCTGGCAGTACAACTACATCGCAGCTCAATTCTTGTTCCTATGAGGAAAACTTAACAAAAGCTTTGTTAAGATTACTGACTTTACTTTGTTGATCAACTTTTCCACTGAGATGGTGGGCTGTATAGGATCTATGCACTCCAGAGGGAGGATACGGGCATGCCTATTATGTATGAACCTCTTGTCTGGTTTTGTAAAAAAAAAAAAAAAAAAATGAATCTGTATCAGAAAAATTCAGCAATAAACAGCAGCATGGTGCCAATTGAGTGGTGTGGACGTCTGCCTTTTGTCTTGAGCGTGGGTTGAAAATGACCTGCAGGTGACTGATTTAACACTGAGCCCTTTATCAGGTGCTTTTATACAGGAGACACTCAGAGAAAATTAAATATCAAAAGGTGCTTAAGTATTTTATCTAATTCCACTTCAGAAAAAAAAACAGTATTTAGTCAATAACAGCTCCACAAACTAAAACCCAAGTTGAACATCTGTATCCATATTTAGAGCTAGCAACATTTAGTTTCACTCCTGGTAAAGACAAAACCTCAGAAGACTCCAACCCTTATTGTATATTCAACCTTTTGACCATTGGAATCAGAATAAACTTTTTTCACCAAGTCTGAGGGTACAAACAAGGAATCTGACTTTGGATTCCAGACACCAGTCGGCAGACATCAACTCCAATCTGTAACAAGACACTGATCAGGGGGCAAAGGTAAGCACAGGAGCAGTATGTGATCTGTAGGGTGATCTGATGACATAGGGGATCAGTAGCTCCTGAAGGATGTACCTCTCAAGTTGCCGCATGAAGTACAGTCTCTGGGCATTCTTCCGGATGGTGTCCATGTGTGAGGACCATCTCATGAAGCTGGTTCCTAGGAACAGGAAGTGATCCACTGTAGACAGCGTTGTTGAGGATGGCTGGGGGTGGTCACCTCAAGTCCACCAGACGGGTTTGGGAATGTGCATTCCTCTTATGAAAACTCCCAAGTTTGTTCAGATTCCCGGCTTCTCCTTATCCTAACTGGTGAGTTTCCCTAATATTCAACCTTTGTGTCAAGCCAAACCCGCTGAGTGTCTGGTGCTGAAAAGCTCAGATTCTCAACGAACCAAAGCATAGATTTCTAAAGTTCTTGTAGAGTTTAGAGATTTCAAAAGGGACACATAAGGCCTTTCCTTCTTACATCCCTCAGAGAACACTTTGCATGTAACTAGATATTATCTAATGGTTGCTATGGAGACTGTGAACCCAAGATGGGTGAGTTTTGTTTACCTCCCTTTACCATCCGCCTCATTCTGCTTTAGCAAGATAAAAATCTGACACCTTCTGCCTAGCGGGCCTTTAGCCGAACCGCTTCAACCTTAATAAAAAATGCTTGTTGTATTTACTTTAAAAGGCATTGCAGGGGTAGTTTTGCAACAGATTTTTTTTTGTTGTTGAAGCATTTATTTCCAATGACGGGGGGGAAAAAAACACGGGAAAGCATCTCATGTCTGAAGCCTAAGGTGGAGGATTAGTGATGCTGTGGGCCTTTTATCTTGTGAAGCCCCCCCAACAACTGTCCTCAAAGGCTGAATTTTTTTTTTTTATTATTATTCTGCATAAGTATATTTCATTGAAAAAAAAACAAGTATGCAATATTTGGAAAAGAAATAACCAAGGTCCATTAAAAATGTGAATTTTCCTTTTGTCTAATATTGAGAAAATTAAAGTCTCAAGCGACAAGGCAAGTTTATTTAACAGCACTGTTCAGTAAACAGTTCATTTCAAAGAAGTTGAAATTGTACATGCCAATAAAATTTGTCTTGTGCATTTAACCTATCCCTTAGGGAGCAGTGGGCAGCATTCTGGGGCTAAGGGTCTTGCTCAGGGACCCACAGGCAGGCTGCAGGGATTGAACTGGGTACTTGCAACCTTCTGAGTGCAAGCACACTGCTCTAACCACTAGGCCACCACCCCAAGTGCTGTACATGATCAGAAAAACATTATAGGCATAGGAAAAACAAAGGAATAAGCTAAGTAAATCCTTGACTGGACATCTTTCATACATTAAACAATAAGAAACAAGCTAAGTATATTCTTAGGGATTTCTGATCTAAAGTAATGTTGTCCAACCAAAAGCTACAAATAGAATAACTTCTTTTGTTTCATGGTTTCGCTGGAACGAGCTTCATCACTAAAACTTCATAAAGCTTCTGATCTGATCTTTTTGACCCTACAGCTAAAACAACAAGCAGCAGAGTAAGGGAAGAAAGCACAGTAGAGGTGGTGTGTGTGTGTGTGTGTGTGTGTGTGTGTGTGTGTGTGTGTGTGTGAGACACACAAAGGAATCATCAAACTCTAGAAGTTTATTGTCAAGAACAGAATGTACAAAAAGTTTACAAGTCTCTTAAAAGCATTCTCAACAAAAGAAAGTACATTATAATATTTAAATAGAGTAGATAGTACATCTTATTTTAAACAAAAACCTCAACAGTGGCAATAATCCACAACATACAGGTCACTGAAATGAAAGATCTCCATCTATGTACTAAACAGAACCAACAAAGCATCTATAAAGTGTATAAAGTGAAGGTTTTCAGTCCACAAAGCTCCTGGATATCTTACACTGGACCACATTACAACTATTTGTGAAGTACCTTTGCAGGCTGGGTGTTAAATAACGCGTTCAAGAAGCAGTCAAAGTTATGAAGCTGTAGTGGCTTGCGGCATTTGTGGCTTAGGTCAGATGTCTACTAATAGCAGGGTTCACAGCGGGTCCACTTGGGGCAGGTTGTATGGAAGTGTGAATAAGAACCTTATGCCAAGACGGGAGTCGGCCGTGTAAAAGATGGCTGTCCATTACCTGGATACGGCTCACTGAAGGACAGAGCCATCTTCCATGAATGGGAGAACGGACAACGTCTTAGGAGCTCTGCGTGGTGCTTTGACTGTTCATGCTCACGTCGGCTAGTCGGCCAAAGGTCAGCGTCATCAGTCCCAGCTGTTCTTCCAACTCTTGTCTCGCCTGCAGACAAATGGACGGAACCTCTTCATGCTTTTGTTAAAAAAAAGGAACGGCACTAGGATTTAATCACGACTCGACTGTGCTACCCACTTTTTCTTACATTTCAGCTGTTAACATATAAGTCATACTTAATGTGACTTAAATTCATTTTTAAATTAAACTTTAGCGCCACCTGTAGCATACATTTTCAGCGCCTCTTAAAGGGGACGTGCAAAATCCCATAAATTCATTTATTCTGTGCTTGGAGCCTCTAAGAGTGCAGAACAGTTAAATATATTCTGTCCAGGTCCTGCATATATATCTTTATATTCTATTGCTCTCAGACCAAAGCTTTGCTAATCCACTTTATGTAGACCCCAACTGAATAACTTAAATCTGTAAAGGATTTAAAGGCATGATACTTCCCCTTTAACAGGTGTCATTTGTTTATGAGAACAAATTCAGTTTCCTTTAGGTAAATGGTAATTTAATGCAGGACCAGCAATAGGAATGAAGGGAAAGTGCGGTTTCCTAACTTTTAAACGCCCTCATTGTGACCAGAAATCTGAGCCCAGTTGACTCAGGCCACAGTAGATATTTTTGCTTTCTCACCTCGCTAATGGTTTCTGAAAGAGGCTTCATATCGAACGACAGCGATGAGGCCTTCACCACCGAGCTGCCGCCGAGAATGTAACTGCAGGTACAAAAACATTAAAAACACGTAGGTACGCCAGCATGTCATTTTTTTCCAACCATTTAAGCCAAGCTAATGGAAATATAAATACGATTCATTGACATATTCAATACGTATGTAATAAACACTCTTAGTAGCAACAAAGAAAATACATAGTACCGGTCATAAGCTTACATAAAATCATCAATCATGATTTTATTCATTTTGGGCTTTTAATTAATTTTCTGATCCACTTTTCCAGGATTCAATCTAACATATGACTTCATCAGTATAAAAAAAGAAAAAAAAAAGAAAAAAAAATCCACAGGAGTGCAAAAGATTTGAACATAGGCTCATTGGGAAGTTGCAGAGAAACTGCACACTTTTTGGGGCTTTTCCAGCGCTTAGCATTAGCCTGCTTTATCTATTCCAAAACCAGTTTGGATTTTTGTTTGGGACCATTTTCCTGCCGAAACACCCATCTGCTTCCAAATTTTAACCTCATAGCTGTTGATGTGGGGTATTTTCGAGGTAGTCATCCTCCATCCTTCCGACGGTGAAAGTTTTGGTTGTGAGATGTTTGAAACTAGGTCGTTACTGGTCTCTAAGAGACACAATAAATCCAAACACGGACCCAAACCAGTTTTGGAATAGATCACACGGGCTGACATCGGGTTTCTCTGCAGTCCCTGACCTCTTAATAATTTATGGAATAATGTATAACCCTTGCAGTCTGGAAACAGCTCAAACCAAATACATCAATAAAGCCCCCCTCCCATTGTAATGGAGATGAGTACATGTAACTGCGACTATATGTCAGCCTGTTTGTGTGCTCAGCAAACAACAGTGCAGCTCACCAGCTCAGTTTTCCTTTGTTCAGGAGAAAGATGGAGCGAATGGCAGCCAGATGTGGAGGAGCAGCGTGAATGACTTTCCCCACGACAACTTTGCATGAACGGCATTTTAGGAAGGAACACACGCTGAAAGTAAAAAGGAACAAAGCCACAAACGTGGACAAACATAATGAATCGTGATATCCCCTACATGCTGATAAAGGAGAGAGGGCGGCTCTAAAAGGGGATCCATACACAGTGGATGCTCTGGGTACCCAGTCTGTGTGAGTGATGACATTTTACTCCACAATTAGTTTGTGATAATTCATTTACCTGGTGAAAATAAAATGTCTGTAGCACATGAACCACAAATATGAATTATAAATTGGATTAAAAATGACACATGGTTTTCAGAGTTTTTTTTTTCTTTTAGGCAGATAAAAGTGATAAATTTGGCACTCATTTGTATTCAACACCTTCTACTCCGATGCTTCTAAGTTGAATCCAATGCAACCAATGACCTTCAGAAGTCAAGAGTTCACCTGAGCATAAATCCAACTGCTCTGTGAAGGCCTCAGATGTTTGCAAGCGAAGATCAGCGAACAAGCAAGCAAACCAAGGGCTGGACGATAGTTCAATAACGACATATATCGATCAATAGACGTATATCGACAATAGAAAAAAAAAGGGTCAATAGAATAACAGTTTTCCTTCCTTTTGCATTCTAGTCAATCATGTAGATTAATACTACAGCCATTACATCTTCCTAACCAATCACAACGCAGACCCAGGAACGCTCCGTCACCTAGCCCCACCCCTTCAAAGAATTCACAGAGCATGCGTTCTTTTCTCTTTTTAAATACCTGCAGTTTTGGTAAAAAGTTTGTTGAATAAAGGGTGGAATTTTAATTCAGTGTTTTTGAGTTCTGTATCTAAAAATAAGTCGATAAAAAACATCATAAAATGGCCAGGGCTGCATTTAAATTTATGTTTAGAATTTGTTGATAAGTATCGATAAGGATCCAATATGATTTTTATTTTATCAATATGCTTTTTTCTATATCGCCCAGCCCTAAGCTGGAGATGCATCAGGTTATATTCCTGTTATATCTTCTCAACTGCCTAGAAATATCTATCTGTGTTATGTTTTTTTACAGAGTCAGATTGTGTAAGGCATTTTGGTTGTTTCAGGTCGGAAGATTCTGAAAAAAAATAAAATAAAATAGAGCTAGCATCCCTATATATGATTTTCAGTACAAATTAGCATCATGCTGTTTGTTGTCTGTGTCTTTTCAGCTGTAGTTAAGTGTAAGGGAATTATACATATTTTTTTGCATGCATTAATGCTAATGTTAATTTGTGTATCGGATTTATTCCAATAATGATTTCCCCAAATGGCAGTAGGACCACTGGGAGGACACAGTGGAGCTTGTTTTCCCCACAGATTGTTTCATATTTTACTGTCAAGAAGACATAATGACAGTTTTAACAATTATGTTAAAAAAAATGTTTACAAAAAGTTACCTACTGCAGCTTTAAACAAATGGTTTGGTGGTGTCCAAAGTCATGCTTCAAAGACAAGTGTGCTGCGTGTTTTAACTGTTTTCTTGGCTCACCTCACCTGAATCCAATCGATAGATCATTAGAATGCTCTTGCAAAACTTGCTGAAATGCTAAGAAGTTAATTCAGCTATTTGAAACAGCTCTGTTGGAGTTGCGACGCATCTACAACATGAGGACTGCCGCCATTGCTGGTTAGCATATTCAGTTAAATTCCAGACCAAAATCAATCAGGGGATCCATCCATGGCAGATGCTTTTCACCCAATCTGCCTGAAATTCTGTTTTGCTGATCGCCTCTATGCCACGGCGCATTGATGCAGTAATTCATGCAAGAGGAGCTCCCACCAAGTATTGAGAGCATAGAAATGGACATACTTTTCAGAACCCTGAAATTTGTGCTTAAAACATCCTTTTTTAATTTTTTTTTATTTATTCAGAGCTCACCCTTAACTTTTGTTATATAAATATGTTTTTAATGCATTCATTTTAAATCTATGTAAACACAAGTATGATTAAAAAAGAAGTGCAACTACATAAAATAACATTTTACATGCAGCTCACTGGAGGGTTGTGCTACATTTTTGAACAGGCACAATGCTGGTGACCCCTGGTCTAATGGGATATTATAATTTTCTGAGATGCTGAATTTTGTGGGTTTCTTTACCGTTAACTGTTAGTAAGACTGGCAAAAAATAGCACCTTTATCTATTTTGACATGCAGTCTAAGCCTACCAGTAAAATCAATAGAGGCTGGTGGTTGTGAAGTGACACGGTTGTTGTCATTTGCAAGGTGCTGTAAACTCACCAGTTAGCCATTTCCCCTTTGCGCACCAACTCCAGTGAATCGCTCACCACCACATCATCAGACACTCCTGAACGGAGGAAAGCACAACACTTTGAATGGAAGCTGTTCAAACTAGCTGTAGTATTTTAGGATCACGCGATATTTTGTGTCGCACGTGAAAGCAGCTGTAAAAAACACAATGGAATGATCAACACCATTTCATGCAGACTTCCCCGATTGTTAAATGAGCGACAAAGAAAAACGGCAGCTTGCGTCTACAGGATAACACATAAGCTACACGAGCAGATTTATTAACAATTGCATGGTAACTACTTGCATATTATCTTTTAAAAAAAAAAAACAGGAAGTAAACGAGACCTACGTGTGCACATGATGGAATCGATGCATTTCACTTCTCCGCAGACTCCTAAAGAGTCCGCCAGAATCGTGTTGCATTTGGCACAATGGAGACTCATCAAATGCTCCAGTTCTGCTTCTGCGAGCAGCTTTGGGTCGTCGCTTCGCTTCACTATGGCGCTTTCGTCAAACTCCATTTTACGCAGTGATTAAAAACAAGTTGCTGAACCGCGCTGCAGTTTGGAATAACAGAGGAAGGAGAAATACGTCACATCCTCCTCCCCTGTTTTTTCCCTGTCTGTTCTACATTGCCACCGTCTGGTGGGCTGGCGCTAATATATCTTAAAACGGCGTGCCATGGTCGCTCAGCAAGAAACCTTTTTGGTGCGTTATACCTTGCAATAGATATTTATTAACTAAATTCTTTCTCTGAATGTTATCTTCCTAAAGTATGGCGCTAAAACAGTGACAGCTTGCAGCGAAATTGAAAAGAGATTTGGCATTGTAAAATTAGACACTGAAAAGTCAAACTTTATTAGATAATAAAACAATTATGATGATATTCTCATTTTATGCAGAAGGGGCGGTGCTAAATGGAAGGCCCCTTCGTGGGCCCCTTCAGGGGCCTTCCATTTAAATATGTCATGAAGACTATATCAGAAACAGTTAAAGATTTATCAATAACAAAAATAAAAGAGCAGTAAACAGCTACAGGCAATTATTCATTTGTTTTAGTTGTTAAAGCTACTCTAGTTGCTGCTTATAACTAATTAAGTAGAATGTGGTATGCAAATGTGGTTTATTTGATGAGCAATAATGTAAGGTCTCATGGCACACTCACAGTACAGTAATTATTAAAATAATTAGGTAAAAGCAAAAAATTATTATAGAGTACTCTAACATAAACAACTTCAACATTTCATAGATTTTTCCTGTTATTTGTGTTGTTGTTTGCCTATTATTTGAGTATGACGTTATTGCATTGTTTTATTTTAAGAAGAACATATACATGTTGGTTTCACCATGTATTTATTTCGTTGTATAGTAATAAATAAATAAATAAATAAATAGATAAATAATAATAAATAAATGACCCAACAACAGAAAATGTACCGTGGGAGTTTGACCATCTTGACTCTGATTGGCTGGTTGTCATATCCGGTTTAAGGCAAGAACCAATGGAGGAGCGCTTTTTGCTGTGTTTTGAATCGGAGGCAATTTTAACCGTCGGGCGCCGAATAACCGTGGTGGAGACGGACGAAACGACAAAAGAAACACCAAGAAGTAAAACTAACGCGTGTGTGTGTTTTTTTTTGGATCGGAACAAAAGGGTCAGACGAGGATGGATTTGGACTCTATGAAGTATGCGGAGCTGCGAAACCTGGCGAAGGAGCTGGGCCTGAAGGCAAACATGAAGGTACTTAGAAGTTTCTAAGCTAGCTGTCCAGCTCGGAGTGACGATGCTAACGGCAGATGCTCGCGAGCTTCATTTCGAGCTACAGGTGAAGAAAGTTTAAAATCCTCCTTTTGTCCAACACAGGCCGATAAGCTTCTGAGAGCCATTAAACTACACTATGAACAAGAAGGGGCAAAAGACGAGGGAGCGCAGGTAGCCTGACCCCGCATTAAAAAAAAATACAATAACGCCCCTAAAAACACCGAGTTTTTAGACTAAACCCCATGTTTATTTATGAATTAATTTATTTTTCAGGGACAAGAGAGCGATACTGTCCGAGCAGATGAGGATGCAGCCCCGGACACTGTCCAGGGGAATCAAGGTGATTCTCCCAAGGCTGCTGTGTTTGTGAACACACGTCGTGGTAGGAGAAACTGCACCAAGAGAGAGTGTCCTGCTGAGGTATTGCTTTAGAACCTGGACAACCGGAAGTCATCAAAGAGCAGCTGTGCATACTAACCTCCAGTGTTCGTACTTTCTGTGAAATTTCCCCTTTTTTTTTTTTTTCTAGGCTGATGACCCGGCTGGGTCCTGTGGTACACGACGCAGTGCAGGGGCCAAGAAGAGCAGAGAGGCGTCCCCAGGCAGGGACCCTGCTGCAATGGCTGAGCTGGAGCCCCAGCCTGCTGCCGGTGACCAGCAGCGACCTGATGCCCAGGACAAAGCTCCCGTAAATGCTGAACGAGGTCAGCAAAGCTTTGTTGAGAGAGAAGCACCAGTATACAAGAATGTGGCATTTTACTCTTTAATGGGCTTCATCGAACGTTTCAAAACTAAGATTTTCAGCTGTTCTTATCCCATAGACCCATTAACAATCAGCCTGTGATCTTAAACACATCTCTTAAACTCTTTTTGTGTTTAAGAGAAATCTTAGTGACATGCGTTGTGAAGCATAAAACCGAGATAATGTTGTAACTCTTTACGTTCTGTTGATTGACACACACTTTTTTTTCTAGGGGTTTGCGAGTTCGTTTGACCCGATTCCATTCAATACAGATTTTTCAATAATTTTACCCACCCCTGACCTTTTCCCCTTTGCTGTGTTGATTTTTTTTTTTTTTATTAAAAAGATTGTGATAAGACGGTCAGACGCTAAAGAAGACTGAAGCTAGATATCAGCGAGGAGCAGTCTGATCTCTCTAACCTCTAATTTCTTTTATTGAAAAGAGAACGGCTATGTTTATTCCCACTGCTACAAGAATAACACATCTATTAACACAATTATATCGTTCATACGTCTATACCATCGTCTGTAGCCACTTATGTCATGTCATGCAGGGTCAGCAGTCATGGGACAAGGGGCAGGGTGCACCCTGGAAAGGTTTCCAGTCCATTACAGTGCAAGATAGAGACACAGGACAGTCAACTATGCACACACACATACATGCACGTGCACCTAAGGGCAATTTTGGAGAGCACAGGCATGACATTGGACTGTGGGAGGAAGCTGGAGAACCCACGCATGCACAGAGAGAACATCCAAACTTAATGAAAGTCCCCAGGGCTGGATTTTAAACAAAGAACTTCTTACTGAGGGGGAGCAGTGCTGACAAATGTTCCACTGTGCAGCGACAATTATATCATATTGCAACACGGTCTGGGTGAAAACTCGATTCTGATTGGCTGCGGGGTGTCCGTCATAAAGTGTTATAGGGCACCTATTAAAAAAAAGTTCTGGTCAAATAGCTCTTGATTATTGCCCTGGCTCAAATGTCACTCGTCCTCTGAAATGGTACTTCGGAGGTTCTGTGGCCAGAGCTGGTTGCCTAGTTCTCTCAGTGGACTTTGCGGATAACAGTTCACGCCTCTGTGTCGTCTATTAGTTTCTGATAATGGACACTTGATCGGGCATTATCCCTTACTTATCTGGAAGCTTTATTATTTTGATTTAGATAAATGGACTTCAGCAAAAATCTAGACTTGATGTTTATTACGGTGCTTATTGCACAGAAACGTTTGTATCCAATATCTAGATTTAATATATTTTTGCTGCTCTCCATTTTTACAACTGGCGTGTCGGCCCATGTCTAATTGTAACTGTAGATTTAATTTCAGCTTAAGCAGGGTATGAACTAGTTTCTCTCCATTTATTTATTAATGACCACACGACGAGATGGTGGAATTCGTTTCTGGTACAGCATGACATGCTCACACGCACAACAATGCAACACTAAATAAAAAATACACATAGAAGCGTTACAGGCTTGATTTAATGTCCGTACGGCTATTTGGGCAAAAAGCCGTGGTTGAATCTGACTGATTGGGTTGGAGGAGACCTGTAGCGCCCTCCAGAGGCAACAGTGTGAACAGGTGACATGCAGCATGAGAAGAGTCCGTTTTTTTTTACTGCCTGTAGTGTGACAAGTCTATGGTGCAGTGTGTCAATGGAAGGGAGGGCGTGGCTTATGATTTTAGATGATTTGTCTGTTATACTGTTTTTTTTTTACATGATAAAGACATTTCATGTTCTGACTTTCTGCTCTATGGACATTTCACACACAGAAAAGGCACCAAAACTGGCCAAAGGTGGCAAGATCCCTCGGTACCAAGGGCTCCAGCAGAAGAGCAAGCCTTTGTTAAAGCCCATCACTCCAAGTAAGTTTCTTTTTCTTTTTTCCCTGTCTCTGTCTTTCCCTCTTCCACTAATCCACTTTTCTTTTGGACAAATGACTGGGAGCAAAATGTGCCTTTTGAACCTTTTCATTATAATAATTTTTAATTTGATTTTTCAAATCAGACTTCAAAAAGCTCCATGAGGCCCAGTTCAGCAAGATGGAATCCATTGACAGCTATGTTCAGCGGAAGATCCCCAAAAACCCGATAAAAGACCTGAAGGTAATTCAATGACAGTGGTGGACTTTGATATAATAACAATCATAGTCACACTACAGTACCTCTGGAAAAATGGAATCGCCTTTAACTTTTTCCATTTTGTTGCATCAAAATCACAAACTTGAATTTATTATTATTATTATTATTATTATTTAGATTAGTTGTGAAGGACTGACACAAAGTAGTGCCAGAATGTGATGTGGGAGGAAAATGACACACTGGACCCATGCAGACCCGGTTCATGCGTTCTGGCGGGTCCACGTTCAAATAGACGAGCCTAACGATGACAATTCACGGCTTCAATAAAAACCAGTTCTGGTTGATCAGACCTCAGTTTAACGTGTGAATCAGCAGGTAGCTATGTGGCTCAACAGGCTGTCATCTGAACAATAAACAGGACTTTACCAGATCTAATGTTCCTCTAACAGAATCCTTTAAGTTAGGTTGTTATTCAGACGCCACCATGCTTGAAGAAAAAGGTGGACATTACGCGTATATAGATTATGAACCTGCACGAGTCACTTTATACTATGGAGTCAAGAGGCTTGTGGTCGCTCTGGAGGAGCTACAGGGATGTATATCAGGTGGGCTAATATGTGAACAGGGTAACTTTTCGCAGCTTTTAGCATTTAGCATGCTAGGATGCACGTGATCCCAAACACACCTTCCTCGTGGTGAAACATGGTGGCAGCGTCCTGCTGTGGAGATCTCTTTTCTTTAGTAGTGACAGGGGAGCTGGTCAGAGTTTACGGGAAATTGAATGGAAATAAAATACAATCAAGCACTAGAAGAAGCCCACTGGGGGGCTTCAAAATACCTGAGACTGGACCAGAGGTTCATCTTCCTGCAGACCGACGACCCTAAACATGCAGTCTGAGCTACGGTTGAACGGTTTAGATCAAAGTATATTCATTTGTTCGAACGATCCAGACTTAAATCCTGTTGAGGATGTCTGACAAGACATTGATGTTCTAAAGTTGCCTCCATCTAATCTGCCTGAGCTGGGGCCATGTTGGCAAAAAGGCTGGACTAAACACCTCAGTCCACAGATGAGGGAGGCTGATAAGAGACAGACCCCAGAAAGACTCTCAGCCGACTGCAGCAAAAAGGAAAATCTTTTATCACTTTCCTTCCACTTCTTGGACATGTGCAGTACTTTGAGTCTGTAGTAGAAATATATTAGATGCATAAAAAAAAAAAAATCAAATACACGTTTGTGCTTGCAACAGGAAAAAGGTGAAAGTCCAATGGGCATGGCTACTTCTGCAGCATTCTGTGTAATCAAGACTTTTTGGGCTCTGTGTTTGTGTCTTGCAGAAGAATCCAGCTCGTTCCACAATGTTCAGTCCAGTTTCCCTCACTAAGACACCAGCTGAAGAAAAGCGTCAACATCATTTGGTCTCCGGCAGTAAAATCCCTTCTATGAAACCTGCTGGAAAAGAAGGCGGTCAGTTCAGACCGTCTGTCCTTTCTACGCGCAGGATCAACGTCCGGTGAGTCACCTTTGATCTTTTCTCCAGCTCATCAGCACGACAGCACTGGTGGCTGGTGCAGATTGAAACCTTTTTATTTTTAATTGGGACAAAATGACTACAGATAAGATAAAATATTATAATAAAACCTTTTTTTTTTTAATAACACCACATTTTACATGCTCTTTCATTTAATTGTAAATAGGACTACATCTATCCAACAACTTTTACTCAAATGCAGACTTTAGTGCATTTAAATGTGGTTGGAATTCATTTGTTAAAAATTTCTAAATACAAATACTCTAGTTTGTTTATTTAAAATGATAATATTGTTGTAGATCAGGTAAAAACAATTCACAGTAAAAAAAAAAAAAAAAAAATTTTGGCCCACGAACTGAAAAGTCTGGACACTCCTGGCTTAGCCTGACTCTAGCTGATGGCCGCAACAGACTCACCTATGAAACTGCATCCTTAATGTGATTCTGTAAAAATAAATACATAAATCCCTTTAGATTCTCAGAAGCTACGCTTGACAACGAGTTCAAGAGGTCCCTGGTGAAGACGCCAGCCCGGATGTCACCGTTCACTTCCAGCACCCCTCAAAAGCAGACAGGAGATGTAAGGAAGAGCGGCATCAAGACATCAGGAGTATCTGCCCAGAAGAGTACCGGTAATTTCACACTCACATCACCAGATGATCACGAGTACAAGGACAGCTCCAAAAATTCAAAATAATTATTAATATATTAATAATCATTGAAATTACAGGAAAGGCATGACATATTTCATTCTAACTGTAATGACTATAGAATATGAATTTCACTTCGTCCATATATGCTTGTTTTTGGAGCTGTACTTACTACTTGTAGATTAGGGCTGAACGATTTTGGAAAATAATCTAATTGCGATTTTTTTTTTTTCTTAATATTGCAATTTAATGCGATAAATGATTGCGTTCTGACTATATTGCAATTTAATGCGATAAATGATTGCGTTCTGACTACTACGATATATTTGAACCAAAATTGCAATTCTTTTCTGCATTAACCACAAGCAACAAAAATGGCCTCTAGATAAAGATGTTTGTAAACAAGGACTATTTAAAACAAGAACTTTTAATGTTTTTAGAAATCATAAAATTATTCAAGAAAACAGCTTTTAATTGATCTGGATATCAATCCTTGTTGAACATAAAGTGCAACAAAAAAACAACTCTATGTATTAAACTGATTGACCAGAACTTAATGCTTTGTATGATTATATAAACTCTAAAACAAGTAAAAAAGTTAGATTATCTCACTGCTGCAGCTCTCTTCCCTTCCATGTGAAGGCAAACCCACTTTAAACATTTTACTGACACCTAAAGGACGTGTCTAATTCCCTAATTGTTACATAGCTAAAAATTGCAGAGCTCTGCGATTTGGAAATTGCGTTTTTTTTAAATCGCGATTATATTGAAAATGCGATTAATTGTTCAGCCCTATTGTAGATGTGTCTAGAAATAAAAAGGGTCTTTCTTTTCCCTCCTCTAACAGGAACGTTTGTTTTCACCGGCAACACGAGTGCTATAGCAACCCCTGGATCCCAGAAGAAACCCGCTTTCGACCTGAAGGCCAGTCTGTCGCGCCCCCTCAGCTATAAACCCCACAAAGGTACAAAACTTCCCTCGGTCCGTGATGCAGCACACGTGGTGATGCTAGACACGCTGACGGTGTAATCGCTTCACAGGTAAGCTGAAACCTTTCGGAGACGTCAAGGAAAACGCAGCGGGAAACAAGTCCGTGATCGCCAATCCTCGCCAAGAAAGCTACAAGCAGCCCAAAATCCTGTCAAGGTACGCCTGAAGGGCACTTTAAAAAGTTCATGTCGGCTCATACGGCCCCCTCTTAACCACGTTCTGTCCTGTTCAGGGAGGACCGGAGGACCAGGCAGGCGGAGAGCCGGAAACAGAAAAAGGAGAGCATGCTGGGGGCGAGGAGAGGTCTGGTGATGATGTAGACAGGGGGAGGTGCTTCTCTTAGTGCCCGTCCATAAAGCTTGTTTTACTGTAAATATTTTTGTATTGTCAGAAAAGTAGAAGAGCTTCGAGATTTTTTTTTTTTGTTTTGCTGCGTTTGTAAAAAATTTGCTTCTTTTATTCTGTTCATGCTGCATTTTATCCGGTATCGAGTAGACTTTTAGATAAAGCTGGTGCTTTAAATGTTTTATACGCTTTTGTCATTTACATTCTTCTGAGGGGAAAACATTTGATGTCCAAAAGATTGATCAAAATGATTTTCAGATGTTCAATATGTAGGAACTTTTGAGGTATGACCTTTTTTGTTTTTCTATTTTATAATAAAATTGTAAATTGTTCCTATGTGGAGAGCATGTCATTATTCTTACGGATTTCCCTCTGGAAAATTACAGGAAACGCTTTTGGGAAAACATTTCTACTTCCAGACTAATCCTAGTCCTGCTGTCTAAATGTTGAATCCAGCTTTCCACCCATCTATATTTTTTTTCCTTTAATCACCTTTCTCTTTGCCGGCGGGCTGCCCATCTGTAACCCTAAAAACTGGTTGGAAAATGACGACAAACCATAAAAATGTGGATGTGAAAATGTTTAGATTTGCTCGACGGTGGGTTCAACTCTTAAAACCCTCAGGTTTATATATTTATTTTACAAAGATTCACAGAAAAACAAATGAGCTACCAAGGTACGCCGATGACAATCAGAAGCTTCCAATGTCCGCATGTGTGGCTCTAAATTAAACCTCGGGATTCCTCTTGTACACCTCGTATGCAAAGTCCTCGGTGTGTGCGTAATCTTTACACACGCCGATGAAATCGATTTCAAGCTGGAAGGGACCGTCCGCTTTGTCTCCGAGGGTAAACCCAATGGTGTTAACCTGCGAACAAAGAAAACGAGGCATTTGTAGGGTGAACGGCGACGATGTGTTGTGTCTGAGCGCTGTAGTCGCGTGCTAAAAGGTGATCGTTTTATGAGCCGACGCTACCTTGTCCAGCCACAGAGGGTGCTGGTTGTCTTGTATCCTCCCTCGGTGAGTAAGGAAGAACTTGGAGAACGGGATCTGCAATTGAGAATCGGGTTTAGTGATTGGCCCAGATGGAAAATTTAAAAACCTCCCCGAAAATCAATGACTGGTTGTAAAGTGAGAAACTTTAAATAATGTAACAGCTGTGGATGCTTTATCAGTAAGCTGGTAGCTAAGAGGAAGATCTAGTAGGGAAACGTGATTATTGAGAGTAAGACCAATGAGTTTTGTTAAAAATATGCTAAATTATTGGTCAAAATTATATGATTAGCAGTTTATATAACACACTCACAATTTTGACAACTCGCCTTTGTTAAACGAGGTCATGGTTAGATTGCAGACCCAACCCACAATACACCAGGCATCCAGGCTGTTAATTTTTATTTTTTTATGGATATAGTTGAAAATATCCTTTTTCCTTTAAAAACATTTAAGTTCAGAGCGTTGATTGACTGTTCCTAAAGCATTTACGGTGAAGGTCCCATTTTTGGCACTGAATCTTTAAACAAAGTAGAAACCTGTCAAACTACTGCGGGCAAAATGCCTCGTATCATTCTGCCTCCAACCAACAAAGACGAAAAAAAGGTCAACTTCTATCTGAAGATTGCCACTGATCCTCGCGTCACCTCCTGTCCCCCTTACCTTCACGTCTTGCCAGTAGGGTCCTCCTCTGGTGTACAGGAAGTAACTGTATAAGTCGTCTTTCTGATGAGTGAAGTAGGACTCCGCTGCGATGTTGACCATCCATGGGCGGCCGTCCCCCCGGATCCGCAGGTGGAGGGTGTTGAAGCTGGACCAGTCGTGGTGCTTCTTCCTGTCAAACGAAACCTGGAGGGGAGCAAATGGTTCGGCGTGAATTTCGGCCGTAGCTTCGGCCCGTCGCCATCTGGGCCAGAAGCCACGAAGCCGTTTGAGACGGAGAGAAGTGGCATTGTACGGAAGAGGATTAGGACCATTCAAAAAAATAAACAAGTATTCAATTCTGACTTTATTTTCAGAATTCTGAGAAAAGTCAGAATTCTGTGAATAAAGTCAGAATTCTGACTTTAATCTCATAAGTCTGACTTTTTTTCTCAGAATTCTGAGAATAAAGTCAGAATTAAATAGCCTTTTTTTTTATAATGGCCCTAATCCTCCTCCGTAGCATTGGGCTGAGCACTAACCAGAGGTTGCTTGGAGCGCATGGAGCAGTATCCGCTGTAGCGCGTCTCCCCGTCTCTAGGAGGGGCGGACTGGAGGGTCCCGTACAGAAAGCAGGTCTCATTGTTCCTTCCCAGCTTCAGGTGGATTTCGCTCTGGCCTCCAATTTCCCTGTCGGAGGAAAGCGTCCACTCCTGGAGGCTGTCGGGGCCTCTGAACTCCCATATCACCCTGTTCTGCTCCAGCATGTGCTCGATGATGGGTTTACCCTCCGGGCCGACCAGGCGGTCGGAGAACTCCTGCCTCAGCAGCTTGAAGTGCTTCGTTATGCCCTCCAAACCCTTAGAGAAGTCGAACTTAATCCTCTGCCACGGGGGCTTGTCCTCTCTGGGTTGGCCGGGCCGCCGGTACCCGCTCTGGGTCAAAGCTCTTTTGGGCACGGCGAGAGGCGCGGCGGAGCTTAGAGGCCAGCGCGGGTCATGGACGGCGCTCAGCAGCCTGGACGCGGGGACACGCGAGATCTTCGGCAGGGACATCTGTGATGGGACAGATTACAAGGAATGCTTCTGGTAACAGGTGATTAGGAATAGAGCATTGCATGCAGGATTACTGACTCAGCTCTTATTTTTTTTATACATTTAGCAAGTATAAATGTGCAACATATATCTAAATCTCATGCGAGTAATTTATATAAGCCTGGATTTGCATAAAAATAAAAAAAGCAACATTTTTGACATTTCAACAGAACTTTATTCAAAGCAGCTGAACCTGAAGTTCTTAATCATTTGCTTAAATGGCTGATTTAGCTGCAACCTGACCTGCAGCATCGTCTTTACCCGCGAAGCCCTTTTAATGCAAAACATTGGTGCAAACACACCTTGGTTTTAACCAGAGTTTAATCAAGTTTTAAAACAAGCAACAGTCTTTTCAAGTTCTGCTCCTCTGATTCAGGTGGACTAACAGGGTGACGTTGCCTTCCTATTAACATGTCATCCAGAGGTAAAAAAGAAAAATGTATTCAATCAAGTCGTTAAAAATACCACCAATGAGTGTGTGGGACAAAATATTTTTTTCAAAAACTTTCATCTGATTACTCTTCATAGCAATCTGGATGCAATGCAAACGCCCCCATAGAAAGTCAAGTAAAAAAAAAAAAAAAAAAAACTGATCTGTCAGGCCTAGTCCATATGTAAATGGAGTATGGTGAATTTTCCTGAACGATAAAGAAAAACAATATGCGTCCACATGAGAGAATGCAGGATCACAAACAACACTGTAGTATGTGTTGCTGGAGCTGTGACGCACACAAAAATCAACTAATAAAAACAAAAACATCAGGCATACGTGGACAACTCATGTGAAGTTGAAAACATGGCGGGTTACGTGCACGTGAGCCTAGGGCTGGACAATAATTCAATAATATATATCGACTGATAAACGTATCGACGGAAAAAAAAGGGTCAATAAAAAGTTCAATAGAATAAACTTGCCGTTTTGGTAAAAAGTTGATTGAATAAAGGGTTGAGTTTGAATTCAGCTTTTCTGTGTTCTTTATCTAAAAATAGGTCTTTAAGCAACAGCATAAAATAGCCAGTACTGTACTAAATATACTGTATGTTTTGAATTTGTTGATAATTATCGATATCGGTCAATATGATTTCTATTTTATCTATAGGCTTTTTTTTTCCTATATCGTCCAGCCCTATGTGAGTCCACATCCTACTACAACAGCCGACATTAAAGGGGACACATCATGTTTTTAAATCCCTCCCCTTCGCATTGAAAACATTCGGTGGTGGCCTATAGAAAGTGGAGCTTCACTCCTTTGGTCTGAAATCTTCGTTAACTTATCCCCATGTTCCCCTTTTTTTTTTAACCAGTTTTCAGGTTCCTCTGAGAACAACAACTCATTTTGGTACGGCCTCTTTATGTCAATGTCTATGTCAATGTCAAATTTATTTATATAGCACTTTAAAACAGGCATAGAACTGCACCAAAGTGCTGTACAAGAGTGACAACAACAGAAATGAATAAAAACAAAGTATCAAACACTACTTTAATTAAATGCCAAAGAATAAAAATAAGTTTTAAGAAGCAATTTAAAATGATCCAGGCTGTGGGCAGATCTAATTTGGAAAGGTAGATTGTTCCATAGAGAAGGAGCAACAGCAGAAAAAGCCCGATCTCCTTTCCTCTTAAGTCTGGTCCGAGGAACTGTTAGTAAAAGCTGATTATTAGAACGTAGGGTTCTGGACACGGGCTGAAATTTTAAAAGTTCCAGAAGATAAGGGGGAGCTAATCCATTTAAAGCTTTATAAGTTAATAAGAGAATCTTAAAATCTATTCGATAAAAAACAGGCAGCCAATGTAAAGAGGCCAGTATGGGCCTTATATGGTCACGCTTCCTGGTTCCTGTAAGAAGCCGAGCCGCTGCGTTCTGGATCATTTGAAGTCGCTGCATCTGTGATTTGTCCAGGCCTCTAAATAATGAATTACAATAGTCCAAACGAGATGTGATGAAGGCATGGATAAGTCCTTCAAAGTCTTTTAAACAAAAATAAGATTTAACTTTAGCTAAAATACGCAGGTGATAAAAACTTGATCTGACGACAGAGCTAATTTGTTTATCTAGCTTTAAACAACTATCAAAAGTAAAACCAAGATTCCTAGCAGAGGTCTGACAAAACCGAGCTAAAATCTAAAGGAGGCGCTTCACACCGCGGCGCCCCCTCCAGGCCGCAAAGCGTTCCTCTCCACCCTGTTTAACCATTTTTGCAGTATGCTGGAAGACGTGTAATGAACAATGACTTCTCCACTTGTAACTTCAGCGTCCTTCAGCTTGGACTACGAAATGTCAGTGAAAAATAAAAATGGCGGATCCTGGCAAGCTGGAGGTCCATGACCTTGTTCAGCAGTTCTGCAACAAATATTGCGACGGAAAAGTTCGAAAAACACGAGAGAAATAGAAAACTGAACGGCTTGGAAAATATGAGCCAGTACTATATAGATATCTACGCAGCACCTGGACAGACTGCATTTACATTTTCCACATGTCTACAGACTCCAGGTACACAACAAAATGTATTTAAGGGCCAAAAAAAAAAAGGATTTTTATCTGATATGCCCTTTCTAAATCAGCAATATTAGATGTCAAAAAATATCCCAGTTTAAATTTAACAAATGTCTGTCTTTAATAGTGGAGAATTATATGTCTTTTTCTAAAATATTTGACTTTTCAACAACAGATGACATCCAAGTTTTTTCTTACAAATGTGTGAAATTATTTTTGAGGAAATGTACTCCAATTATTTATTTTCATCTAGGGTGGCCCTAATACAACTTTTTCTTGTGTGGAAATTGACTAAGGTCATAATATTAGGTGTGCAAAAATTAATAGCATGGCTAATATAAGGTAATATTAGTGGAAGATAGTCATATTACCAGAATAAAGTCCCACAATCGTTTCAAAGTACTCAAATACTAAGAATAATTTGATGCTGATGTGCTGAAATTTTATTATTTGTAAAAGCAACACCAAAATATAACTTTATAACTCATAATTCCTTATTTTAAAAACAGGGGGACGACTGCGCTTTAAGAGTTCTCCTACAATTACACCTCAAAGGGGGTCACCAGTCTATTTCAGAGGTCGCAGGCTGAAAGGTTTTGCTGTGGGGAAAATGTATATATATATTTTCAATTTTAATCGGTAAAGGACAGAGATAGATAGATAGATAGATAGATCGATCTTTGTTGGCATTTTGTTTTATTCTTGTCTCACTTCACAAACGTACTCAAAGTAACATTATTTTTTTTTATTTGCTTCCAAATATCACACACATATAAAAAATAGTAAAAGTTGATAAATTATTCTTAGTGAACGTTTTAAACACGCTGCACTGTGATCCCTCCGTCTTTGTCCTGAGGGTCCAGGTACTTCATCACCACCCTCCTCACTCTCGTCCCCTCTCCCTCGCTACAGTCAGACTGGGAACCAGCGCGCTCCGTCGGCGGCTGCGACTCCTTTTCACTTCGCATCGTTCCCAACACGGACTGCTCATCCACCGCCTCCCTACGAGACTCGCAGAAGTTGTGGAGAACGAAGCAGGAGTAAATGACGTGAGGGAGGTCGTTCAGATTGATGTCCATGGGCCTTTTGAGGGCTGCAAATCTGGCTTTCAGGCGCCCGACAGCACGCAGGATGACGTCATGAGCCCTGCGTAAACAAACCCCGAAGCACCGCTCCTGGGGAGTGGAGCCTGCGTCTGGGTGCTCCTTCATCAGGTAGGGCAGCAGCGGGTAGGCGGCATCCCCCACCAGGTAGATCGGTATGGCCTCCTCGTCATCCACTATCCGTTTCTGCAGCGCGGGGATTCTCCCAGTCTTCAAGCAGCTGTTGAGCTTTGAGTTGACAAAGACCCGCCCCTCGGGCACGCTCCCCGGCCACTTTATGACGACATCCATGAAGCGACACCTGTAATCACACACTGCCTGGACGTTCAGGGAGCATTTGCCTTTTGGGTTAACGTAGTCCATGGAGTTGGTGGACGGCTGCTTGATCTCAACGTGGGTGCCGTCGACGGCTCCGAAACACTGCGGCATGCCGTGGGAGCGAGAAAAGCCCGCCACGAGCTCCTCCGCCTCCGGCTCCGTGAAAGGCAGCTTGATGTACTTGGGACCCAGGTGGGTGGAGATCGCCACGCACGTCTGCCGGACGATGATGGACACGGCCTGGCGCGACACGCCGAACGCGTCGGCGGTCTTCTGCAGCCTGCCCTCGTCGCCCAGGTAGTGGAGGGTGATCGCGACCCGCTTGAGGGGACCGATGGGCGCCCTCATGTTGGTCGTCTGCCGTTCGACGTGCGGCCGCAGCTCGTTGGTGAGGGCGACGACCGCGGCCCGGGACATGCGAAAGTTCTCCCGCCACTCGCTGTCCGCGACGGCGCCGTCGAGCAGGTTGTCCCACCAGCTGCTGGTCCTGCCGGGTCTTTTCCAAAACTTTCGCCGGACCGTCCTCCTCGTTCTCGTGCGGGGCAGACCCAGGAGCACGCGGGTCACGTGGTGCTCCGTGTCGAGCTGGAGCTCGTGGCTGTGGAAGGCGAGCAGCAGGTTCAGCTGCAGCAGCCGCAGGAGCTCCAGCATCTGCCTTAGCATGAACTCTACTCCGAACGGCGCCATGTTTGTTGTTATTCGCGAGCTGTGAGGCGCGGCGCATGCGTGGTTTTTTCTTCTTCTGTTACGTTTTGTTTGGGCGGTTTGCGAAACAGAAACATGTGCGCATTACCGCCACCAGCAGGTATGGAGTGTGAACTGGAACGACGCTAAAAAACAATAACATACCCTATCAACTAAATGAGCCAGATGTTTTATCATAGCTTGAGAACTGTCATTATTGAACTTCTCTGTAAATATTGAGCAGAATTTAACTTTATTTTCGTTTTAGAAAGACTGTTATTCAACCAAGTTCTTTTGTTTCTGGAAGTACAACAGAATCTGTTTCATCTTCTCCACAATAATCACATTATACACTGTATTATGTTTCCCTATTATGAATAATGTGCTGTTTAATCCTGTATGTCCAGATCTGAGACGTGATTTGATTTCTTCCCTTCTGTTCACTCTTCATTTCTCCTGTTCTTGGCTGAATTAAATAAAACCATCCGCATTTTTTCTCTACTTATTGTTTTTGCCATCTTTCCTTTATTCTCTCCCTTGTGATGTTTTTTACTTCTATTCGACTGAGTTTCACATCTATATCAACTAAAATGTGTCTGGTGTCTTCCATTTAATTTCCCCTAATGCCAATATGAGCTGGTACCAGGGGCGGACTGCCCACCGGGGGAATTGGGAGTTTTCCCGTTCAGCGATCATAGAGGTTTGGGTCACCCTTTTTAAAAAAATCCAAGTCATTCATGCGGCTCACTTGGGTAGCTGCCTATCTGAAACTCCAACAGACTGCAGTTGTGAGGGGCAAAAGACAGACACACACCCTCCTTTCATTTGCCTCTGAAGAGGCTGATGTTTTTATGTGTTATCGACGACTTCATGTGACAGCACGTGAAGCAGGAGCCATGATCCTGGCATACTCCTCTACAGATGAAGCAACGACTTCACAATATCCACTACATTTGTAAAAAAAAAAAAATCATCAAATGCAGTGCAGAGAGATGCACACCAAGTTACGCACTGAACCCCTTTATAGACCATGGAAAATGTAGCAAGGCTGTGAGAAACAAGCACTGGACACTGATGCAGCAAAGTGCACTAAACTGAAGTTTTTTTTGTTTGTTTTTTCAGAAAAGAGCAGGTAAGATATAAATACTAGAGGCGAACAGTGAAAAGACTAGCAGCCAATCCTGCACAATAGTTTAATAATGGGGTTAGTCTCACTGAGGAACAAAGGGTCAAAACTGACTCAATTAAACAGGTTTTAAGGTGTTGAAATTTTTAAACTATGGTTAACAAAGAGCCAATTGGAAATTAATGGTAAAATGTCCTTATATTCAGATTTAGTGTACCCTTCATAAACGCAAATTCTAAAAATATTTAAATCATTATTTTATTGTATTTCACTGTTTAACCTGGTAAAATCCCATTTTTAAGAAAATATTTCTTGTGTGAATATATAGCCATTATATTAGTAGATTTTAAAAAAATGATGTGGGTTTGAATATATATACATATATTTTTTTAACAAGAAAGCGGTGTCAATTCAGTGAGTAGCAGTAGTGCTGCATTAGCTCCTGCTGGCATAGAGGTGGCCAACAGCAGCAGTAATCGTGAGTCAGAGCAGGAACCTTATAAGAGGACAAAAAGAGTACAAAGGTTATGCCGGTGGTGGCCTGGAATGGTATGAAATTCCAGGCCTGAATTATTGTCCCAGTCTGCCAATGGCTGTTACCCATGCAAATATAACAGTTGACCCCGTCATTTTGATTCCAAATAGTGTTTATTGTATTTCTATCAAGTTGTCTACTCTGCTTTCTTAACAACTGTTTTTTTTTATATACGAAGTAATGATGAACTGGAATGGCTGACGATCTTCAATCCACTAGTAGGTATTGCTACTGTTTCATCTCTGTATTGTGATAAATTATCATTGTCCTCTTACCTACGTTCATTCCAGACTCAGAAATAATGTGTGTTACTCCAATCTGAGCCACTATATTCTTTGACATATATGACATATCTTTGATGCATACATTTTAACTTTTAACACATCCATGATATTTATCAGTGTGACTGTTTTCCAATTAAAAATATTTTTTATGTCCTACCTTATTTTCTAACAATTCCAGAGTTACTGTTTCTGTAAGTGCCCAGTGATGTATGATGGTACTATTGAACTGATATTACTATTATTGATCTGGATTTCAGCTGTTTTTTGATTTATGTTCCAACAAAAACATGTATGTTTTTGTTTTCCTTTTCCCTGCTGGATTTTAGCAGCTCCTGTGTTGGATGGCTTTGCTCATGCCCTTTTCGATTTGCCCAATAATTTAAAGCTGGTCGATCCCTTCTTATGGTTAATGGTGGTTCTCCCATCTCTACCAATAAAGATGCTGTAGGCATTATTTTAAATGCTCCAGTGACAATTCTCAGTGCATGATATTAAATATTATTAAACTTCTCTACAGATGCATTTGAAGCTGAAATGTCTCCAATACTCCAATGATCTAGTACTGATCTGATCAGTCATGTGGTCTTCGGAGCGAAGAAACCTAAATTGTTTTACTCTAAGTTTGTGACGATATAACTTGAATTCCTAATATTATGACGTTGTCATCGGATGTATACATGGAGACACAAAATACCTAATTTCGTCTCACTGTGGACAGAGTCTCAAAACTTCCGGTCACATTTCTGTTGTACTCATACATTTGTAAACATATAATATATTAGGAACAATGTACGTAGACTAGATTTTGTAATAAATGCATATCAGCTTACTCTGTCCGCGTTGTAGCTTGCAAAAGCAGAAGCCAGGTACACAAGCAGTTTAGTAGATCATTCCCTTAATGAAGACGTAACATGCTTCTCAGCAACACTCGCGAATAAATCCAAGGTTGTCTCAACACGTACAGGAAACGCCGTCTGCGCGTATTCAGGAGAGCTACGTTCACAATACTTTCGATGAGAAAGTATTGCTGCAAAAACACATGGTTTTGCAACAGCAGCCTTGGCCGATCTTGAACACAGCTTTGTTCCGTTAAAGATTACCGTCCTGACCCACGTACTCGCGGACTTTTAGTTCCGTCCTCTGTTCGCGCTGTCCTTGTGTCCGTTTGTTTCTTTTCTACCAATTATTTTTTTGTAAGCTGTCATGATGTGAAAAAAAACACAGTAAAAATCACAGCATTTATGTTATTTCCTTATTTCTTTTGTTTTCTTTTTTCTAAATATAGGTTCTTGTTATAAAGCGGTTGTGCGCGCATGCTCAGTTTTGAGCCAAGAAGCCAAGTAGCATCAGCGGCTAATCTCGACGACACAGGCGCAGCTAGCAGGTTAGCCGCGTAGCAAATCATGGTGAATGTTAAGAAGCGGAAAGGTCGAGTCGTGATTGACTCCGACTCTGAAGACAGTGCCAGTGATGACAATTTAGACCAGGTAAGACACCGTTTTTCTCCTCGTATAGTCCCTACCGGTGGCCTCTTCAAGCGGTCTACAATTTGGGACGGAGCTAGCGGATGCTAACGGGTTACGCTGTGTTTGGCCTCGATGGGACAAGCTGAGAGCGGGCCTAATTTACTTGTCCTCTTTGCCTAACACAATGCCAAGCTTCTCCTTTCTGGCTATATGTGCCGTGCCTTGCAAAGCGGAAAAGCGCCTTGGGCTCAAACGTGTCTTTGAAACAGCCCGCAGAGTCAAGCAATGGTTGCATAATGCTAGTTGTGGTACTGTGTTATGTTACCGCGCCGTACACATAATAATTTCCCGTCTCTGGCTGCTTGTCTGTGCGCTGGCGAGGGGCGCGTGTGTTTTCCTACAGACTGCAGGGCAATGCAATGTCTTTGAAACGAACGCTGCTATAGAGCCTGGTGCTGTTTAGCTCGCATATATAGCGCCCCGGATGACGTCATGGCCTGGGAGCTGAAGTTCTATTTCGGAGTTGTTGACAAACACGCGTTGGCGGTCCGACATGACAGCGCCGAGAGCCGTGCTAGCATACTGGGAAGACCAGAAAAGATCACATATGTGACTCGTTCAGAGAGGCCGGTTGTTTTTTGGGGGGTTTGGGCTGATTTCTACTCGTTGTTGCTTTCCAAATGCCCGGGAAACCGTCCACAGCAAGAAGAGCAGCTTCAAGGGAGCTATGTATATTAGATGATGAAAATCACGGCAACAACATCGATGCAGGTGGAAACTAATGCAGCGAGGGACCTTAAATTCTATGGTTGATTTATATTTATTTTTTTATCCCCCGATCTACATTACCTGTGAGTAGCTGTGATGTAGTTTCTCATAGAATTGTATAGTTTCTAAATAATAATGCAAATGTTTTTTTTTTTTTTTTTTAAGATTTAGCAAGATTGCTGGTGGATGTTCTGCCTTCTTAGTGGCTGGAATAAATGTCAGTACACTGATCTGTAATAGTTGTTTTATGTGGTGATGAAGAGCATTCGACATTTGAATAATTTGTAATTCTTTACCAAACCTTAACCTTATAGTTAATACAAGCTATTACTAATTTTGTATTGAACCCAGACCTTGCATGGTGTACGTAAATCCGCTGATTTAAAATAAAAAAAAAAGATCTTGTGAATCAAACACAGTTTTGTTGCACCAAAACGTCAGAAATAAGTTTCGGGTTGGTTGCTAAGGAATATAAGTGATAAACAACAAATCATATTCTAGATATGTTGACTTGATCGTTGGGTAATGCCAAAAGCTGCAGCTGGTATCAACAAAAAAAAAAAAAAAAAAGCTGTTTTTGAGTTTGCAGCCGATAGCGTTTCCACCTGACGGGTGATGTGAACTCGATCAGCTGTAGCACAACTAGCTGACAGTAAGATGCCCCAACCCGTCATTTTGAGATCTGAACCTTTAAATTTACCCTTGGTTGACTGATCTGATTGATCAGATATGGGATTTTTCCCCCTCTTGAATAAAATCCCCTAAATCAAGAACTGGCACCACTTTCCTGTATTAAATATACCAGATAACATGTACTTTGAGGGTTTTTTTGTTACATAAAAATAAAGGTTAAGGATAGGTTATGGATATCTGCTTTGATGCATTATTTAGGATATTTAGATATTTAGGATTTTGGCTATCTAGAACTTTCTCTTGGATTTAAATAATAACTTCAACAATGGGTTGACTTAACAACTGCGAGCTTTGAGAAAACCAGAAAGTGGTACTGGCCAGGAAATACCTGATAGGTGCATCTTCATTAAAAAACCCTGAAGAATTTAACCTTTTTTTTTTTTTTCTAGGTTCATTACGATAAATTTGCCCCTTGGTTAAACATAGTAAATTTGGTATCCACAGAGTATCTAAATGTAAACCAAGATTATTCAAATGGGGTTTGTAATTGCTGAATAAAACGTGACGTGATCAGGTTTAAGCCTGCTATTTATTTATTTTTTAGCTAAAATTCAGAAACTATGCCCATGGTCTTAAGAGGTTAAAAACCATGCAAGGGCTACCTAGAAACAATGCTCACTTTGATCCTATTTAAGGAATCTGTTTAACTCGGCAAACCACGGTAGAGGTACAACTGGGGGTGCCATTAGTTTAACTCACAAAATGTTGGTATTAATTATGGCTGGCTGATTTAGAGGAAAAACATAGCGATAAAATAGAATTGATATTCGTAATTATCATAACATATTTTAAGCGCAGCCCTGGCCATTTTATGCTGTTGCTTGATTACCTATTTTTGATAGGGAACACACACAAACACTGAATTAAAACTCAACTCCTCAATTGTTTTTACCAAAACTGCAAGTTTAAAAAAGAAAAAAAGAATGCGTGTTCTCTGAAGTCTTTGAAAGGGGCAGAGCTTGGTGATGGAGCGTTTCCTGGGTCTGCGTTGTGATCGTTTGGGAGGATGTAATAACTGTAATATTAACCTGCATGGCTAGAATGCAAAAGGAAGGAAAACTGTTATTCTATTGGAACTTTTTATTGATCCTTTTTTCTTTCTAATTGTGTATAATGTATAGTTAATGTATAATTACAAATAAGGATAAAAATGGGGACATACTTAGATCTTTACTACTAAAACACAGTAGTGTATTTTTCACAGTATAAGTCTATAAGCACTTTCTTTCATTGTTTGACTGATCCTGCAACTTGTAGTCCGGTGCGACTTATATATGTTTCTTTCCTCTTTGTGATACATTTTTTTGACCGGTGAAACTTATATTCCGAGCGACTTAATTATTTACCGAAAAATACTGCAAGTTATGAATGGCTTATATTGAAGGAAAAAAAAAACACTTCACATATTGAACAGAAACAGAATGACAAATTGACATTTTTCAGTGAAATATTGTCCAAAAAGAATAAACCTTTTCCTCATAATTTCTTAATGTTTTTATTGTGCCATCCAGCCCAAACAATATGTTTGTTTGAGATGGAAATACATTCTTTTAGGGTAACACTCACATTGAAGATCGGTCTAAACCCCACAAATAACGTAGAATAAACGTTGCAAACGCTCAACACGAATGCAATAAAAACATAGTCAACACCATTTAAGTGAATAGTGTTAAAATATGACGTTTTTTAGAGTGGAATCATTTTAATTTTTGTGGGGTAGTGGAACAGAGGTCGCAAGGCTTCATCTGAAACGTCTTTCGGGTAAGGACTCTTTAGCCAAAGCGGAGTGCGTCAACGGTCGCCATGTTAAGTGCAGTCAGTAAGTAAGGAGGTAGGAAAGGAGCCTGTATGCTTCCTCTTGCAGCTAATTGAGCATAGGATGCCCCTTACCGGCACTAAGGAGCTATAACGCACCCCATAATCCTTTGCGGGACACGTTACGTAATGACTTCGGAGTTAAAGGCTGTCCGAAATCAGCGCACCAGTCTGAACCTCCTTTCCTCGCCACGATAAGAGTTCTTATTGTTGACCTCATGAGAGGTCAAGGAACAGGAGCTAGGAGGTATTATTAGATGTATTTAGATGGAGCCTGACCCTGCCGACTTCTGTTGTTCTGGGAAATCCCGTGGTCTGCGATCCCTCAGCCGGGGCCAGTGGTTAGGTGTGTGATCCTCGGTCTATCAGCAGTGGAACTAAAACCAGCCTGTTGGTGTGAACAGCTGCTCTGTGGCCACTGTCAAAGGCGGTGGAGTCTTTCTCCAGCTTAAGAGAGAGCATGCGATGCTGTCTATGTGGAACACGATGCTAACAATAAGGATTTATTGAATTTCTGCTGCCCGTGACAAGGCCATCTTTCACGATGGGCTCAGCAGAGACTCACACCTTGGATTCTGAGCTACGCTGTCATGTCTTCACTTCAGGAGTTGTTGTCCTTAGCAAAGAGGAAGAAGGTGGACTCCGGCGAGCAGGAAGAGCCCGCGAACAAACCAGCAGCTTCGACGGACTCCGAGACATCAGACAGCGACGATGAGGTAAGGCTGATCCGTGTCTCTTTTTGGCCCGACTGAGTGGATCGTAAGTCTGTCATCCTCAGCAGTTAAATATGAAACGCCTTAAAGCGAGAATGGCACATTTTTTTGTTTTCGTTTAAGTGGACTGTGGACGGCACCAAAGGCAAAAAGAAAGTTAAGCAGGGGAAAGGCTCTGAAAAGAAGAGCGCCACGAAAAAGAAAGTTAACAAGGCGACGGCGTCCGGCAGCTCAGATGGAGACAGCTCAGCTGACAGCTCCGCTCCAGAAGAGGGTATGTCTCCCCACTTCTTTTGCAAGAACACACTCCAAAAATACTATTAAATGCCAACATTTTATTTTCTCAACTAGATAAGTTTAAAAAATAGGCCCACACCAAAAGTCCTGAGGTTTCAGTAAACGTAGAATAACTACTAACTAAAGGTCCCATCTGCTGAACTCCAGATTACAGATCAGCCTGGTATTTCGGTGGCTGGGATTACACCACTCCCTCTTTCATCTCCTTTATCCCCGGTGGCGCACAGCATGCTTGTCAAACGTCTTCTTGGCTTGTTTCCTTTTGCGCTTGCCCTCTCAAACATAACCAATTCAAGGAAGAGATGCTAAGTCTCATCCATTTTCTTTAATTCTCCGAAATAAAAGAATGATTAGAGATAGCTGTACAGAAATATGTACAAAGTAAAAAGACTATAAGCATCTTATTTACTCCTGGATAAGATATTATTATTATTATTATTATTATTATTATTATTATTATTATTATTATTATAGCTCTATAACATTGCGTCCACACCTCAAAATGTAGCAGGATTTAAAAGATATTCCTTTTTTTTTTTCTACCTTTCCCAAGATCGATTGAAAATAAATAAGACGTGTCAAGCTTTGAGTTTGACTAAAAACCCCGCTGTGATTAGCCGTCGTGGGTTAGCTTCGCTCATTTCTAGTAGCTATACAGGAGCTAAGCAGCTTCTCTGTTGTGACTGATCGTTATTTGCTCACCGTAGGACCAGAGACAAAGCATTGGTGTGTGTGTGTGCAGGGGGGGATCAGGTATTCAGTTAAAATTATAACAAAGCTCATATTTAAATTTCTTTAGCATCTTGCGTAAGCGTGGTTAGCCTTACTAACTGTTAACACCAGTCTCTGTTTATACCCTGCAAAGTAAGTAGATAGCTGCTTGCCTTAACTGTGAGATTTCTATATAGAATTGGACTCTTCAAAAGGATAGAAAGGAAAAATAAAATAAGTTAAATAGTCAGCTTCCTGTTATCTATTGAAATCTAAGTATGATCCTGAGTGAAAAGCCTTAGTAGACAGTCGGTTTCTTTCTAGAATCTTCTCACATCTTTTGAACTTCCTCTGACTTTATCTTGAAACCCTTTAATTAGTTTTTTTCAGTAACAATAATCTGCTTTGGCCTCATAAAACGACTTCCACAGCATACAGTGATGTTGTCGCTGTGTTATGGTGGCGCTTAGGTGTATGTACTGATCAGGAGAATGGATCGTGTATTTTTGTTTCCAACAATTTCAGGCAGAATTGATAAAAAGTCAAAAGTACATGGTAGCTAACATTGAACCACTTAGAAATAGTTTCTCCAACTATTAGTTTTCAGTTTATTTGATTTCCTTTAAATCTGTCCTGTTAAATGAAGGTAAATAGAAATGCACATAAGATTTGATGATGAAGCAGTCGACAACTGTGAGGCATGCAGACACAAATTAGATTCCTTGAAGATCAATTTTATTGTATTAAAATATTTCATTGAAATATGACCCAGTACTAACTCAGAGGGTTCCCAGGAGGACACACAGCAAGCCAAAATCAAGCTAATATGCACTTTGTGCCTGGCTATTTGTTTTAGGCACAGTTATGTACATTTACTGAGCAGATCTGATCCAGCCCAAGTGGTTTTTCCCCAGACTAAACCAAAAAGACGAGAAAAAAAAAAATCCCATGTTGTGTTTTTAATATTTTTAGGCGAGGTTTCAGATTCAGAAAGCAACAGCTCCTCCTCCAGCTCCGACTCGGACTCGTCTGAGGACGAGGTGTTCAAAGACGGCTACGATGACGACTTGATGGGCGACGCCGAGGACCGAACGCGCCTGGAGCAGATGACGGAGAAGGAGAGAGAGCAGGAGCTGTTCAACAGAATTGAGAAGAGAGAGGTGCTAAGGAGACGGTTAGTGACAATGAGTTGTTGTTTTTTGGGGGGGTTTTTTGCATTCAAAAGCCAAAATGTTGTATTCGAACAAGAGAAGCTGGTTGTATTAGCTGCATTCTTAAAAATTTGGCTTGGAAAATGGGGAGTCACGAGTTAAGAGTACTAATCTGATAAATGATGGCATGATATTTTATTGGAACAACTTGCACTGTAAAAACAAAACTGGGCGTTTTTTTAACGATGCATGTTGGTGCTTGAAATGTTTTAATCGAACCTGATGTTGGTTTTTAAAGGTTTGAAATAAAGAAGAAGCTGAAGGAGGCAAAGAAAAAGGAGAAAGAAGAGAAGAAAAAGAAGCAGGAGGAAGAGCAGGAAAAAAGGAAACAATCTCAGGTTCAAGACACTCAGGTGGTGGGTTCCACGTTCAGTAATATTGGCCTAATAATAACGAACAGGACCCGTATTCACAAAGATTCTTAGAGTCCTTCCAGAGAGCTCCTATCTTAGCCTAAAATATCCTGCCTAGTAATCTTAGCTTCTGAGCCAGGAGACAACATACATTTATATCTTAGTGAGGAGGTGTGGTTGACCCCGTTGCTAGGTGTGATGCTGTCCTCTAAGAGCTGTGATTGGTTGATACAAGAAACAAACTTAAAAAAAAAAAAAAAAAACTAAAACAAAATGTGCTCCTAGTAATCAGTGGATAGAAATGAATTGATAACACTGGATTAAAAAAAATGTGTCATGATGATGAAACTTGAATGTTTGTCACACAGCATCAAAATGTTTGAACGCCCCTTATTTACGTCCTCGTCATCGTTTTGATTTGCTTGTCACGTTTACTCACCCCAATGGTTATTTTACTACTGCATCTATTTTACATTAATGTGTACTCACCTGTCGGCATTTAACTGTGACCGACTGCTTGTATAAAGCGGCAAAACGACAGACATCAAATGGAGAAAAAAGACAGAGCCGCACAGCTCTGGGAGGAGAACAGAAAGTGTCGAAAGGTCATATAGCTGTTGGACCTCTGTGCCAAGAGAGGGACTTTGAAGCGCGTTTCCGTAGATCAGTGCGTCTTTTTCTCTGTGAAAAAGTGAAAAGCGTCCCATGCAGCAATCAAAAGCCAGAGAGGAGACAGCATCACACACATATTAATAGTTATGTGACTGGTAAAGAAGTTTATGTGCTCGTTTCCTCCACTGTTTAGGTGGTGGATCAGCCAATCGGCTCTCTCTGCTTCAGACACTCACTATTTCTAACATTATGTCACTTTAGGAGCTCTCTTAAGGACTTTGTGAATAACTTTTATCTTACTTAGGTAAAATTCTAATAAAAATCCTAAAATGGCATCTCTAAGAGCGGCTTTTAGTCTCAGGATTCTTTGTTAATACGGGCACAGATCGTATTTAGAGTCCATTGTATCTGCTGTTTGGGTGACACTATAAGTAGCATATGATCCTGCCTTTTCTGTTTTTTTTTTTCTAAATTAATCTATTTGTAATAACCATGTGGGAACATCGTTTATTTATTTGTATCCGTGCATGTCCCCAGATGTCTATGTCACACAACAAGGAAAGACGATCCAAACGGGATGAGAAACTGGACAAAAAGTCCCAAGCTATGGAGGAACTAAAAGCTGAACGGGAAAAGAAGAAAAACAAAACAGGTTAGTTTGCTTTGAGGACGCTGTCTCTCTAGGATTCCTTCCCTTCTAGCTCTAAAAGCTGACTTTTGTCGCCTCTGCAGCTGAACTGCTGGCTAAAAGAGAGCCCCTCAAGACGAGCGAGGTTTATTCTGACGACGAGGAAGAGGAGGAGGAAGACGACGATAAGTCGTCCGTTAAAAGCGACCGAAGTTCCCGCTCATCGTCTTTTGACGACGACGAGTGAGTGTTCTGGAGGGAGAGGCGCGCGGCTTGATCCCACAGCCGGCTCATGGCTTCACTCACGTTCTCATCCTGTTGTCTTCTACCAGGAAAGAGGAGACTCCGCCGAAATCGCAGCCGGTTTCGCTCCCCGAAGAGCTCAACAGGGTCCGCCTGTCCAGACACAAGCTGGAGCGCTGGTGCCACATGCCCTTCTTTGCAAAGACGGTGACGGGCTGCTTCGTCAGAATAGGCATTGGGAACAGCAGCAGTAAACCAGTTTATAGAGTGAGCCCGGCCCTTTGATCTTTCTATCCAATGTGCTGCTTTACAGTCTTGATGTGGACCATCTACGAACTAGAAGTCCTTTGGCTGAAGTAAAGCTGTAATTTCTCTCTGGTCCTCTCTGAAGGTTGCTGAAATCGTGGATGTAGTAGAAACAGCGAAGGTATATCAACTTGGATCAACGCGGACAAACAAGGGACTGCAGTTGAGGTTAGTGTCCTTTCAAATGGGAAATATTCTCAAAAAGCTTTGCTAAAAGATTCATGTAGATCAAACGTTTTCGCATTTCATCACAAACTTGAGTGGACTGGCCTGTTTAAGGTTTCGCGAGGCTTTACGGGACTAGCATGCCCTAGTAGGTCTGGAGTTGTGCCAAACTCTTTTTTTTGGGGGATGATGGCTTGAAACCAGATTTATTCTTTATTTTATTTAGCAGGAACAGAGTGAAGGGGCCTGGATGCCAGTGATCACCATAATTAGACATTTTCATCTGTAAGATGACTGAAAACTATACGATCCTTTTCTTTCCAGTGCATACTTATGTACTGCTGTTTAGGTGTGTAATAACCACTAAAAATAAATCCACTTAATTTTGTACACTGATACACTGATTGTATACACTGATCGATATAATGCGATATCATCTGCCCATCTAACGATATTATATACATTGTTATTGACTAAGCAGGCATTTAAATCAAAACTTTAATAATAGTAGAATACCTGTTCACTTTAGTGTCATGTGTTGTGAATTTCAAAATAAATGGGCATCATAAATATGACGATATCTTTTCATTTTGCATTTATGTTATTGGATCGTTAATCAGTTAATCGATATATCGACGTAGATTGATATATTGCTACACCTCTAGTTGTAATGTGATAAAATGTGCAAATGTAAAGGGATAGGATTAACTTTGCAAGGCACTGTAACTGAGACATTTGAAAAGCCATTTTATTCTGTTGTCCACCTCTAAATAAACGCTTTGTGATTGTAAATGTGTTCTAGGCATGGGGCCGACACGCGGGTTTTCAGACTTGAGTTCGTATCAAATCAAGAGTTCACGGAAAACGAATTCATGAAATGGAAGGAGGCGGTAAGTGCATTTGAAGATTTTAAGCCAAACCGTGAAACTGGATCGGGGGAAAAAAGTGGATTGAAATGACCGTAATGATTTGCTGTCCTGCAGATGATTGTTGCTGGAATGCAGGTACCAACGCTTGATGAAATCACCAAGAAGGAACAGTCCATCAAAGAAGCTCTGAATTACAAGTTTAACGATAAAGACATTGAGGATGTGAGTCAGTCTCTAACCGGTATCACTGGATGTTTGCCGTCTCCCGCGGTAACCTGAAATATTCTAACCCCCCCCCCCCGTCCAAATCCTCCACAGATCGTCAAAGAAAAGGACAGATTCCGAAAAGCGCCACCTAATTATGCCATGAAGAAAACACAGTTGCTTAAAGACAAGGTAAGATCAAATTAGAAAACTACATGAGCAGTATTGTATTATCCTTCTGGCCGTCACAGAGTCTTTACTTGTTTTATTGAAGGCCATGGCAGAAGAAAGCGGTGATGGTGAGAAAGTGAAAAATATCCAGGATGAGCTGAATGAGCTTGAGGAGAGGGCTGAAGCACTGGACCGACAGAGGACCAAGAACATTTCAGCCATCAGGTATATGGAATTTACAGCTTTCCTAATTAAGAGGGAAAAAAATGTAATATAGATTTCTAAAAATTATTATTTTTTTTATTAATGTTGAAACTGTATTTTATGCTAATCTGTTAAAATGCTGAAGTGTCTGTTCATAGATGGATCTTACTTGCAGCGTTTTCTCTCATGGTTGACGTTTTTTATTAATGTTCACTGGCAGCAGCAAAAAAAAAACTAAAACGTATTAATATAAATATATATGTTTTCTGTCATCCAGCTACATTAACCAGAGGAACAGAAGCTGGAACATTGTTGAATCTGAGAAAGCACTCGTGGTAAGTATCCAAACTGCTGCACGTGTTGTGATTTAATTCAGGAACAGGACTTTTTTTCAGTAACACACTGAGCATTTTCATGAATTAAATCAAGAAGGTTGTTTCCCCTTCATAATAAAACACAGGGTTTTAAGGAAAAATCAGGATACGGCTACCGTATAGATAAATTATGTAGTAAGAATTTTTTATAAATGTTTTCCATGAGACAAAATGAATGATCAGGTTGACTAAGCAGTATTGAACATCCTGTTGGCAAAATTAGCATGACTTAACAACCTGCCCCGTCTGTTGTCACTAAATAATTTAGGTCCTTGTCTTAAGATTGAGACATTTTTCAAAAAAGCTACCATCTTTTCCAAATCCAGAGTCTTTCAGGACAGAGAATGGCTGTTTTTAAAAGGATTAAACAGAGCAACTTTGCTGTACTATAATCAGTCTTGCCCTCTCTCGCTTTCTCACAGCTCGACTGAAACACGTGGAACCAAACATGTCACACTACATGGTTTCAGAAAATATTTTGAATAGGTTCTTAAGTCTCTGGACTTCTGTCTTTTTGAACATTTTATTAACTGGGAAAATTGTTAAGATTTGACCCTTCTTCCCCTAGGACAGCACCAAAGTGTTTGTTTTCACATCACGCCAGTGAGGCGTAGGCATGGTGCTTTCACTGACCCGTTAAACATCGGTTATTTGTGTGGCCAAGCGGCCAGTCGAGCTGAAAATTGTCTGATTTTGGTCACCAGCCGATTTCTTGTTGTATTTCCGATCCCAGCTTTGTCCCTCATGACGTATCGGTATGTAAAGACAGAAGAGTGCCAGCGTTGTCTCTCGTGGGACGTACAGGGCACAGTTTTGTGACACACACAGACAAACCCACATAACTTTAATCTTACAGTAAACAGAAGGTCCATGTGACTCAACCAAGGAGGTCGGACTACATACAGGTACATCTCAAAAGATTGGAATGTCGAGGAAAAGTTTAATAGATTTTGTCGCTCGTTTCAGAAAGTGAAACTCATGAATTTATTACTCTTAGAGTGAATTGTTCAAAGCCTCTATTTCTTGTAGTTTTGATAATTATACGTGTGAGTCAAGCTAACAGCTAGTGTTAGCTTATGTTGACAGGGAGGTTTTCTCCCACATGGGAGCTTTACTGACCACTCCATGTTGCTCTCAAAACATTGAGGCATTTAAAATAAGCAACCACCTGCCAGGCTTAGGAGAAAAAAAGAAAAAAAGAACTGGACTGTTGCTCATTGGTCCAGAATTTCCTTTTCAAATAAAAGTTAAGTTTTCATTTCAATCAAGAGCGTCTGGAGGAAAGAGTGGCGAGGCAAAGAATCCAGGTTGCTAAAGTCCAGAGTGAAGTTTCCACAGTCAGTGACGATTCGTGGTGTCATGTCATCTGCTGGTGTTGGTCCGCCCGCTTGGAGCAGCTCAGTGTCACATATAAAACAGTTGGATGTAAAGACTTCTTGCCGCCGAGCAGTTTATAGTGTGACACCGCGTACGCGGTCACAGCTGTGGACTTCAGGAATTCAGCCGTCTAGCAGAAAACTTTAGAGCACTTCCTGCTTCCCTCTGCTGACTAGCTTTAGGAAGATGCTGATTTCATTTTCAAACAGGACTTGGTAACGGCCCAGACTGCCAAAGGTAGTTATGGTGACTGATGTTATTTTTTTATGATCTGCGCTGGAGTGAACATGTAGATATTGAATAGGAGGGGACCCAGGATGGATCCTTGGGGAACCCCACACGTGATTTTTGTCATCTCTGACGTAAAGTTACCTACTGATACAAAAAATTCCCTGTCCTTTAAGTAGGATTTAAACCAGTCGAGTGCTGTACCAGAAAGACAGACGCAGTTTTCCAGGCGTTCTAACAGATTTTAGTGATATACGGTATCAAATTCTGCACTGAGGTCCAGTAGTACGAGCACAGTGGTTCTTCCACAGTCTGCATTTCTATGGATGTCATTAAACACCTTGATAAGGGCGGTCTATGTACTGTGGTGAGCACGGAAGCCTGACTGGAAAACGTCAAAGCGTGTTGGTCTTTGTTAAGTTGTATAATTATTGAAACGCAGCTTTTTAAATAATATTACTGATAAAGGAGATATTTGAGATGGGCCTGTAGTTCTGCAGTAGAAGTTTGTCTAAATTGTTCTTTTTCAACAATGGTTTGATCATTGCTGTTTCTAGGGACTGGGGGAAAACACCTGACAGAAGGGATCAGATGTTACGATAGGCAAAACTTTCTTAAAGAAAGCACAGCAGGAGGAGGAACTTAGTTGTTGTACGATTTCTTCTAAACTTTGATAGCTGAAGGCAGCTGTGAAAAGCAACCTGTGCTTCCTGAACCCCTCATCAGAACCACAGGCTGATCACGTCTATGCCACGCCGCATTGATGAAGGATTGAGTGCACCGAAAGGAACATATTTGTCAGAAACTTGACATTTCTGTTTAAAATATGCTTTTTTTTATTTATCTCATATAATCTAGTTTTCTGAGACAATGAATTTTGGATTTTTATCATCTATAAGCCATAGTCATCAAAATGACAAGGAGTAATATTTCACAATATGAGTTTCACTTTCTGAAACAAGCAACAAATATTGAACTATCACAATATTTTAATATCTGGAGACGTACCTGCATTTTCATTCATTTCCGTCAGAGCTACATTGAATCACCCACAACCCTCTCACATTGCACAGATTGGGAACCTCTGGGACAAACTACTGCGAAGCAAAATAAAATCAGATGGTGTCCATTTTCCTGGGCTGGTCTGCATTACGTGTGTAGAAATGACTCCAGTCAGAGTTGTGTACCTGGGTTTGGTACTGTTGGACTGAACGTTTAAAGCATGTTACATGAACTAGTCTGAGTGGATGCTTCTTTTTAAAGGATTCATTTCCATTTTTTTTTCTCCAGGCTGAGGGGCAGAATTCCAAAAACCAACAAATGGACCCCTTCACCCGAAGACAGTGCAAACCGACCATGGTGTCAAATGTATGTGTGCTACAATAAAAGTCCTTGTCTTTGATATTTTACCTCGTAGTTTTATTTAAGTCCCTAGTCCAAATAATATAAATCACTTATTATAGTGTTATAATAGAAATAAAGTATTTTATCAGGATTCAAATAACGTTTTGCTGTTCTGTCCTTTACACACACTGTTAGCATAAATGCTAATCTTACCTGGTTGATTAGTTGGGCTATCTGCTGGGGTAGCCAGCCGTTAGCAGTCAAGCAGGTTGTAGCTTGCCTTATGAATGCAAAACCTCAATTTGCTTCTATTAAGTTGTTGGAACTTTCTATTATTTTTTGTCTTTGTTTCTCAGGCCAGAGATCCATCGGTCCATGCAGCTATTCTCGCTCACCTGAACCAAAAGTATGGCTCGGGGTCGGGAGGCGGAGATCCTGCTAGCACAGAGAAGAACAAAGTGGTGAGCAGGAAACCCTCTGAGTGCACATCAGGATGTTTAGAGTTAGAACAGACCTTTAGGGTCCTTTTTGAAATCCATTTTCTTCTTTTTTTTAAAACAGTTTTTTTTACCCAGTTTATTTACCTTGTTTGTTACCCTAAAGAAATGTGTACATTTTAAATTTAGTTTTGATGATACCAAATCCTGGTTTTCAATGAGACATGTTCAGCTGTTTTATCCGCTGAAGTTTATTGCACAAAGAATTCAGCTGATTAACATTTTGTTTGTTAATCAAACAAGATGGCATTGGACTGTTTAAAACCAAATTTTTTTTGCTCGTTCAAGAGTTCTTCTGTCATTTCAGTCATATAATAATCTAAAGCAGAAATGTAGCTGTAGTGCGACTGGATATATCCCATTAGTACTAAGCCATCAGGCTGAACCAATGTCTAGACCTACATCTCTCATTTTTCTTTGCTTATTTTTGTTGTAGGACCAAGCAAACCCTAAAGACAAAGACTTCCCCAAGCCAACCACTGACCTCTCAGAAGACTTGTTTAAAGTTCATGATTTTGATGTTAAGATTGACCTACAGGTCCCTAATGCAGGTGAGCTGGTTTCTCCTTTTAATGGGTGGTGCTGAGGTGCACAGCTGTTATAGATGGACCGCTGTCCTGCTTGCTTTCAGTTCAAGACACAAGTGCCTTGCAAAAGTATTCACGCCTAAGGGTGTCTTCTATATTTTGTCACCTCAGACCAACAACTTGTATTTTATTGGGATGTTTTGTGATCAGTTAACAGGCGGGCGCTCCTTTCTGTAGAAATACAGAATATACTACATGTAAATGCAGTTACAGGCTTTTGGGGGTCTGTCTTTATCAGTTGTTCATGCCCAGAGACAAACAACATTTGTGAACATAAAGTTGCTACAGATTCTTTATTGAATTTTTTAAATGCAGGATTACCTTGCATTTAACTCCACCCACCTTTCCATCAAGTTTGGTTGAAGAAAAGAATCCCATCTGCTTGACGTCAGCACAAGCCCGCCGTCTTGTTTCATAGTAAGCATGGTGTGTTGAAGGTGATGTGCCATGATAGTTTTTTTTTTTCCCACAGTATTTTGCATCTAAGCCAAATAGTTTTAATTTTGGCCTCATCTGACCAGATATTTTCTGTCTTCCTCCCTGATGACGTCTGGGAAACTTTAAACATCTTATGGCTTTCTTTCAACAATGGCTTTTGTCTTGCCGTTCTTCCTCAGAAGCCAGATTTCTAGAGTGTGCGCAAAATAGTTGACCTCTCAACTGATTTACCCACTTGAGCTGAAGATCTCTGGAGCAATTGTGCCATAGTCGTTCCATTTTTAGATGATGTATTGAGCAGAGCTCTGTGATATGTTCAAAGCTCAGGGAATTGATTTATAACCTAATGTTGCTTTATATGTCTCCAAAACTTTCTGCCTGAGCTCTGTGGTTTGTTCTTTGTTCTTCATGATGAGGCCTTCACAGAACTGCTGCATTTCTGCAGTGATTCAGCTACACGACGAGGGATTCTATTTACAAATTAGAAAACTTCTTAAGCCAAAAGGTTGCACTAGAATTTATTAATCAGTTTAAATACACGGCTGCTTTGCAAAAATATACTTGGACCATGTGTCTTTTTTCCTTACATTGTACAGTTACGCACCACTTCCTGTTAGTCTGGCACTAAAACTCCCAATAAACACTCTGAATGTTTCAATGGCAACGTGCTAAATTGTAGAAACGTTCTTTTGCAAGGCACTAAATGTAAATGCCACTTTCTTTCACAACACTATAAGCACAAATGTCCTCTTTTCGCCCGCAGAAGCTAAGTCTCTTTCTGTGAGCTCCAACGCGCTGCCAGTGAAGGACGGAGCTCCCCGCAGGTCCCTCAACCTGGAGGACTACAAGAAGAGGAGGGGTCTGATCTGATTTGGGCAGCCCCCTCATGCCGCAGCCACATTGCATGGGTCATGGGTTTTTTCTGAGAAACGAGTACATGTGGGTTCGGCTGGGAGGGTGGGGGGTGTGTGCGCGCGCGCATCGGTGAGTCCAGCAGGAAATGCGTGTTTCGAAAAACGCAAACAGACTCTTCATCGGAAACGTAGGAAACACGGACGGAACAAGTGCAACAAAGGATCACTGATGGAAGAAACCTGTCCAAATATCGTTTGTTGTTGCATTAGCCCCAAACAGTCGGTGTTCTAAGGAAAAAATGTTTTATTTAATTTTTTTATTTTTTTTTTTTGCTTACCTTTTTATTTAACCTCTCTCAGCTAGAGTCTGATAAAGGCAACACATTTGGATTATTACCTTGGATAAGGACACTATCTTAGAAGACTTTGATTGTTATGTTGTTTTTGATTACCGGACATCTGATGGCGTGGACAAGCTTGCCTTTTCCCCCCACAGTCAGACAATGTTGTATACCTTTTACCTGCCATAAATGTACAATCATCGGCCCTTGCAGTCCATCCTGAAATCGGAACGTTTTTTTTGTGGGATTTGCGGTGTAGATGATTACTGTCTGATTCGACCACGACACGGCCATCCATGCTGAAAGCGAACAGTTGCGTGGGGGGCCGGACACTTGTGACTTTTTAGGTCTTGAAAATAGATTTACAGATTTAACTATTTTCTTTAGCCTGGTTATAAAGGTGAAGCTTCATTTCTCTTATCTTGTTTGGTTGTTCATGGCATTCACTCCCCTGCTGTGAGCTCCCAGAGCAGATTCAGAACAGATGTTATCAATTGTGTCAATAGTCAGTTCTTGTATTGATGTGGCATGCCATGTAAATATGCATTTTCAAGTGAGTGCGGGAAAAAAAAAAGAATAAAGAAGCACTGTTTCATATCTAATGTGTCTATTTGTTTGCTAAACAAAAACCTAGTTTGTTGCAGGTTGGGGCCCTATAGTGATTCATTCCTGACCACTTTAATAAATCAGACTAGAATAACCCTAGTCAAATATTACTAATTTTTAGCCCATTATTATATATATTAAACCATCCACTGTTTTCCCATTCCTTCCCACTTAAGATTGATTTTTTTTTCTTCT
Source organism: Fundulus heteroclitus (assembly GCF_011125445.2). Taxonomy (NCBI): domain Eukaryota; kingdom Metazoa; phylum Chordata; class Actinopteri; order Cyprinodontiformes; family Fundulidae; genus Fundulus; species Fundulus heteroclitus. Next base: position 25,362,243 of record NC_046379.1, read on the forward strand.
CTTGTATTGGAAAGTAGTTGTATGTAACCTTCAAGTCAGTAGGAAAATGATGTTTAAAACTTGTTTGAATAAAGCTTGCGCCTAAGCCTGAAAACAAAGTAGTCTGAAATTTTTAGAGGGCAACAAGATTCCAGAAATAAACACTGGGAATACCTTCATTGTGTTTATAATAACCCAGATGTTTATATTGAGTTACTTAAGGCGTTTTGTAAGTTAAGGGACAAAACTATCGCTGCCAAATAAGGCATAATTTCTTACTCCCTTTTTGAAATGCTCATGCACAGATATTAATAGATCAGGATATTGTTGAAAGGTTATGTAGAGGTTCAGTGCAAATCCAGGGGACAACTAATAATGATCCCTCCCCCTCCAAAAAAATCAGTTTATCCAAAGATGTAAATATATATCTAAAAGAAAAATTTGTGGAGGTAAATCTGGTACAGAGGTTTCACCAGGTGTGGTCTGAGGCTGGAGTCGGCTCAACAACAGCTACCACCACTCACAGACGAACAAACAGGACTATAAACCGATGTGTACCAGTTCCAGCAATAAGAGAGGCCATTTTTAGTCAAACACGTATGTTTGAACCCTTCACAACTGCAATGCTTCCTAGCTTGTGTCGAAATATTTCAAAAGTCCACCAAAGTGTTTCCTAAAGCGTCCTTTAATGTAATTTACCCAAATACCTACAAAGTACAATTAAGTTGTTTTTTTCTTTCATCAGCGTGATATTAAAAAAAAAAAACAGTATAACTTCCTGCCACGTTATAAAGCCGTGTTTTTATTATCACTATACATTTGATGAGGATAGATCACGCCGCTGGAACAAGTGCGTTTAAACGGCGTGAAAGGCCGACGTCTCCCCTCCCAACATGGCGGACGAGTTGACGCGTCGCTGCAACGACCCGAGCAAGTGGGTCACTTCCTGGAGCAGTTCCTGGTCCACGTATATTTGAGGAGCTCACAAACATCCTCCTTTAACCGATAATGACATTTGACTGTGTGCATCCAGACGGAAGCCCCTTCTCCCGTGTAAGCGCCGAAGCTCGGTGACTTCCAGCAGACTGGACACCCAGTGAGCCTCGAGTTTTTATCCCACGGTACGTTTGAAGACTGATGTCGTTAGCTAGCTAGCCTGTTAGCTTTAGCTTGGATAAAACTCAAGTGCAAGTTTTCTAGTGGGTGGCTCAGGTGCCTTTGGTTATACCTTTATTGTTTTCACATCTCCTTGCATTCATGTCGGTCTTTTACCATTAAAATACGCCTTATGGAAACGAGTGAGGCTTAAACAGGATAGCATTATATAGCTGTGAATAAGTCGTGTATTACCTAGTGTCCTAGTTTTGTACGGATGGATTGTTCTCACTCTGCCAAAGGCTTATAAAATCTTCAGCTAAGGCTCTGACGTGTTTGAACAACGTGTCACCAGCTGTCCTCTCCTTATAATGCTGCCACCCGGATCTCCATCGTCTCCAACATCAGGGCATCTGGGGTCCTGCCTGGTTTTGGCGCAGATAAATGTTTTTGCTGTGCCTCGCAAAAACTGTTCATTCCACTTGAACATTTCGCCGCCTCACAAAAGCATCGACTTTAGTGGATTTTCTTGTATTTTCAGCGCAAAACGTTCGTCAACATGAAGCGGAAGGACTGTGGCGCATCGGGTTGAAGCATCTTTGCATAAAAGTCAAAAAAGTGTGGGGTGATTATATGTTTAGGTCCTTTTTATTTAAACTCTAATTAGTTAGAGGAACACTGGCAATGGCCTCAGTCACGACAGGTCAGGGATAAAGTTGTGGAGAAGAATAGAGAATCCCCAAAGCTTTGGACATCTGAGCATTGAGGTTCTGCTACTTCCTGTCCAAGACATGACCATCCTTCCTAAGTGCGTTAATCAGAGACACTGCAACTCTGGAGGAGCTGCAGATATCCACAGCTCGGGTGGGGGAAATCTGTTGAAGGCACGACTCGTCGTTTCTCTTTTCGCAGGATTTTGGAAGAAACTTTGGAAGAATGGAGAACAGGAGGAATGGTGGGAGGTGCCGTGCTGGCACAAAGCAAACGCTGTAAACCGCTTTTAAAAACACACCGTCCCTGCGCTGAAACATTGTGCTGTGAGGAGGACTCTCTTCAGCAGGAACAGGGAAGCTTGTCAGAGTTAATGAGAAGATTCTTTAACAGAAATTAAAAAAAAAACCATTTATTCTTTTTCTTCTACTTGACTAGTATGTGGTATTTTTTGCATCAGACCCATAAAATCGAAATAAAATGCATCAAAGAGCTTCATTGAAATGAGAAAAATGTTAATGGGATATAAATATTTTTGTCAGGTTCTGTCTGCCTTAACTATACTTGACTAGTTCACCTGAAGAACATTTCCAGGATTAAAGGACTGATGTCTCAGCAGGATCTGGAAAAACTAATCCATGCGTTTATATTTAGTAGAATTGATTATTGCAGCGGTGTTTTCACAGGCCTGCCTAAAAAGTGGATTAGACAGCTGCAGCTGATCCAGAACGCTGCTGCCCGCGTCCTCACTAAGACTCCCTGTACATCAGAGAATAAACTTTAAAATACTTCTGTTAGTCTATAAATCCCTAAATGGCTTAGTACCTAAATACATCACAGACTTGTTATCAGCGTATCAACCACCTAGACCATTCAGGTCTTCTGGCTCCAGCCTACTCTGCAGAACCAGAACCAGAACTAAACATGGAGAAGCAGCATTTAGTTCATACTCTCCACTTATCTGGAACAAACTTCCAGAAAACTGTAAAAATGCTGAAAGCCTGAGTTTAAATCAAGATTAAAAACACATTTGTTTAGGATTGCCTTCAACTGTTCTAGTTAAACTGTTTTTACAGAAACATCATTGGTTCAACTTTGTAGTTCAACTGTTTTTTAATATTTGCTTTTAGTTGCTATTCTCCCATGTTCTATTTCATTTCTACATTTTATTCCTGCTTGCTTTTATTCTGTTTTATTTTCCTATGTTTTAATCACGTAAAGCGCTTTGCATCGTCTCTGTACTGAAATGTGCTATACAAATAAATCTGCCGTGCCTTGTTGGGTTTAAGCACGTCTGCTTGTGGTCTCAGGATGCAACAACATGTCCTGGTTTACGGATCTGGCTGGCAAAGCGGAGACCTTCCTGAATAAAGTGGACCAAGGAGCCGCTACCGCCCTGAGCAAAAGCCAGGCGAGGAGCTCCTCCTTTTCCTCGTCCTACGGAGAAGAACCCGCCGTCGCCAACGAGTACAACTCGGCGGCGCACACCGCCGAGCTAGCCGGAACGCGTCACGCCTACCCGCCGTCTGATGACGCGGCGGGTTACATCTCTGCCGTGGCCGGCAACATTAAGAAGTCCGGCGCTACCCTCCTCGCCGGCACGGCCAACGCGCCCCGTGCTCCTTCTGGCTCCGGGAGGAGCAGCGGCGTTCCAAACGTCGCCAAGACCTCAGCGGGCTTCGTGAGGCCCAAAAAGAGCGAGCAGGACGTGGACGACGACATGCTCTTCGACTTCCTGAACAGCTCCGACCCTGCGGACGGCGGCCGGAGGGATTCCAGGAGGGAACTGGCGAAAGCTGCGGCTCCGGCCATGGAGGTCCAAAGCCCGACGCCTCCGCCTTCTCTCACTCCTCACGCCAACCTCTCAGCCCCGTCCACGCCCCCTTCTACCCGAGGCGTGTCGAGGGCCTCGAGCATGAGCTCGCTCTCTGCCCACAGCATCAAAACCTCCGAGGAGAATTCTGCCAAGGAGCAAAGTCAAGGTTGGAGCTCAACACTGAGGCTGCTCTCATATTCACTGCACAGCTGCTCTACTCTCATTGTGCATTTTAAAACGGCGTTTCTGATCTCAGTACCTCGTCGGTTTCCTCTCTCCTCTCCGCCACAGACACTCCTGAGAGTTCTGACTCCGGCTTAGCTCCCCTGCAGGAGTCCAACAGGACAGAGCCCGCCCTCCACGCCGAGGAGCCGCAGAGCCAGGTCCTGTCCAGCCTCCGCCTGGAGAACCAGCTGCTGCGGAGCGAGGTCGCCTCCCTCAACCAAGAGATGGCCTCCGTCATCCAGAGAGCCAAAGACCTGCAAGATGGTAATGGACAGATATTTCATGAGTGTGTGTGGGTTGTGGGGGGGGGGTTCTTTGTTGAAAAGGTTGTTGCCACAGGAGCTCCGATTATCCCTCCTGACTCTGACCCTTCTGTCTCAGCCAATAGCTCTGCAGCTTTTAGACAGTTTGAATCTGGGACTCTTTCTTTTTGAAATGATATGGTTAGGCGTCTTAAGTCATCTGGTTCCCTACAGGATTCAGTCCCTCCTCGATACTTTTTTTCCCCCCAGTATTGCACAAAGTGTCCTTACTATTGTTAACTGTAGTCTGTGCACCGGTGTGGTTCCAGCAAAACTTATACATGCAGTAATGTCACCGCTTCTGAAGAAACCTGGGCTAGATCACTCTGTGATGGCTAATTATAGACCCATTTCTAAGCTGCCATTTGTTTAAAAACATTTTTTAGAAGATTATTTTCTGTCAATTACAATCTTTCTTGGATGAAAATGACATTCTTGAAGCCTTTCAGTCTGGTTTCAAAGCTCGTCATAGTACAGAATCAGCATTACTAATAGTTGTTGATATCTTGTTGGCATGTGATTCTGGTACCGATACGGTCTTGGTTCTGCTTGACCTGACTGCTGCCTTCAACACTGTTGACCACAACATCACGTCTAAATCATTTAGTAGGCATTCAGCACACTGCTCTGGACTGGTTTACAGCCTATCTGACTGATCGATATTTCTCTGTCAGCATTTCAATCATCTTGCCCTCCTTTATCATGTGGGGTCCCACAGGGCTCAATTTTAGGACCCCTACTATTTACTATACTTGTTGCCTTTAGGCTCCATCCTCAGGAGATATGGAACTCCTTTCTGTTTCTATTTTAATGATTTGTGAGCTCTATCTGCCCCTGAAGCAGGGTGACAGCTTCTAGGTGAAAGCCCTCCTAGACTGTCTGGAAGACATTAAAGCTTGACTAGCCCTGAACTTTTTCAATTTTAACAATAAGAAAACTGAGGTAACATTGTGCTGAATGGTTTTAATTCGTCACAACAGAAAACATTGAGGACTACTGCCTTAACTTACTACGTGTCTTGTTGTTTTTTTTTTTTTTTTTTTAAAAAGAAATGTGTTTAATCATCTCCCTCCAGAATTAAATCAGGCCCGCCTGCGTGCAGACAGGTGGAACTCGGAGCAGTCGCAAACCGACCGCACATTCAGAGATCTTCGCTCTCAGGTCGACGACCTCACAGAGGCGCTCTCTGCCAAAGACGGCCAACTCGCCGTCCTAAAGGTCCGACTCGATGAAGCCGACCAGCTGTTGAAGTCGCGCAGTTCTGCACTGGAGGAGGCACAGAAGGAAAAGTCGAGGTACCTTCCGGTCATCGCTGTTTGAAATCAAAATCAATTTAAATAAAAATCTTCCCTGTGGGAATTACTCCCTTGTTTTTTTTTTTTTTTTTTTTTTTTTTTTTTTTTTTTTTTTTTTGTAGAATTATGCAGGACCACACAGAAGGGAGCAGCATCCACTCCCAAGCTCTGGAAAAGATACAGGAGAGACTGCGAGAGGCAGAACTTTCTGTCAGGAGGGAACAGGACAGCTATCGGCAGATGCAGGTGAATACTTGTGATGGCTGAGCTGGGGGGGGGGGGGGGGGGTTGACGCATATCAAACGGCGACATTAATCAGTGCTCTGCTCTTTGGTAAGAGTGAGTATGCAGAGCGGCTGAGCAAACTAGAAGCTGAGAGGCAGACCCTTGCAGAGACGGTGACTGCGGCAGAGCGACGAGCGGTGGAGGAGAAGCTCAGGGTGGACGACCTCCACCAGCAAGTGAAAAGCGCTAAAGCGGCGGCCGAGTCTGCCAAGCAGGAGCTACAAGACTACAAGCACAAAGCTTCGCGCATCCTACAAGTAAGGCTTGGTTTTGGCCTGAAATGAATAAAATATACACAGTACCTTGCTGAGTATCAATACCTCTTGGCCCTTTTCTTCATTTTTTTTATGCATGACAACCACAAATGGGAGCATGATGTACTGAAATTGAATGTTATACAGACCATATGAGGGAAAACAATGGTCGGGGGAATGTATGCAGCTATGAATAAAATCCATGGTATCTCTGGAGGAGCTGTAGAGATCCACAGATGAGCTGGGAGAATGCATCGATGTTATAACCGTAATCGGTAGACTTCACTGTTCTGGCCAAGGAGAATCTTGTAAATATTCTTCATTAATGCATATTCAAGTGTTTGAGTGGCCTAGTCAAAGTCTAAATCTAACTGGGATTTTGTACAAGGACTGGAAAATCAACCGTCACATTTGCGCTTCATCCAATCTCACTGAGCTTGAGCTATTATGCAGAAGAAAGATTGGTGACAATTTCTCTGAATGTGCAAACCTGGAGGGAACCTGTGTTAGTAGTAGGATTGGAAAGTTAAAAGGTTTGCTGGCTACCAAAAATAAGGGGGCTAAATATTGAAGGATGCCGCACTTTTCAGATTTTTTAAATTATCCTTACCCCTCGAGAAGTTTGAGCTACTTTAGTTGGTCGGTCCCGTAAAATCCTAAAATCCTGAGGCTTGTGGCCGTGACATGACAACGTGGAAAAGGGTCAAAGGGGTGTGGATAGTTCTGCAAGTATTTATATGCATCACATAAGGCTCCTGTTTTTGATTTACGTTGGCGCTGTTTTTTTATTAAGTCCAAAGAAAAGCTAATAAGCAGTCTGAAGGAGGGGTCGGGTCTCGACATCGGAGACGGTAGCGGGACCATGGCTCTGGAGCTGGAGGAGCTCCGTCATGAAAAAGAGCTCCAGAGGGAAGAGATTCAAAAGCTGCTGGCCCAAGTGGGCACTCTGCGGACAGAAATCCAGGTCAGTTCTGATATGCGGCGACAAGACGGGGCTGCGCATTTTGGGACTTTAGGTTTGAAGAATACAGTTGTGGAAATTAACTCCCTGACTGCAGCTTCTGCAGGAAGTACTCTGCTCCGAATGTGTTGCTTCTGCTCATTGAAAGTTATTCTAAGTGTTTTTCTGTTGTGAAAAAACCAAAACGTATTTCCCTAATAGGATCTGGAGACTCAGGCCCTGACCGAGGCGGAAACATGGCGGGAGCAGCAGGTCCACATACAGGAGCAACAGGCCTCGCAGAATCGAGCCAAGCAGGAGCTGGAAGCTGAGGTGGAGCGCTACAAACAGGTAGGAGACTAGAAGTCAGGTCTGACGTTCACACGGGGAAACAACACCGTTCGGACGGGGGACGCTCGGAGTAACTGTCGGTTGTGGGACGTAGGAGCTCCAGTACCTCGAGGACGAGCACCATCGGGCCAAAATCAACATGCAGAGCCGAATCAAAGACAGAGAGGACGAAATCCAAAAACTCAGGAATCAGGTCGGCCACGCTACAGCCGCATGAAAGCCCGAGATAAGACTTCAGCGTGGCGATGAGACATCTAACGTGCTTACAACTCTTTCAGCTGACCAACAAGACTCTGAGCAGCAGCAGCCAGACGGAGCTGGAGAACCGACTCCACCAGCTGACGGAAACGCTGATCCAGAAGCAGACCATGCTGGAGGCCCTGGGCACGGAGAAAAGCTCCCTGGTCTTCCAGCTGGAGCGTTTGGAGCAGCAGCTGAAGAGCGCCCAGGGAGGGCAGAGCGGAGGCCCGGTCATCAACATGAGCCCCGCCGAGGGTCCAGGTCAGAACGATCGTTTTTGTTTCAGTCACTCAATCACGGGTAAAAAATAGACATGTTTCACCGCTTACTTTTTTTTTGATAGGTTATAATTAAACTTGTTGTTTTTGTGCTTATTTTGAACTCCACCGTTAGGCACCCGTCAAAGAAACACACCAGTGCTGTTCAGCGATCAGGACAGTCCAGGTGTCTACGGCAAAGTGCGGAAGGCAGCCAGCTCTATTGACCGATTCAGGTAAGCCTTTATTTTTCTCTTTAGACAATTTATAAATAAAAGAATTCCTCCACAGTGAAAACATTTCTGTTGTCCTGCAGCATAAGGCTAGGAATCTTCCTGAGGCGCTACCCCATAGCTCGGCTTTTTGTCATCCTTTACATGGTGAGTGCTCATTTTAAACGCGGCGTTGCTTAAATAAATCGCTGTTTTTAATCAAATTCTCTTTCCTCAGGCGGTACTGCACCTGTGGGTCATGATCGTTCTTCTGACGTACACACCCGAAATGCACGGTCGCCCCGATGGAAGATAGAAGAAGCTTTGTAATTTCATGTTGCAGATGTGTTTTCTATGGCCTTTTGATGTAGGGAAGGCGCTGGAAGACGGGCTGTGGGACCTGACTCTCCCTGTTTTGCACACAAATGCTATGAACTGAAGAAATGTTCTTGTTGGTTTCGCCGATTGACGGCTGGGAGCAGAATCGAGTTTTAAAGTGAATACGAAGTGATCTGTTGTGTCGGTTTCCTGGAAATGACCTTGCATTGTTCTTCTCCACATAATACTTTAACATAATTATTCTCTCGAGGGATTGTATGTAACACTATGTAAAAACGCAAAAAAAACAAAAGCAACTTTTAATAAACAGAGAATATGAGAAACAAATAATTTATCTCCTGGAAATTCCTTAATTATAGGCATATAGTTACGTTATATGCTTAAAAAAAAAGACCAAAAACCGTTTGATCATGATAAAATTAGGTTATATACACCAAGCGTATATCTTGATAATGTTTTGATGGTTCTTTTTGTGGATAAATGAGCTCCCGCACCGGGTGTGATTAGCAGATGTAAACAGACGTGGGACCATCTAGCGACAGGATCCCAGAACAATCATAATGCCAGTTTGCTTAATTAATAACTCAAAATTAAATAGTGCCAGACCGAGCCTGACCCCCTGCAATGCCTCGCAGTAAAGCGGCAGCTCGGTGTGATCAAAGACCAACCGTTATTGATGAAATAAACTGATCTACAGCAACTTTACGCTCATATCAGAACATTAACTCAGGTCAATGAACTCTGCGGTCACATCTGAGCAATCAGCAGGTTTAGCGTCCGCCTCAGTGAACACCAATATTCATACTGTGTTACCAGTACATTTTGGGCTTTTCCCTATTATCACGTCCCAACAAGATGTGATAATCTTTCATAAAAACTTTTTATGCAACCAGAGTGAACCACTGACATATAAATAAAAAGTCAAATACCGTGGCTATGCACCTTTTAACCCTAATTCATCGTTCTAGTTCCAGTGCTTTGCAAAAACTTTCAATTTTATTTTATTATTTTATTAGAATTTTGCACGATTGATGCAAAGTACATAATGTATTGCAAAAGTCTGAAGTGGAAGTAAAATGACACGTGGAACCATTTTTGACAAAAAAAACTGAAAAGTGTGGCCTGCATTTGTATTCAGCCCTGCCGAGTTTATTTTTATTTTGTTTGTTTTTTTAGAGCCACCATCTGCTACAATTATATCTACAGGTCTTTTTGAGTGTGCTTTTCCCAGCTTAGAAAATCTAGAGGCTGACATTTTTGCCAGGTTTTTTTTTTTTTGGAAAAAAGCTCAAGCTCTGTAAGTTAATGTTGAACTCTTGCCAAAGGTTCTTTATTGGATGTTAGCCCTTTTTGACTAGGCCATCCCAACAAACTGAATATGCTTCGATCCACATTGTGTGTTTGTAGCCATGGCTCTGTGTTTAGGGTTGTGGTGGTGCAGGTAAGTTAACCTCCGCCCCAGTCTTTTTCTCCATCCATCTTTCCATGGACTCCACCCACTTTCCCTGTCCCTGCTTGAGAAATACATCCTCACAGCCTTACACAGCCTCCACCATGATTTACAGTGGTGATGGTGTGTTCAACTTATGTGTGGGGTTCTCACCAGACAGACTCAGTTCTGCACATTATCAATCTGGGACTGTTCCTATCAAATCCGTTTGGGGAAAGGAGGAGTATGCAGCAGAACTCTCCGAGCTGATTGGACAAAGCGACACTTGGGGCCCGCCTACAAAAGGTTGGTTTTAGCCAATCACGGTATCAATGAGAAACCACAACAACTTACCCTGGTCCCAGCACTTCTTGCTGTTCTTCACCTTGCGCTTGAATTCAGGTGCACTTACTCAGTTTAGTCACACCGTAATGTCAGTGCTTACTTTTAAGGGCCATCTTTAGGGTCTTTTAAGATTGGGAGCTTCAGCCCATTCCTCTTCAAAAAGAGTGCTTTACAGTCTCTGTAAAGACAATTTTTTTTTGGATTAATCGACCACATTATCTGAAGGATATTGAAGAAAAATGGTAACTTTTGACAATAAAAATACCTTTTAAAAATGCATTTAAATAAGATAAAAGGGAGTGTGCCTCGTTTGTCCAGTCTAGTTGGCTGATTTAAGACAATTTTGGTGTCAATCGGCCACATTATTTGAAGGATATTGAAGAAAAATGGTACATTAAAAAAAAAAAAAATGTATAGACAATTATTAGAATTTTATAAAAGTGGGTGGGCCTGTCTAATATAAGGAACGTCCAACAAGACGACTAGTTCACCAGTTTTTTTGTTTCTCAAGAGCGTTGGGTGTCAGAACTTTATCAAGGTCCCTATAAGCGAACCACGTGTGTAGGAGGAGCGAGCAAACAGACCGGTGCACCCCGAAAGTAGCCTGCCTGTAAGCTCTAAGAGGGGGTTACGCCGCCGACCTAAGCCGCGGATAACCAAACTAGCTTCACCGCGGATGCGCGAATAGAGCAAAGTGAACCTACCTGCACCAGCCCAAGACCAGGACACAGTAAAGACAGCAAAGAGAGAAGGTACATTACTAAACCACATTTAAATAAAACAAATATGACAAAAGACTACTGTTAATATTGCACAATCATGTCATGTATGTTACGACAGAAGAACATAACGTTGAAGGTGAGAGCAAGGCCAGGTCCCCTCTTCCTGAAGCACCTGATACCTCGTCTGTCTCCCAGTCTCAGGTCCCTGGTCCATCATCCTCTGCTGCTGCATCCACACCCAGAGGTGTGTACATGTCCTAGTACACAAGAGCAGACCCACACACAGGGTGACCACATGTCCCGTTTTGTGCGGGACAGTGCCGCATTCACTCTTGTCCCAGCGTCCCGCAAACCGAAATATTGTCCCGCCTTTGACGGGATCAGATTTCTGGAATAAGGAACGCAGAGCTGCGCCGGCCGTCAATCAAAATATGCAGCAGCGTCCCACCTCACGAGCAGCTGCGCGCCATGGTGCTCGTAAAATAAAACGAAAAGGATTTGGATGCATACAGAATACTAGGGAAGCTACGTTAAAGTAAAGAAAACGCTGCTACTAAGATTGGGGTAAAGTTATTTTTGGCAACAACAAAAAAAGCCTCCTGTTGGACAAATTTTTACTCCAACCCAAAAAATACCAGCGAGACAGACAAGGTACAACAATCAAGATGAACCTAAATAATATTTAACTTTACCCAAAAGTTTAATCATATTTTTCTAAAAAGCTTTAAAAAGTGTTAACCTTCAAAAGCTAGTAATGTACTCTCTGGTAAACTTAGAATTTTACGACACTTTTTGGAGTTTAATGTCTCATCTATCCATTTTCTATAGCTGCTGTTCTGTGCAACATTGCGAAAGGGGGAGGGGTGGGGGGTGTCGCTGGTGACTGTCTCCAGAGGTCAATGGGGACGCGAGGTACATCCTGGACAGGTTGCTAGTCTATCACGGGACGAACTTTTAACAACTTTATTAAACTTCAAAAAAGTTAATTGATGCTTTTTAGAAACTCGTGAGTCGTGATAATTCATTGTTGTGCAATAAAAGGCAAAGCAGAGATTGATTGATATAATGTCCGATCTGCGTTCGGCTAAAACGTATGACGTCGTCATAATGTTAGGGAACATGTCCCTGTTGTCCTGCATTTGGTTATTTGAGATCTGGTCACCCTTCCCACCTATCGACAGAATTAATTATAGTACATATATGGACATTGAAGTCAAAGTATACACTAATATTGTTGAATATAACTGCAAACTGTTTCAACTTGCAGGAAAAAGGAGGAGAGTGCGTCCCCGGGGGTGGGACTGCCGTCGAGCATTACCTGCTCCATCCCATGGAGAAGAATGCCATCATTACGACCTAGAGGTTGCAAAATATAAAATGAATCAAATTATTTTTGACTATAGCACAGTTGTGCTCAATTTGGAAAACCAGGCCCCCAAATAAATGTATTTGTTTTGTAGCAGTTTGTCCTGGGATGGACCTAAATATCTCTCCTTCCTTTTCTCCAAGACGTTCCCACTCTCTTCCTGTTTTCTCTCTGGTCCTCATTATGCTTGTATCCCAAAGTTTGTTGAGTCGTATAAAGGGTGGAAGGTCACAAGTTACACATACAAGTTTGCTGATTTTGATCCACATGAATCTTGCTGTATTATGAATAGTAGGTGTAACAGACTGAATAAACATCCCCTACATTTGCTGATAATCCCTTGTAATGTGTAAAGAAACAAAATAAACTAATATTCCTTTGCAGTTGCAATTTCTTAGAAAATCTGTCCTTTTAGTTTTATTACATTTATTCAGTGGGGGGAACTTTTTCTTTGTATATTTGTCGGAATAAAATATAGTTCCAGCCAAAAATTGTAAGTCTTTGAATTTTTTTTAATGCGTTCAGAAATACATGTTCAAATATGATCTTTTGGAGATTATCTCTTTCAGTGAAACAAATGAATAATGCGTATAAATATCCCTGTATTAGTCATGGTTCTGCCAAAAGGGGCATTTAAATGAAACCAACCATAATGTGAAATGTGCTGTCGATATGCTAATCTTTAAAGGGATTTTGATGTGGTAGTCCTCGGTGTCCGGGGCTGGGTGCTCGGCCTGGCCCCCGGTCAGGGCCCCGGGCACCCCTGGGCCTCGGGTCTCTGGGGCCCATGGCTGGATGAGCTCGGGCGTTGCTGGCTGCCGGTGGAGCCCACAGGCTCGTCCCCGCGGCTCCCGGGGGCCTTCGGCATTGTGGCTGTTGGGGGTTTCCTGGGGGCCGTCTCTCCTCTTCCCGCAGGTTGGAGGAGGCAGTTCTCCCTGTGTTGGCCCCTCTTGGGCACATTTGCTCTGGGGGTCCCTTTGGGCATCTGGGGTTTTGGTTTCCATGGCGCCTGCCTCTGTGCTCTGGGTGGCTCCTCACAACCAGTGTTGAGCATTTTTCTCATGGATAAACCTTACATACACAAGTGCACTCTCACAGACACCTACATGTGCTTGGATCCAGGTACTTACAGATTCACTTCTATACAGAAAACCCCTATCATTATCTTCAGCTGTGACTTTATACATTTCGTATTAAAAAATACTGTGTATTCTTCAGAGATGATATCACAACATTGCTTGTTTGTACCTGTAATACTTTAGTTTTGCTGTTCTTTTTATATCTCTCTTTGTAGCTGAAGAAGCAGACTCAGAGGATGTTATATTGCTCTTTCCTTTTTCTCTCCTCTTTCTCTTTCACCTTATCTCCCTTTTGGCATTTTGTCTCATCTGTTTCTCTCCTCCCCCCCCCCCTCTTCTACCTTCCTGTTTTAGTGTCCGTTTAACATGAAATAGTCCCAGCATGAATTCTAATAAAGCTTCTTGCTTATATAAATCAAGCGGAGCACTATGGCGAAAACAGTAAAGCGCTGCATGCGAAAGTAACATGGCCAGACAGGACACGCAGAAAAAAGCAAGACGGTGCCAGACCTCATGTGACTGGAGTGTGTCAACAGTTCCTGCAAGACGAAGGCGTTGGTGCCATGGACCGGCCCGCCTTCTCCCCAGGCCTGAATCCGATTGAGCACATGTGGGACATCATGTACAGGAGTTGGTGGATGCGTTAGTTCAGGTCTGGGAGGAGATCCCTCAGGAGACTATCCCCCACCTCATCAGGAACATGCCCAGGCGTTGTAGGGAGGTCATACACGCTAATGAGCCTTTCTTTAAGGACATTACAGCAAAGTTGGATCCACCTGTAGTGTGTTTTTCCACTTTAATGTTGAGTGTGTCTCTGGATCCAGATCTCCATTGGTTAATAAATTTGATTAAAATCGATAATTGTTGTGTGATGTTGTAAGCACATTCAAGTTCATAAAGAACAAAGTATTCTAATAAGCATATTTCATTTATTCAGATCTAGGGTGTTCTATCTATCTATCTATCTATCTATCTATCTATCTATCTATATATATATATATATATATATATATATATATATATATATATATATATATATATATATATGTATGTATATATATTTTTTTATTTATTTAATCATTCATATATATATATATATTTATTTATTTATATACATATATATATATATATATATATATATATATATATATATATATATATAATTTATTTATTTTATTAATATATATTTATTTTACTAGAAATTTCTTGGCAATTAGTTTTTATTCATACATCCTGTTCACGCCTGCTTTATATATATATATATATATATATATATATATATATATATATATATATATATATATATATATATATATATATATATATACATATATATATATTTTTTTTTTATTAATATATATTTATTTTACTAGAAATTTCTTGGCAAATATTTTTTATTCATACATCCTGTTCACGCCTGCTTTACCTACCGTGCGTCCCTTTGTTGGTCCTCCAGTATCCCACAATGCCCCGCTGCTGAGCTCCGTGTCCACGTCAAACCTGTCAGCGGAGCAGAGCTGATAATGGCTGCAGTTGAGCTGGCACTTTTCGGTCTCTAGACTGCCGGGGAGTAGGGGCAGAAAACTCTTAAACCTGTGACCGAAACTGACCGAGGACCACGGCGACTCCAGCAGAGACCGACGTACAAAGGCAGCAGCTGTCTTATTGCGCTAAAATGTCTCGCTCGTCCTCGCCAATTCCTCCAGGCGACCGAGCAGCTGTTGTTAGCCGGGTTTAGCGCTTGCTAAACGGGACGTCTGTCAGGAGAACAGCCGCCGAGTTCCAGACCCCAAACCAGCGGATTTATAACATCGTCAGCGCTAGTTTAGAGTTGGTGGTTTAGCTGAATGTCCGCGCTGACCGGGTGGTGTCTCGGCTCAAACCGTGGCTAGCTCTCCGGCGTCCCTCGGACGGGTTTTGTTGTTGTTTGGCTCGCAGCCCCCCTGAGGATGTCCTCCTGGCTGGGCGGACTGGGCTCTGGCCTCGGCCAGTCTCTGGGACAGGTCGGCGGGAGCCTGTCGACCTTCACCGGCCAGATATCAAACTTCACCAAAGACATGCTGCTGGAAGGCGTGGAGGAGGTCGGAGGTGAGCTTCTCTCCGTGTTTTGGTCTTGGGAGCAGCTGCCTGACGCACCGCAGAGGGTGAAAGATCACAGGCTCTGTGCGTGATAAACAGACGTCTGCTGGGGGTCCAACACTTACAAGTTTGCTGATTTTGATAAAAAAAATCCACATGAATGTTGCTGTATTATGAATAGCAGAACAGACTTCTCAATAAGCATTCCCTAAATTGTTGACAGCCTTTGTAATGTGTAAGAAAAAGAAACAACCCTTAAAATAAACTAATATTCTTTTGCAGTTGCAATTTCCTAGAAAATCTGTCCGTTACGTTTGATTACAAACTAGTATGGGTAAAATCTGATGATGAGATCACCTGCTGTGACTTGCTTTGTAAAAGTCGTTTTGTAATAATATAATATGTTAATATAATAGTAATGATAATGATAATAATTTTAATTTGTAATGCACTTGACATAAAAAACTGCTCAGCAATTAAAAAACATGAAATGTGATACATTCTGGATTCATTACAAATCAACTGAAATATCACAAGCCTTTTATTGTTTTAATATCGCTGATTATTGCTTACAGCTGAAGAAAACTCAAATATCCTATCTCAAAATATTAGAATATCGTGAAAAAGTATACTAGTAGGCTATTCAACTAATCACTTGAATCGTCTAATTAACTGGAAACACTGCAGGGTTTCCTGAGCCTTGAAAAACACTCAGCTTGGTTCAGTAAACTAAATCACAAGTATGGTAGTGGTAAAGAGACGACATAAGATTCTCACAGTAACTGGTGTACTGACCATGGCATTACTGTCCTTGATTGGCCTGCCAATTCCCCTGACCTGAACCCCATAGACAATTTGTGGGGTATTGTGAAGAAGAAGCTGAAAGACACCAGAGCCAACAATGCAAATGAGCTAAAGGCCGCTATTGAAGCATCCTGGGCATCCATAACACCTCAGCAATGCCACAGGCTGATTGCCTCCATGCCATGCCGCATTGATGCAGTAATCTGTGCAAAAGGATTCCCAACCAAGTACTGAGTGCATTAATGGACATTTTCAAATGTTTGAGTTTGTTTTGCTGTTATAATTTTTTTTTTACTTGGTCTAAGGAAATATTCTAATAGTTTGAGATAGGATTCAGCTGTACGCCATAATCAGCGATATTAAAACAATAAAAGGCTTGCGATATTTCAGTTGATTTGTAATGAATCCAGAATGTATGACATTTCATGTTTTTTAATTGCATTACACAAAATAAAGAACTTTATCACAATATTCTAATTTTCTGAGACAGTCCTATAGTATAAATAGTGCAACAACATTTAAACTCATAGGTTCTGCTAAAAAAAATAATGTTTTTAGTGCTTTTTTTAAAAGTCTAAATTGTCTGTGGTTCTCTCCGATGGTCAGGGAGGACATTCCAAGTCCAGGGAGCGGCCGATCACCCATGGTGCTCAGCCTAGTTCTGGGGAGTCAGAGGCGATTTGTTTTTTTTTTTGAAGTGGAGGGGTCGTGTTGTATTGAGAGGTTCTTTTAGGTGTGGAGCATTTCCATAGATGCATTAGTGTGTGAGAACGGAGACCTTGTATTCAATCCTAGCGGAAACAGGAAGCCAGTTTTGTAAGCAGGACGGGGACGTAGTCTTCACCCGCATCGCTTCACGAGGTTGGAGGATAGAGGGGGGGGGGGGGGGGGGGGGGGGGATCTTTTACCGTTCCTGGTTGCACGATCTCCAGATCATCCAGAGTCTCCTCTTACTGTATGTCCTCGTCTGTTTAACTCATCGTTAGATCTGAAGATCTGAGGAATGACATGGTTATGGAAGAAGGTTGGTTTGGTGCCTGGTGAATCCATTTCTGGTTGGTTAGGCCGTATATTTTGGATCATTGTTCTGCGGAAAGACCCAAACTTTGAACCACTTTTAGTTTCTTAATAAAGCTGGCTAGAAACTCATGATGCTACATCCCCTCTAACGACGTTTCCATTCCCACGGTTTCACAGATCCTCCTCGATACTTAACAATAAGCGTGAGGCGCTTCTCCACATATTCAGATTTCATCTGACCTTTTTTTTTAATCTTGTTATGTAAAACCCCTGTTTAGATTTGCGATGGTAGGTCAGAAGAGGCGTAGGTTAGTGTGGTCTAAAGGTTGTCATGGAGACTAAGATGCCGCTGTAGGTTTTCAGTCCCTTTTTAGTTTTATACTTGATCCTTGATGCCGATATTGCGTTTTCTTCCTCTATTTACATTTTTAAAAAGGACCCAATGATAACAGACAGAGACAGACTTTCAAAGGCCAGGTACATCTAGTTAAAACTACATTAAAAGTTGAAAACTTACCCTTGTTGTCGGCACTAAGTCTTAGAACATTACCAGCCGCTCTCTGCCAGAGATGGAGCGGCAATGCATGCGCTTCATGCGATCTAAACGCATGACTCTCTACCCAGAACCTGCTGATGGACTATATATCCCTACTGGCCTTAAGGATGCCTTGGGATTCACCAGAATACAGAGAAAAATGATGCTGTCCGCCCTGACCTGTAACTCCTGCAGCCTAATATGGGAGAACAGACAGAACAAGATGAATGGATGAATTTTTCCCTACTAAATAATTTGTTGCAGCTGCAATAAAATATTTGTTCATTTTAAGAGTTTCTACACATTTTCACCAGGGGGTATCAATAGATGTTAGTTCCAGCCTTCTTGATAAACTTGATTAGTGCTGGTTTATAAATAAGTGCCAGAAAAGGGGGCTCCCTCTTTTAATACCCTGTGTCTGAATCACTAATGCTGAGCTGGCAGGGAAGCTCTGCGTCTGCCTGCTCCAGTTGTGGTTGGTCGGCACAAAAAAGCCTGGCGTCTGTAAGCGTGTGAGGGGAACCGACCCGACTCTGGTCGCAGACAAACAAACGTGTGAAGTAATTGAGGCGGATCTGGACGCAGTCGGGACATGTGAACGGATCTGTGATGCGCTTCGCTGGCAGCCAATGACAAACAGAGGCTGGGACAGGGCAACGGCTGCAAGCCCACATTTTAAAAACTTTATTTGTAACAATACATTATTGAACATAAACACAACAGCGCTGGTGCAATTCAAACTATCATAATAGCATTGGGATAAAAAAAAAAAACAAAACGGAAAAACGATGGAGATTCTCGCATATTTAATACAAAAACACAGGAAATGAAAGTTATTGTAAATCATTTGTTCTTAATGACTTACCTTGGTGTACACACACACACACACACACACACACACACACACACACACACACACACACACACACACACACACACACACACACACAGAAAATCAAAGGTAAATGGTCTAAACTCCCTCCCTGGCTGATTGATTGATTGTTTTTTCTCTACTTAGAGATTAGATGGCAGTAAAACAGGGTTCTAGACATTTTGGTACTTCGTTCTTTTGCTTCTGTTGTTTTGGTTGTTTTATACCAAATTAATTATCCTGCCTATAAAATGGAGCAGTCCTCCACGAGACGATTTATACAGACTGAGACTTTTCAAACCCGCCAGGGGAGCTTAAAGCGATCATTAAAAGTGATGTTCTATAATTGCCTGATACGTTATTATCAGGAAATGCGGTTTGATGCCTCCAGTAAAATATATGCAGCAGCAGGAGGTCAGTCAGTTGATTCGGTTGGATCTGTTGTTAATAAAGTTAATCTGATTCTAACTGGAGTTAGAATGACAGTCAATGGAAACATGTTGAAATTTTAAGTCTTCAGAAAATTATATACAACTAAATAGTAACATTTTCTGATTATTTTTACAAACAATCCACAACTTAGCAAGTGATATTTGGCACCAGTAAAGCCAGTAAAACAAGATCAACCAAATGTTTGGGATACCAGCGAGTCCTGCTAGCTAACCTGCTTCCTCATGTGTCCTGACGCGACTCTGAGCAGGATGGGAAATAATCAAAAACGGTGAAGGAAACGTCAAGCTGGTGTTGCCTCCTGGAGTTTAGATGACGTTGTCTATTCAAGTTGCATCATTCATGTTATGTTTGGCAAATCTGTGTTTGGAAAATAATTTTAGATTAGATCTGCTAATTTTCTTTTAGTGAGGACTTTGCGGCCTTTTTAATTTCTTTCTTGTTGACATCAGAAGGAGAAATTATTGGAAATGAGCAGAAAGGCGAGACAAAGCAGATGATGTCGGTCAGAAGATGTCGTTTGTGCTGCCTGATTGAAGCGTTTCCGCTCAGTCACCCTTCTCTGACATAAACATTAAAATCCATTTTTCAGCTTTATGTCGCCAAGTGGGCGAGTTTTAACCGTTCAGTCTAAAGGCTTCGTGATGCTGTGGGCCACCGTACGACAAAGCTCCACCAATCCCAGCAGCTGATTGGTTGGATGTCAGCCTATTTGATATTTAAAAGCGGACGTGTTGTCAGTCTAAAGCAAACTGATAAAACAGAGGGAGAACTTTGGCCACAGATCTCCAACTCACCACTGCGGTCCAAAACAAAAAGACTCAGCTCTTATCACTGTCGGACACAGATTAACGTTAGCTTTAAAAGAATTAATATTATTTGTAACATCGGCTTGCGTCCTTAAGTGCCTCGCAGAGGCAACTCTACCCAAATGTTTCACATTTTGGGTCGTTATGAGCTCAAACATGTTGCATGTTGATGTTTTATGTGACAGAACAACAAAAAGTAGCACATATTTCTAAAGCGGAATGAAAATTCTTACGCAAATCTCAATAGTTCACCCCCATGGTGACACACGGTAGTCGGAGCATCCTGCCTAAAGACCTGCAGCTGCTCTACAGGCTGTTTACTCAGGAGGGCTGAGAACGAAAATAGCTGCCACACGTTTCAGGTTTTTATTTAGAAATGAAAATGAAAACCACGCACCGCTTTCTTCAACTTAATGATTATGCACCACATCATGCCGGTCTATTAAAACCCCAATAAAATATCCCAGTTTGTTCTTTGGACGTGACAAAATGGGGAAACTGTTCAAAGGCCTGACTATTTTTGCACA
This sequence comes from Fundulus heteroclitus, assembly GCF_011125445.2. Lineage (NCBI taxonomy): Eukaryota > Metazoa > Chordata > Actinopteri > Cyprinodontiformes > Fundulidae > Fundulus > Fundulus heteroclitus. The sequence goes on from NC_046379.1 coordinate 25,382,580, forward strand.
GTTTGTGTTGAAATGCTACGTTTGGGGCTGGCGGAGTTTAGTTGCAGCTCTCGGCTCACATTACCACTTTGGCACGTCTGTGATGTCGGCCTGCGCACCAGCAGCGTTTGTCTTCCACGTGGCTCTGATCAAGCAGATTAGGGAGACAAAGCAAAAATGTTTTTTTTGTGTTTTTAAGGTTGAGAATTAGAAATGCAGTCTTTAGTTGAGACGTTCTCTTGGAGAAATAATGTGGATAAATGTGTATAGTAAGAGAATTCCCATTTTTAAATGCCATTCCCTGTGTGTACCTTTCAGTTTGTGCAGCACTGCGCTGACTCAGTCGTCATTTTCCGCTAAAAATGCATATTCTCTTGTTGTGCCTGTGCTAACGGTCTCCTTGGCGCCGTTTTTCCATGTCACCACAGATGCTGCAACAGAATTACACGTGTCCAACTCCAAGCTGGCGGAGGTGGAGGCTGCGTTTGCCGCTCAAAGATCCGAGGTCAGCTCTTTCTTTCTTTTCTTTTTCTTTTTTTTTATCCTCGTCACCTTCTGTGAAAACAGCTTTTCTTGTTACTGTAGGAGGAGCTTTAGCCTAGCTTAGAAGAAAGATGACAATGATTTAATGAGCAGGGTTCTCAGTAAGACATACTGATAAAGTCAGGACTCGCACTGCTTTAGCGCAGATAAAGTAGTTCCTGTGCAAATCAAAGGGACCAGACGTGCTTGCCTCTATGTTAACATAAAGGCAACATGGTGATAATTGTCCTGAATGTGTGGGCACTGAGGCTTTAAGGAGATAAATCCATTTAACGCACTGATAACAGATAAAACCAACATTTTCAGTCAAGCGTTGCTGCTCTCTCTGTCCCACATTCACTGTCCTGTTGTTGTAAACGCTGAGGCGAAATCATTAGCTGCCAACTAATGTAACTCCACATGAGCTGCTTTTTTTAACAGCGGCTGCCGGATTACCTGGTAACCAGCTGCTTTGGGAGGTTTAATTGGGATTTGAAACGGAGAAACTTTTTGCCTGGTAGTTTGTCTGAATCAAAGCTCAGAAGCTTGAGTCTCTAAAGGGAGCAAACGAAAATAAAGTACCGCTGATGGCACAGGGACGGACTCTGAGGTGATAATGACGACATTATCACCTGCAGAACAAGAGAAAAGTTGTTCTGCACCCAGATATGGTGAGTGGTTGAAGTTGATTTAAGGGTTTCTGTGGTTCACTTGAACACAAAAGAGGAATTGGGTACACCACTTTTAATCCATTGTGAATTTTCTTAGTGTCAAAATGTTACATCCAGGCTCATATTTATACGCCCCTATTAGTGCTTGGATAAATATCACTTGCTGAGTTGTAGAATAATCACAGGCTGCCAGCGACTAGGTCCTGGATAGCTCAATGCTCCTCTAATCAGGAACGCTGGAGCGCTTTTGATTTGGTGGATTTCTGCCGCAGACTTCGCTTTCAAGTCTAATTCATACATTTGCCGGGCTCTTGATGTTAGGCTTGTGGGTATTCAGGAAGCCTTTCCACATTGTTTTCATCTGTTTGGGATCTGTGTCTCAGGTTTATGTGATCCGAACTGTCACCTCAGATAACCAAGGAAATCGGGTATAATGTTGATGAGCTAGAAGCTGCTGGAACATCAGCGTCACGGTCCAGAGTGATCGTAATGTGACATTAAGATGAAGCGAAAGCCAGAATTCAGAAGAACTAAAAATAAGTAAAATTTTCTTAAAATTAGTGCATTTGCCCCTGATTTGAGCAGGTAAATAAGATTATCTGCCAATGGAAGGAGTATTTTTACCCCTAAAATAAGATAATTAGATATAATGCACTTGAAATAAGTTGATGGAGATGAGTTGTTCCTATTTTAAGTGCAAAAATCTTATTCCATTGGCAAATTATCTTATTTACCTGCTCAAATAAAGTACATATAGACTAATTTCAAGAAAAAAATACTTATTTTTGTTCTGTTTTTGCATTATGTAAACCTTTGACTAGAACTGAATAAGTGACCAGTTGCCTCTTGGATGTTTTCAGAACAAGTTGTATTGCCCTGTTCCGCGTTGCGTTCTCATATTTACGTCCTTGTACAAATAAACTTCTTGGATATCCTTTAAGCATTTAAGTGAGCCGGTGTGTCTTCCCTGTCTGTTGCAGTGTGACCGGTTGAAAAAGCTTCACGCGGAGCTGGAGGAGAAGCTGGAGGCGTCAGAGATCCAGATTAAACGACAGTCTGAAGAATACAGAACCCTCCTGCAGCAGAGAGATGTGTGTGCATTAAAACGTCGACACGTATCTGCCGCTGTGCCCCGTGGATGCTCATGTCTACATGTGGTTCCCCCAGGTGGAGATCAGCCACCTAAAAGCCCGACAGAGCGGCCTCCAAGAGGAAGTCCAGAAGCTGCAGCTGTCAGCGCAGTCAGCCGCCGCCTCCTCCTCCTCCTCGCCCGCCGTGCTGCCGGTGACCACCGCTTCCCTGACCAGCGCCTCCTCGTCTCCTTCCGCCTTCCTGACCCGTCCCACTGGCTCTCACCACGGCTTTCACAGCGACGACATGGACATCAGCGAGGTTCTTTGGTCACAGCAAGAAATCAACCGGCTGTCCACGGAAGTCACGCGTCTGGAGGCGGAGGTGGTGCACTGGAGGAGGATATCACAGGTGAAGATGAAATAAAACAAAAACGCGCTAAAAACATGGAGCAAAGGGTCAATATCTTAGTGAGTAAAACATGGTCCATCAGAATCATAGTGCTGAGATATTTGGCCAGGTCTCTTTTCCATCCAGATAAGACTTTGGGAGTTTAGGGTTCATTGCTATAGTAATAAAAAGTAATTACCGTTTTCAAATAAATATTAATTACAATGCTGTTATGTGAGATTTTCTTTTCAGTATACATTAGAATGGTCTTAAATCTATTATCAGATCTTGTTTCATTAAAAGACAAGAAGACAAAACCGTTTCTAGTTTTAGTTAGGGCAAAATTATTACAGAAAAGTTAAAATCCTACAATTGAAAATGTTAAGTACAACACAAAGTATTCCTCTTTTAAAAACATACTTTTGACAGTGTCTTTAATTTCATAGTAACAACTATTCAATGATATTTAATTATTCATTACTTTGGTGCTTTAAAATCTGCTTTGAATTAAATTATTAAAATTGGCAGGATGTCATTTCACAGACTAATTGACCTAAATACCATTCTTATATTGCTAAACCAAAAAGAGTAAAGTTTAGTATTGTCAAATTAAATTATTCAAAACAATTTGTAAACTGGATGATCATAATTTAATATGACAAATGAGCAAAACCCGTTTTTTTTTTTTAAGTTTTGGCTCTACAATGATTTACACGTTAATTTGCTACAAAAAAAAATCTCACTATTTTATTAATTTAAAATGATCATATTTTGTAGAGCAGGTACAAAAATAAAAAATATTTTTAGTTTAAAAAAAATTGTGTTAATATTTTGGCCCTCGCGTTGATTTGACTTGACAATTTTGACCCATGTACTGAAAAGTTTGGACACCCCTGTCTTAGGCTGTTCTGCCGTAGTTGTACTGTAGCTCAGAAGGGTCAATCCAGATAAAGCTTCTCAGCCTGTGTGTGTTCTTGGTAGCTAGCATAATTTTTCCTACAGAAAAGACGAAAACGAGGAGGTGGCTCTTGTGTTCTGCAGAATTGAAACCAGTAAACGCCACATTTCTGTTTTTATTAAACCACGTTTCTATCATTCTCTGTTTTAGGCATCAACAACTGCAGGAAATGGTAATGGAGACCAGGGGGAGATTCTCAAACTACAAAGGACTATCAAGGTAGCTGTTGTAGCTTGTTGAATTGCCTGTTTAGATACAGTTTTACAAAGACGATCTACATTTTAAACTCTTAGAACGTGCTAGGCTATGTATTGACACCGCTAAGCATTATTAATGTTAACACTGCACGTTTTTAAACGTCGTTTGTGCAGGAGTTACGGGACGAAATGAGTCGAGAGGTGGATGAGCATCAGCATGAGCTGGCAGCTGTGCAGGACGCCCAGCGACAGAAGCTGGCTGAAATTACACGACGCCACAGGGAGGAGCTTGCAGAGTACGAGGAGAGGATAGAAGAACTGGAGGAGCAGATTCACAGTGGTTAGATTAAAAAAAATAAAAAATTTTATGATGTTTTTTTTTTTCTTTAATTATTATTATCCTTTTGTCAAAAGAACAGTATTGAGTTATTATGACAGCAGAAACAAACGGGACATTTTCTGTAAATGTTTCTCTGCAGGGGGCAGTCAGGTCAGCTCCCCATCAGAGTCCCCCGAACTGCTGGAGCTCCAGAAAAACATCCAGTCCCTGCAGGACGCAGCAGAAGAGCGCGAGAAGCAGCTGGCCGAGCTGTCCGCCAGTCTGGAGGAGGCGCGGAGGAAACAGGCCTCTCTGCAGCTGGAAAGGGACGATGCCCAGGAGGAGAACGCGGGGCTGCTGCAGAACTACTCGCGGCTGCAGGCGTCTGTGGCAGAACTGCAGACACGCGTCCAGGAGCAGGAGGGGAAGGCTCTGCAGAAAACCCAGTTCGAGCAGGAAATTCAAACATTAAGACACAACTTGGCAGGTGGGCTTTATATGTGCTGGCTAATGTGCCATGAAAAGATCCGTTGTGCCGACTTTGGTTTGTTTGAATGCCAGGGCAGTCAAAAGTAGCCGGTCAACGGCGGCAAATCGCCGTCTATAGCAGCTCCTGCCGCCGCCTACTTTTCCCCGATTATACATCCCAAAAGTCAGCTTAGCATCTGTCTCCTCTGAGAGCAACATTAACGAGTGATTGGGTTCCTGGTTCCAACCGAGATGCTACTTTTCTGATCAAAAACAGACCGGTGTTATGCTGAAAAGTGCAATAAAACCGTGAGAGCCGACGTGAGTTTTGAAACTGCAAAGCTTTTTAAGCGGAAGATCAAACGTGCACAGCACCGCGTTCATAGACCAGTGTGATGCATTCACGAGCGTCAGAGAGCTATGGTGCATTCAGGAGCATGGGACATTTCAAACTTACAAGGAAAGAGGCATAAAACAGAATAGAACTTAACTCATACAGTAATGTATTTACCCAGAAACAATGTGGGCTTTCTTACAATACTGAATGCTCTATAATTGTATTTCTGATATTTTTTGATTATGCACATCTGTTAGCTTTTTATTCTGAAAAATCTATAATATTACATATAATAAAATATAATATTACAGCAGCAAATTATCAAAGTTTTTCAGGGGATGCATTTTGTGTTCGTCTCTAGAATCCTCGTCGATGATACGATATCATGTGTGATGAGTGCAAGTGAAATTAAACTGAGATAAGAGATTTCGAAAGAGCAATATGACTGAAATAAATTCAACATGTAAATTCAATTTCAAATTCCAACCCTGTATTTTTATCATAAAAATTCGACTTGGTTTGTGAAGAAATGTTACGATCGTTTTTAGAACAGAACTGTGAATAATAATAATAATAATAAGATGAATAGACCTCACCTAATCTGATTTGTTTTATGTGGTGCTAGTAATTCAAATTAAACTAATTTTATGCAAATGGCGATTACCTTACCTTGTTAAAACATGATGATAACATCATTTGAAAAAATAATGTTATAATAATAATAATAATAAAAAAAAAACAAAGGTTGTTTTTGAAGAATTGATCATTCACTACTTTTTTTTGCCTTTTATTCAATTTAAAACATGCACTCTGACTCTGTTCTTTAAATAATCACCTGTCTTGAAAGCTTCCAAAATACATCAGGGAGACTATTTTTCAAAATTCTCCCCTCCAGGGCTCAGGCACCGGCATAAGTGCACCCTCCTACCTGATAGTGTGTGGCCTGCTACTGTTAAAAAGTTTGACTGCCCTGGAATGCGGTTTTGATTAATGTATTGTAATAAATTACAGTAGTACAAATGAGCAAGTATCTTTCAGTAGCGCCTTCATCTGCACTTTTCAACGTACAAAAATTTCCGTTTTTACAGCTGCTGAAAAAGAAGTGCAGAGACTCAAGAACCTTTCAGAGGCAAGTATGAACACAATCAATAAGTTTGTAAATGCTTTCTAATCCTTTTTAGTGTTACATTTACTAAATACTTACTGCTTGTTCACTTTCTGTCATCTTTTTAACTTTTAGGCAGAGCCGAAAGAAGAGGTCGAGCACGCAGACATCTTAGAACTGAACACCATTATTGGGACATTAAGGCAAGAAAAGGACGTCCTAGAACAAGAAAAGGTTGGTTCTTCCTCATCTTCTGTCTGTCAGAGTCTGTGTAAACGCTTAATTGTTATTATGGACTGTTAGGAGTTTTTAAAAGAACAGCGAGCTTAAAAACTGTCCAGTTTGAAAGATTATGAATACTGTATTAAGTTACCAATAAGAATAACATCCCAGCTGTAAAGTACGAGGGTGGCAGCATCATGTTGTGCTTCAGAAGGATGACTGGTGGGTTTTCAAAATAGGTGGCAAGAACATTTTGTGGAAAGATTGAAGCAGCGTCTCAAGCCATCAACCAGGAAGTTGAAGCTCGGGCCGACATGGGTCTTCCCAAAATCAACGAAGAACATAATCAATCAGGTTATTTATAAAATGGCTCAAAGATAACAAGGTCAATGTGTTGGAATGGACATCACAAAGCACTGATTTCAGGGTCAAAGGTTTTTCAAACGGACCAAAATTCCAGCAAAGTATTGTTGAAGGTTTGTGAAAGGATACCCAGAATGCTACAGGTAAAATGCAACAAATACTAAACCTCTGAATTTGACAAAAGTCATTAAACAAATGCTCTCGCTCCTTATTCTGGCATTAAGCTAAAAAAATAAGTTCTATAATCCGACTGACCTAAAACCAAATTATATAGTCTGAGTTTGTGTCGACTGTGAGAAAAATGTTTGTCCTTTTAGGGTGTATGTAAAAATCAGATTTCAGCTGTTTAGCTGTTTTGGACTTACTCACTCCAAGTGTCTTCATATTAATTATTGGATGTTAAACTCAGTCTAAGCAGCTGTGGACTATTGGAGCATTTAATACTTTTTGTTTTTTCATGAATGTTTTTTCTCTTCAAAGCTTGAGCTGCAACAGAGACTGAGCCAAGCAGAGGAGGAAGTGTCTAGCAGTAAGGCATCATTAATGGAGTCTGAAGCTGAGATCCTGGACGATCTGAAGGCAGAGCTGGAGAGGAGAGAGAAGGCACTGAGAACCACTGAGGAGGAGCGGGACACCCTCATGGCTGAGCTGGAGGAGCTGGACCGACAGAACCAGGAAGCAACGCAGGTCTGCTGGGCTCTGCTTTTATCCTCATTATCCAGCTGTTTGACTTTTTATTCTGCCTTCATTTCAGCCAAATGCATTTGGGATGCTATAGTTGATGCATCCTAAATAGTCAGATTTTTAGTCATTCAAAGCTTTATTGGTCTTTTTCAGTGCACATTTTTTTTTTCGGTGTAAAAAAAACCCATCATTTCACATTGGATATGATTATCCAATGTGAAATGATATGATATATACATGCTAATATATTTAAAATGTGCACTAAATAAACCAGTGTAACTTTACCAACAAATCTTGCCAAACAAATCAAATGTATTAAAAAAAATGGTCAATCAGTACACAGACTTGGGCAAATGTATTTGCTCCCCTGGGAAGGATGTGTTTAATATATTTAAATAAATGTAGCTTTTCTAGCCGCAGCTTAATCTGATACTGAAAATAAAAAAATAAATATAAATCTAAACTCTGTTTATTTATTCAAGCCGGAGAATTAAAAGATTTTATGGAAGAATTGTCCGATCATTGCGACTCCTGACAGCTCGTTTAGAATAAATGCGATATACATGTTTTAAAATTTAGACTTTTTAATTGTGATCGACGTGACTAGGAACCTGTGATTAGTAATCCAAGACTTGAGACATCGCTTTTTAAGGAGCACACGACCATGAAAATACAAAGAAAAATCTGGTATACCCCGGTAGTAATTTTAGAAAGGGTGGCCAATCATTATTCATAGAATAACGATCCAAAACATGTGAAACTTCAAACACAATGCCCCCCGTCTTCCACGTGCGTCTCCGTCCCCCTGACGAGAGCGTAGGACCCAGAACTCTGGACGACCTGGAGGGATGGTCAAAGATCTGAATTTTCAATAAGGTCCAACTTTGTGAAATCTTCTTGAATTTTCGCTTTGAGATTAGCTTCTGCATTAAGAGAAGAATTTCTAAAATGCTTCTTTTTTTTTTTTACACATCTCTACAAGGAGGAGCCATGTATTCGTCCCAGTCTCTATACTAAGCAGCATTAAAGTCTTGGTATAAAATATATTTTTTAAAACTAATGTAGCAAAAGTAACAACTCGTCTCCATCATCTTATTTCAAGTTCAGTATATCTAATTATCTTATTTTAGGGGTAAAAATACTCATTCCATTGGCAGATAATCTTATTTACCTGCTCAAATCAAGCGCAAATACATTCATTTCAAGAAAATTTCACTTACTTTTAGTTCCCTTTTTGCAGTGTGGATAAATCGTTTTAGTTCATGCATGAAGTTTTAAACAAAAATCTTTTCTACAATCATTTCAGCATTTAATCACCGCCAAGGAGCAGCTCTCCGTACAGCTGAAAGAAGCCGAGGCCGAGCTGAGCAGAACGACTGCGGAGCTCAACTCCGCCGAGGAGCAGAGGAGGGGGCTGGAGCGAGAGCTGGAGGCCCAAAAGGAGAAGATGAGCCAAAGCGCGTTCACCCTCAACGACCTGCACATGGGCAACCAGCAGCTGGAGCAGACGGCCAAGGAGCTGCGGGACTCGCTGGCACGGGCACACGAGCAGAGCCGGGGGCAACGGTGGGAGGCGGCCGAGCTGAAGAAGACCCTGCAGGAGCGAGAGGAGCAGTTAGCCGCTGCTAAAACGGAGGTGGAGCGAGGAGGAGAGAGACGGGCCGAGGAGGAGCTGGCGGGGAAGGAGCGGGAGCTGGCGCAGCTCAGGAGAGAAATGGATGAAACGAGGAGCTCCTTTGAAAAGACGGCGTCTGAGGATTACGAGAGGAAGATGGAGAACAGGAAGCTGAAGGAGGAGCACCAGGAGGCGTTGAGGAAGGTGGAGGAGCTCGGCCAGCAGCTGAGGGAAAACCAGGCTGCTCTCAACAGGGCGGCAAGGGAGAAGGAGACTCGCATGGAGGCCCTGAAGCTGGAGAAGAATCAGCTGGAAGCGGAGCTGTCTCAGGCAGAGAGGACGCTCTCGGAGCAGGCCAAGCAGTACCAGCAGACCGTAGAGGAGCTGACCCGAGCCAGGTCGCTGGACGCCTCCGCTTTACAGACCGAGCACGAGTCTGCCATCAAGCTGAACCAGGAGAAAGATCTGGAGATCGGGAAACTGAGGCGAGACATGGAGCAGCTGGCTGCGGACCACAGGGACACCAACGAGATGCTCTCCATCACGGTCGCCGGGCAGAAGCAGCTGACGGACCTGCTGCAGGAGAAGGACGTCTTCGTGGAAACCCTGAAGGAGAACGCTGCCGATTTACAGAGGGAGCTGGACAGCCGCGTGTCGGCCGTGACCAAAGAGGCGGAAACCCTCCGCCAGGCGCTGGAGGAAAAGGACAGGCAGCTGGGCGGGATGAAGGAGGAGAACAGCCACCTGAAGGAGGAGATCGATCGGCTGAAGGATCAGCAGAGCAGACCCCCGCCTCTGGCCGAGCCCAAGACTCTGGACATCATCACGGAGCTGGAGACCGAGATCACCCAGCTCAAGTCCTCCAAGAACGCTTTGGAAGAAGACGTGCGCTCCCTGGCGAGAAGCTCCGAGGAGCTGCAGGCTTCTCTGCAGGCCCAGCAGAGCGAGCTGGACCGGGCCCGCATGCTCCACCAGCAGGCCGCGCTCAATCACGACCGCCTCGTTAACGCCAAAGACGAGGAAATAGCCCGCCTCCAGCAACACGTGGATCTGCTCAGCGAGGGCCAGGGCCTCCCTCCAGCGTTACAGGGAGACGTCATCCTGCAGGAGGACAAGACGCGCTCTCTCAACCAGGAGAGCGGCAACGAGAAGCACGACCTGTCCAAGGTGGAGCTGGAGGAGCTGGTCCGCGGCATCCAGGAGAAGGAGACCGAGATCAGCCAGCTGAACGAGAAGAACCTCTCCCTCACCAGGCAGCTGGACCAGCTGGCGGCGTCTCGCGACGAGGTGGGCAAACTCTCCCAGGTGATCCGGCAGAAGGACCTGGAAATCCAGGCGCTGCACGCCCGGGCGGCGACGGGCCACAGCCAGGACGTCCTGTACCTGCAGCAGCAGCTGCAGGCGCTCGCCGCCGAGAGGGAGCAGATGTTGGCCGTCCTCAACGAGAAGACGAGGGAGAACAGCCAGCTGCGCTCTGACCACCACCGCCTGGTGGACATGGTGGCCGCCAAGGAAGCCGCCTTGGCGAAGCTCCAGCAGGAGAACCAGCGGCTCTCCAGCCTGAGCGACCCCTCGGGGAGCCAGGAGATGTTCAAGGAGACCATCCAGAACCTGTCCCGCATCATCAGGGAGAAGGACATAGAGATCGACGCCCTGACCCAGAAGTGCCAGACCCTGGTGACCGTCCTGCAGTCCACGGGAGGCGAGCCCGGCGCGCCCTGCGGGGGGGGCGTCAGCAGCAACCAGTTCGAGGAGCTGCTCCAGGAGCGGGACACGCTGAAGCAGCAGGTGAAGAAGATGGAGGAGTGGAAGCAGCAGGTGATCACCACGGTGAAGAACATGCAGCACGAGTCGGCGCAGCTGCACGAGGAGCTGATGGAGCTGCAGAGCCAGGTCTCTGCCGACAGCGACTGCAGCTCCAAGCTGTCGGTGGACTACGCCCGGCTCATCCACAGCTACGAGCAGAAGGAGAAGAGGCTGGGGGGTCTGAGCCTGGAGCTGGCGCAGGTCCAGCAGACCATCAGTCAGCTCAGCAGCACCAAGGATGTGCTGCTGGGTAAGCTGGACAGCGTGGCGCAGACCCCAGAGGCGGCGGCCGGCGCCCAGTTTGCCGGCCCCCCTCCAACGGCCGAGCCCCAAAGCCAGCGGAGCGCCTCCCCCGCGCACGACGGCGACCTGCAGGGAGGAGCCGAGGCGCTGCGAGCTCAGCTGGCGGAGAAGGAGAACCTGATCAGGACCCTCCAGGAAAACAACCACCGGCTGGCCAACGCGGCGTCCGCCTCGGAGAGCGAGCAGCGGAGCCAGGCCGAGGAGGCGCGTCAGGTCCGAGAGAGGCTGGAGGCGCTGCAGCGGTCGCTGAGGGAGAAGGACCTGCTCATAAAGACCAAGGGCGACCAGCTGGGCCAGGTGAGCGAGGCGCTGCGCAACCGCGAAAACGACAACGAGGTGCTGAAGCAGGCCGTGACCAACCTGAAGGAGCGCGCGCTCATCCTGGAGATGGACGCGAAGAAGCTGAAGGAGGAGAACGAGCTGGTGGCCGCGCGCTCTCGCGAGAAGGAGTCCGAGTTCAGGGCTCTGCAGGAGACGAACATGCAAGTGTCACTGCTGCTCAGAGAAAAGGAGTTTGAGCTGAGCTCCGTGAGCGAGAAGGCGGCCACCCTGGAGCGGATGCTGAAGGACAAAGAGCTGGTGAGTCCGTTACGCAGCGGCGTCGTCTATTTCACTTAACGTGAACAATTCATGAAGACAATGTGTCCACGAGTGGCGTAATGGTTCACTGCTGTTGATTTCTGTCACAGGGTAAATCCGGGGAACTGAATCAACTCCTGAACGAGCTGAAGTCCATGCAGGAGAAGGCGGTGATGTTCCAGCAGGAGAGAGATCAGATGATGATGGCGCTTAAGCAGAAGCAGATGGAAACCGCTGCACTGCAGTCTGAGGTAGGAGGAAGACAAGCGTTCAGAGATTTAGCTTTAATGCAAGTGCTGCTCAGAGCCTGACGTTTTGTCACATTCTTTATTTTTTTTTTTTTTTAGAGATGCATCCATCAGGTTTTGTGGCTAATTTCCCATCTCAGGTTTTGGTAAAACTTTAACCTGCCAATGGAGATCTTGTCAAATTCAGATCTGTTAGAACTAGTTTGAGAAGATGTAAGAACAGGGTTTCAAATATGTTTTGCTTCCCTGAGCGGTCAGAGATAGACAGAGCAGTCATCTAAAACGGGATTTTACAAAAGTATATTCAAAAATCTTCTTCAAAAATACTTTTTGCAACAAAAAAACTATTCAAACTGGTACATTTGCGGTGACGTTTCTGGATAACTTGAAGAGTTTTTTGTGTTCGCAGCTGCAGCACACGAGGGACAAAGGGCAACGTCTCAACCTGGAGCTGGAGAGGCTGCGCAATCACCTGTTGGAGATCGAAGATTCGTACACGAGAGAAGCTGTCGCTGCAGAGGACCGGGAGTCTGAGCTGCGCAGGCGGGTGTCGCTGCTCGATGAGAAACTAGCCACATCCTCAAATGCTGTGGAAAGTGCCAGGTTTGCATGAACTAAAACGATTTATCCACACTGCCAAAAGGGAACTAAAAGTAAGTAAAATCTTCTTGAAATGAATGTATTTGCGCTTGATTTGAGCAGGTAAATAAGATTATCTGCCAATGGAATGAGTATTTTTACCCCTAAAATAAGATAATTAGATATACTGAACTTGAAATAAGATGATGGAGACGAGTTGTTCCTATTTTAAGTGCAAAAATCTTATTCGATTGGCAAATAGTCTTGTTTACCTGATCAAATCAAGGGCAAATACATTAATTTCAAGAAGATTTTACTTACTTTTAGTTCTATTTTTGCAGTGCAATGATTTATCATTCAGGTAATACAGTTTTAGATGTATACATTTTTACCTCCACTATGTACAATTCTTTACTTATATACATAGCTTATATAACCATACATATGTGAAAAATGTACTGGTGGATCAGTAATTAGAGAAAAAACTACTTTAACATGTAGTTAAGGTTCAATTGATGTTAAATTTCTTAAAACCTTTTAGCTAGAATCCTTTATTCCTTCAAGCACGCTCTGGATCACGTTTTTTTTTTTTTTTAAATTAAGCATGTGTCTCCTGCTCCTCTCTCCAGCCAACAGGCCAGCATGCAGGTGGATTCTCTGCAGGAACAGCTGAGCAACGTGGTGAAGCAGAGAGACGACGCGCTGGCACAACTCCGCACCTCTCAGGAACAAGTCAGACAGTACGCAGTGTCGCTCTCCAACCTGCAGATGGTGCTAGAGCAATTCCAGCAAGGCAAGCTAAAAAGCAGCAGCAGCTTCTATGTTTGATTTAATCTGACATGTCTGCTGTATTAATAATTTTTCTCGTTGCATTTCAGAGGAGAAAGCCATGTACTCGGCAGAACTCGAAAAGCACAAGAAGGAGAAGGACGAGTGGAGAAGGAAAGCTCTCCTCCTCGAAGACCAAGCATCTGCCCTGCAGGTAAATCAGCGAACAGGAAAGGCAAGAGCTTAGGTCTGTTCCTGTAGCGCCGTGTTCCTGATCACTTGCAGTGAAATGTTTCCAATTTACCCATTTTACTTCTCGCAGCTGAATTTGGACGAAGCCAACGCTGCTCTGGATTCAGCGTCTCGTCTCACAGATCAGATCGATCAGAAAGAAGAGCAAATCGAAGAGCTGAAGAAGCAAGGTGAGATGCCGTGGATTTTCTCCACTTCATTTCAATGTTTTTCCAGCTGGCTATAAATTACTATTGAATAAAATGACTCTAGGTTAACCCTGATCCAACACCAATTTATACCGCAATGATGTTCCCTTGCCGTTCGTGCATAAGTTGTTAACCATTTTCATTCTTTTTCTTCTTGGTATTTATGTATATTGAGAGTTTATACAGATTGTGTTGTAAATCTTACATTTATTGTAAGATTTACTTACTCTGAATATTTTAAATTGCCCCAGTTTGTGTTAATTGTAGCTCTGAACCCTGTCGGTAACACCCAATCAAACCTCTCGTGTTAAAGCACAGAATAAATTCTCCTCTAAAGTATAAATTTGGATGCGATTGGATGCCTTTGTTGTAAGCTGACTTGCTGAGTGAATGCATTTTCTGCGTCACTCTTATCAGGTCTCCCATGACATCAGAGCAAATTCTCAGACAGTTTGACAGTTTTTTTTTTTTTCTGTCCAGTCTCAGGCTGTATTTGTTCAGTCCTGAAACAAACCTTTATCTTTACTAATCTATATATATGCTAACTTTGGCATATCTGGAAAACATAACTTTAGATTCCTTCATGGCAGCCATCTTTGTCCACATTTAACACTTTCGTGTGCGTTTTGTTGATGAGAAATCTAATACTAAAAAAAAAAAAGTAAGCATGAAAAATTAGCATTGCATTCATTATCCAAAGATTAGATGTTCTGAGTTAGTTTTTTTCGTTTGCCAGCATAGATGTATATAAATATAACCCTAAAGCAAGTAGCTCTACCTGTTTTCTGCTAAATGTGACCTTAACATGCTGCGTTATCAGTATTTTTCATTGAAATGTGGTAACTGAATCTAACTTAGTTTCTTGTGGAATGACCTCGCTGTCTTTGTGTTGCAGTGGATGTGAGGCAGGAGATGTTGGAGGAGGCACAAAAGAAACTCATGCAGCTTCTGAACAGCACAGAAGGAAAGATAGACAAGTAAGTTCAGGCTTTATCTTACGTCTACTCGTGAACACCTTTTAAATAAGGCTTTTGAAACTATGTCGGCATGCTTTTGATCAGAAACGTCATCTAAATTATTGTTTATTTTCATTCTTTTTTCCCCACACATAAAGTCCCAGCGAATCTTTTTATACATTTGTCTATATAAACACATAGTATTGGATATATTGCACATATAGATAATCTAAATCAAAAAGGAGACTTTATAAAAAATAATCTGTAGAAGTGAGGCCACAAAAGTTATTCAATATAGTTGCTGTGACCATTACCTGGTGAAGTGCTGATCAGAAAGTTTTGAAAGAAAAAAGGGAGTTTTGATCTCCAGTTTTTGAAGATCTTCTATGAAGCTGCAGGTATCGATTTTGGCCTTTTCAGATTTCTCTTTAAAGGGTAACTCACCCCCAAATCAACTTTTTTCATGCTAATAAAATGCTAATAAAATGACATGGCAAGGCAAGTGCATTTAAAAAACACTTTTCAGTAACACAACGGTTCAAAGTAGTTGTCTTATACTCATGTCTACATACCCTGGTTATTATTTTGACAAATTACTGCATATTTGTTGAAATCCTGTTTTTCTGTCTAAAACGGTCAGTGTGGCGCCCTCCTAAGGTTCAACGAGTGGCTTGCATGGAATTTCAAATCAGTATTGCTATTGGTTCAAAGGTTTTTGTGACATCATTTGGAGAAACTGATGTGTCAGCAGCATTTCCATCTCGTACGCCTGTAGTGAGTTTTGCGGTCCTATCGATTTTTCAGGTTAGCAATTTATTAGCTTATCATTCAGTTAGCTTATTTAGCTTTTTCTAATAGCCATGACCACACCAGCCCTCACTCCTCGTACCTTTCCTGGTTCGCCAGGCACCGCCTCCTCTCTCCATATTTTTCAAAGTACGAGATTGGGCTGAGTAAGGCTCTGGTACGGGGGTGAGTTACACTTTAAGAATTGTAAAATAAGATGGGATAAGAACAACATGGCAGAATGTCATTTTCTACCCTCACTGCCATGAGCAATAATTAGTTATATATGTTATGGGCAGAGGGGACTCCATAACAATGTGTTTAAGAGAGCTGTCACTGTAATATAAGGTGTTACTACTATTTAAAAGCAAAGGAAAGGTGATTATGGAGATGACATCTTATATTTTTTTTAAACATAACATTTTAATTTAAATAAAACTTTTTTTGTTAGCAATTTATTAGCAATTGGTGCAGTTAGCAAGAATCAGTGCGTGTATTTTCTAGAGAATCTAGATCCATACCTTAACATTGAGACCTTCACCATGCTACCAACATCCACAGAGGGAAGTAGAAAGCTCTCAAGGATAAAAACAGACCATTTTGGCTGTTTTTCTACCGTTTAGCCTTATTGCAACCTTAGTAAAGCCCAGAATGGCTTTACTAATTTGAGTCTGTTTCAGTCAATAACAGCTTCCACACTGAAGAGTGTTGTCGTCAACTCCCCCTGGTAGCTCTTGCATATGGTGCCTTCACTGATAAAAAAAAAAAAAAAAAAAAGATTTGATTTTTGAGTCTCTCACCAGCCGGTCACCAGTCAGGGCCGGGGGAAGATCGTCTGATAGTTTCTGAACTCATTTCCATCAGGGACTTAGTTTAACTTTCATGTGTAAGGGCGGACCGTTTCTTTCAACTTGATAAAAACTTCATGAGAAATGAAGAATTAAAATACCCTGCTGTTCTTCTGTTCAGGTAGTGCGTGTGTTTAATGCAGCTGCATCACATAGTTGAAATGTCTAAGCTTGGAACGTGTCCTTACCCTGGCTGCGGTGTGTGTGGCTCTGTCTGCAGGGTTCTGATGCGTAACCTGTTTCTGGGCTACTTCCACACACCTAAACCTAAACGTGCTGATGTACTCCGGCTCATGGGAAGTGTGTTGGGACTGAGCCGAGAACAAGTCGATCAGGTCAGAGACCCATTTTCTTCCTTTTGTTCCTGTTTGGTTTCATCATTTTGACCTGATTGACAGCTGTTTTTTTTTTTTTTTTTTTTTTTTTTTTTTTACGTTTCAAGTATTGAGAAACCTTATTTTGACATCTTGAGAGAAAAAAAATATTGACAAAATATTGACAATATGAAAGCTTAACATTAAAAACAAAGTTTTATGGTTGCTCATATCTCATATATCTCATATATCTTTTATATCATGCCTCTGGTTTCTCCAGATTGTTGAAAATAGGAGGCATTATCAGACACTCTTATTTTTTCTTGTTTCTGTAGCTGTTTTTAAAAGAAGCTTGTGCCGTAGCGCCATAACTCTGCAGTAGGACTGCTGATAGCCGGTGGTCAATGCCTGGCTTGGTTTGCAGTATGAGCAATAAATGCATGATAAAATGTTGGCCTGATGTAAAGCCAAATCAACCTTTATATGTATGTTAAAGACAGATTTCTCTGTTCAACCTGCAATATTACAAAAACAGAATAGAGAGAAATTTAATATAGATGTAACATTGCTTATTATGATAAATTGTTGAACATGTTCTAGGGAAATGTAGAAATAAATACATAACTTGCACCTATAAGTCATAAAATGTATTCTTACTGAAACTAAATAATTAACCATCATACTTATTGTATAATGGTGTAGAAGTAAATATGTTTAAAAAACAGTAGATTCCAAAGTTTATGGTTGTGATCAATATTTGTCCACAGCATATTACTGCTCTACCGTTAAAATTAGTAACAATGGAGATTTGTTTAAACGACACGGATCTGCAGTACATAATATGATTGTGTGTGTTTCATTAGCCCAGGAAAACTATTTAGAACATCTGGAGCACTCACTAACTGCATTAATAAGAAACAAATGAAAGTAAGTGGAAGCGCGTTCATACAGAGGAGCCAAGCATGGCTCCTTTTTTGGGTCAAGTTAGGAGTCCGATGACAGAAATAAAACAGTTCTGATCTTTATTGGTGCGAATGTTTTATTGTTTATGAACTTCCCCTTAAATCCCACATTTCACCAAACCAGGTTTATTTCTGCCTGGTTGGTAGACATCTCAAGCCAAACAACTTAGGTTAGCTCTAGAAAAACGACCAGAAACGAGAAACAGGGTTAACTTTGTGTAGCCAGAACAATACCAGGATTATTTATCTAATTGAATAAATCTTTTGGAAGCAGAAATGTTTGGCTTTGATTAAAACCTAATCACCTTCATATGAAAGCCTCCCAACCCTCGCGGGTAGAACTTTAAAACGTGGACTCATGTCAGACCTCCTTAATGTCAGACATTTCGTTATAAAGTCAAGCATTTTCGATGAAACTACACGTGTAATTTAACATTGCTGTAGCACAATGTTGGCCAACTCATGACAGGTCTGTCCCAAATTCTTATTGGGGGGTTAATTTTACTGTTTTACATCCCCGCCCTCAGGTTGCACTGACCAGAATGAGAGTATTGCATTATCTTGTTCCCCAGAGCCAGTTTAGTCAGCTGAAAAAGACGCTGCCCAGCAATTATTTTTAGCTCCAGCAGCCCCCTGAACATCGTCGGAGCTGAAAAAGAAAGTATTGTCCTTTCCAGATCCTTTTGGCTTGGCTGCTCAATGGGAGTCCATCCAGCGACTGCAAAGAGCATTACCCAACACCCGTACAGGCAAACGCATTCAGAGTAATGGGCAAGAATGATTTCAGTTCCTTAGAGCCATTTTTATTACCTTTAAGGTCCCTGTATGCCCCCCCCCTCTCATCTCCTGGCAATACTATTAAAAGTTTCCACTTTACAAAAGCCAAGAGTCCAGTTAAACCAGAAGACTTAGAAGAATCTGTTTCAGTGGTGCCGCAGTTGCCTTTCAGGTCTCTATTAATGTTAATGTAGTGATCCATGCAGCCAATTATTGCATAGAGAATTAGCTTTAAAATGTACAGGCTGTGGAGGAATGTTAATAGAAAATATGGAAGTTCAATATTTGGAGCATTTGTAACGAGCACAGAGGACCTATAAATAAGTCTAGTAGTCTTCTGGGTCCACAGAATAGGTTTCCAGAAAGTGCTAGGAAGATAAAAGGAAACCAAGGACAAATACATCTAAAATTACCGACAACTAAAATATAAAAGTCTAGCTTTCAGAAAACGGGCTGGCATCCAGGATCCGAAGAGGTCCATGGTAACTCTGCAGGGGCTGCAAGATATCCGCAGCTCAGCTTAGAGAATCTATTGACCAATCAGATGTTGGCCATGGTCTTCACAACTCTGGCTTTTTAGAGGAGCAGCAGAAAGAAGGGACGGGTCATGTCTACGGGTCGTTTCCATAATGCAGGGGGAAAAAGGGGCTCGGGTCAGATGACGCCTACGTTGAAGCGTTTGGCCTAAATGTAAAATTTGTGGTTGGATAATCCCGGCTCTGCACATCATCCCGAACACAACATTTTCTAAGTGGAACATGGTGTTGGTTTGTGGATGAAGCTAAATATAGGCAAAGCCTGTTGGAGGCATCAGAAGACTTCGGACTGGGGTTAAAATTCGCCTTCCGGCAGGACGATGGCCCTAAATGCACACCTAGAGCTACAACCACATGGTTTAAATCAAAGTACATTCAGGTGTTAGAATGACCCAATCAAAACCCAACTTTAAAATGACACTCACCAATCCGATCTGACGGAACTTGAGAAGTTTTTCAAAGAACGACGTGCATCAAAATGTCAGTTTCTAGATGTACAAAGCTGGTGGAGACAAGAAGCTGCGGCTGAAGTCAAAGGGGTCCTTTAACGTAAAAGCCCAGGGGGCTGAAGAGGACTGCACCCCAACAGCACTTTCCACGCACTTTGTTGAACAGTAGCTAACTTTCCTGCGAAGGTCTTGATGACGGTTATGAACGTTTCTTCTTCTTCAGATTCCCGTCTAATTTCTTTTGCTCTTCCCGACCTCCCGTCTGCAGATGTTGGAGGACGATGGACGCCACGGTGTCACCGGATGGGTATCGAGCTGGCTCGGAGGCAGAGGGGCTCAGAGTGTCCCCAACACGCCGCAAAGGCCCACCAGTGGGCAGGGGCTGAATTCAGTAAGTTCAAACCGAGCTGGGGCCCTAATGCACAGCATGTATGTGTGGACCAGAGCAGAAGAAATGAGAAGGTGCAAAGAAGAGTCGGTGCTCCTCAGCTTATTTAGGATTCAAACTAACAGTGACTACAACCAAATGATATATAAATAACATATAAAGCCCATGTTTTAGATTTAACTAGCCTTAAGCTCTGTTATGAAGGAAAAAAATGGTTGTAAATACATTATATTGCCAAAACTATTTTATCAAAATTATTCCCAATTGTAGTCCATCAGAGCAACCTATACCTGCAGAAATGTTTTTAGAAGTAGCCTGCATGCCTGGTGCTGGATTTTATACACTCCTGGTCATAAAATAATGAAAAAGCCTGAATTTGATCATTTGGAGGGGTAATACTTTTGCCAGTATATGCAACAAATTAAGTTTGTGTCCTTTTTGATACGTCTGCACTACCTCAACAGACAGGCTTGCATTAACGGAACTGTACAGAAAGGTTGGCAGATTTTTAACGTGGCTTTTGTTCTGATTAGCGTTCCTTTAGAGACGGTTCTATCCCGAGGAAGCTCTAAATTTTACTCCCAGGAATGCTTTCCGTGTCATTTAGTCGGTAAGCGAGCTCATTCACTCAAACGCCGCTCACGCTATCTCCCTTGTGGCTGCAGTCTTTCTCTGAGATGTTCGTCAAGTTCCTGGAGATGGAGTCGACCCCCTCCCTTCCAGCGCCGAGGCTTCCAGTCCACGACATCAAGCCTCTGAGCGCCCCGCCTCCCGGGAGGACCAGCGGGTCTCCTTCAGGCACCGCGGGTACGTCGTCAGTCCAGGAAACCACAGTTTCTATCAATGTGTTCACGAGGACGCTCAGTCTCACTGACCTGATCAAATACCGCAAAGTTAATGTGTTCCTTTCGTAGGAGCTGCGACCGGCATGAGGCGCGCTGGTGAATCCAATCCCTTCCTGGCTCCTCGCTCCGCCGCGGTGCCGCTGGTGGCCGGTTCTGGCTCCGCTGGCTCCGGAGGTCACCTGCTGATGAAGCCCATCAGCAACGCTCTGCCCACCTTCACCCCTGTGCCCGTCTCCGCTGAGGCCAGTGGTGGAGCCGTGCTCAAAGACTTGTTAAAGCAGTGATGAGGCCCGCTACACATGTCTTAATTTATCCAACTTGAGTTCAGCACTAAAACTCTGAGATAGTAGAGCCTCTCGGCTCCCTGTGACTGCTCGATTTTTCTCTTTTTTTTTTTTTCTTTTTTTTTTTTTAGTTTGAGCAATAATGAACGATCAGACAATACGTCAAAGCTTAAAGTAATGTCTGGGAGGACTTGGAAACTTAGGGATTTTTAAAGTTAGAATTGGCTCTATGCAAGAGACTATCTATAAAGGTGTGTTTATTTCTCATTACTTTTTGTTTTATTTAGTCTGAACACACAAAATGACTTCCCATGCCAAAAGGAATGAATGAAAACACCTTAAACGTGTGAAATCCCAATGATTCCGAACAAAAGTGACCTCATAAACGCGCCATGTGCAGTGCAAAGCGTCTGTTTGCAAGAGGAAACATGTCCGTCACTTTTTCATCCCTCGATCTGCATTTAACAGCGAGTGTTTTCTTGTTCTCTGAGTATTAACTCTTCTCAACAATTCATTAAAGTTTCCCTCTGATCCAGGACTAAGCTAAAGGCTCTGGCAGCAGCACTACATAGAGATTTATGTGGGTCAGTACATCTGTTGAAACCATAAGGATTTTCTTTTTTTCCCTCCTTTCCTGCTGGAAGATCTTGTGTTTTCCAGACGGCCAGACTCTGATATGCAATAGGCATAATTATGGCTGCTGACTGTGGTTTATCCAAGGGTTTAGGCCGCTCCTTATGTTCACGTACAGCACTATTATGGAGTTGCATATATGTAAATGGGGATGGTAGGTTCCACTTTTGTTTTGTTCTGGTTATAGGCACGAAGGAAGTTTTGCAAGTCAAGTGCCTGCATTTTTGAAAATTTGATAGTTGTATAATCAGAAGTATAAATGGTTAATATAAATATATATTTACAAAATGTAATAAAAAAAAAAAAAGAAACCTGCACATTTCTCAAGTTTTATGTAATCGGATCGGAGGAGGCCGGTGTGCGACGCTGCCGCTCCAACATTTTTTTTGTACAGGCATCAATCAGCCACTGCAGAAGGAATGTTACAGGGCGAGCCCAGGTGTGTCGATGAAATGTAAAAAAAAAACTGTAAATCCTGACTGGAAAGAATGTTTTTTTGTGGATGTGAAAATCTGAAACTGAGAGCAAAGGATCTGGTTTACCTTGAATGATCTTCTGCTGAAGCCGGTACCCGTGACCTAATTTGGATCTGACATTAAATAAAGGGGCCACTGGTCACCCAGCTATTTCTGAGAGTGTTTTTTATGCAGACAGCCGCAGTGTGCGTTTAGACGTGACCTGTGTACCGACACAAATGGCGGCAAGGATTAACCGTTCACCCTAGAGTTACGACTAGGTCCTGTCCCCCGGATCCGCATCCAGCGGAGCTTGTTTGGGATCTGGTGGAACGAGTGATTCCCATCACGGATGTGCAGCCCCGCAAATCTGCAGCAAAATCTCAGGAATGCTTCTGACGTCGTTGGATGAAGAATTATGGCGGTCCTAAAAGCGAAGGGGGTCCGCTCTGTAATGGCGAGGGTATCGGCGGCGTAGTTCGTCTTTCTCATCACTGAGGGAAAAGTCTAGCAGGCCTTGGTTCCTCCCTGCTGTGCGCAGCAACAGGTGGGGGTCAGCCGGTCGGCTCCGTTCCATACAGCTGCAGAAAACTCCAGCTTCTTCAGCACTTTACGACATTTTAATGACTAATCCGGTATAAAAACGATATAGTGGAACATTTTATTTTTTTTTTTTGCAGTTTTGAAGCCACACATTTAAAAAGTTTGATGTACCTGTATCCCAGTAACAGACCGATGCCTACCTGTTAACTCAAACTAAGAACATGTTCTCATTGGTCTGCATTTTAGTTGAAGTTTAAGCGATGTACAATCTTTTAAACTGCCTATTTGAAAATAATCAGTGAATATTTAAAAGTAGCCCCTTACCTCATAGAAGGGCTGTAATCTTTGAGAGATATTACATGCACTCCCTTCCTGATCATCTTTTCTTTCTGTGATCGAGGTGTTTATTACGCCTCTCAATCAAATGAAAGGAGCTTGATCCACTTGGGAAGTCATTAAAAAAAATGACTTCAAAGGACAAGCAGAGCTGCAACGCTGGGTTCGTGGTTGCGTGTCAAGTGCTGTTGCCCCCCAAAGTGCGCCTTGCTTCGCTTATGCCTCGGCTCTGAGCTGCATATGATCCAGATGTGGACGTCAGCGTGTTGCACTGGCTGTGTAGTGGTGTCATTGAACTCGTGGCGGGGAGGGGGGGGGCACCCACAGTGTGTGCTTTATGTGTTTGGGCTCCCGGACGGCACCGCTGTGGTCGTGGGAGGGGGGGGGTGCGCTGTCTCTGCGCGCTCTCGCTGGAGGGGGCTGGATCTCCTGATTGGATCCAGCTGTTCCTGCAAGAGCTCCGTGTGGGCCGTCACATCTGCATTGCTAAACAATCAGCAAAGCCGAGCGATCCGAGCAAGGAAGCGGGACGTTTTGGTTTTTTGTTTTGTCGTTTTTTTTTTTCTTTCGGCCGAGGAACTCCTGCAAGAGTTGGTCAATGTGCCGAAGCTCCAGCTCGATCGCACGGTGGTTAATGAAAACCTGCTGTCGGCTTCTGCGTCAGGACGCATAGTTGGAGGCGAGAGGAGAGAACCCCGCTGGGATTCGGGTCTACGGGTCGTCGGAATCTTTCCTTTGATAGGGAGTTTACTAGAAACCATTAAAGCAATGGCTCTGGGAACGCGTCCCCTCGGGTTTTCTTCTTCTGCGAGGTTCGTACGTCACCGTACCCCCTTCCTAATTCAGATCAAACTCTTGCGCGTCGGGCTCCGTTGATGCGTTTCTCTGCTCCTATGAACAGGCTATGCTTCTGTCGAGCTCCCGCGTCTTCGGCCGGCTGTCCTCCACGAGGCTTGGCGGCACTAAAGCTCCCTCTTTGCAGGATGTTGGCTGCTTTGGTATTTGCTCTGCTTTGCATCCAGTCTGCACACGGACAGGTAACCCCACACCTTCGCTTCGTTTAATGATCCGGCTCTGACACAGACACTCAAGCTCCAATTGATCTCTCCTCAGCGCTGCCCGTACGGCTTTGAGTATAGCCCCAGTTTAGGACGATGCGCAGGTAAGTCACTTCATTTAAAGAAATGCAACGCAAGAGTTGGCTGTCCACACTCATTTCTAAGGTTTTCCCCTGTTATAACCACAGACTAACATGTTTTACTGGTATTTTTCTGATAGTCCAACTCTAGCCCAAATTAGTGCATGATTATTTGAAATTTATTCAAACAAAACAATCTGAAAAGTGCGGTGTGCATTTGTGTTCAGCCTTTCTGACTCCATGCTTTGTCGAACAGCCGCAAGCCTTTTGGCTCACGCACCTGCTGCATGTCTGCAGACGGATTTTTGCTGCCCATTTGTCTATGCAAAAAAAAAAAAATAAAAAAAAAAATTACTCTCAGAACGGATTTTTTTGAAGTCATGTCACACATTCACAATCAGATTTAAGGTCTGGACCATGACTGGGCCACTAACGTATGAATATGCTTGATGTAAAACCATTCCATTGTGTTTCAGGCTGTTGTCCCTTTATAAAGCGAACCTCCACCCCGGTCTGCAGCTTTTATTCCTCTTCCATGAACTCTCCCCTGTTTTCCTGTCTCTAAGAAACGTTTCCCCACAGCATGATACTGCCACCACTGTGCATAACCGTGCATGGATGGTGTGTTCCAAAGGATGTGCGGCGTCAGTTTTGCTCATCAACCAAAAACAAATGATGTCTTATGCGATTTAAGCTAGTTTGACATTAAAACATGTAAAAGCATCCAGTTAAAATTTTAACTCAAGGCCTAGAAAACCATATTAATCAAAATAAACAAAAACATATTGATAAATAAATGCAATGAAATGCTGGAATGAGGTAATAACTAGCTACAAGGAACGAGTTTGCTTAAGATGAGTTGATAATTCTCAGGGAAGGAGCCTAATTGAGCCAAGGCAGTCTGGCTTTGATGCTGCACGGTCTTCTTCCAGAAGGAAGGCATGAAAGGAGATGGTCAGTCTGTGAGAAGGATAGGTTGCACATGGTTCATCAGGCTTTGCATCTTCAGCGGCCGATGGAGATGTCGCTGGTGGATGGAAAGCTACAGTGCTTTGAAAAAGTATTCACACCCTCGGCGTTTTCTTGCCTCACAACCTGAGGTTAAAATGGATTGTTTGAGAGTTTGGCCCATTTCATTTACAGAACATATTTACAACCTTCAAGATGTATTTTTGTGTTGTGAAACAAAAAAAAAAAAAAAAAAAAAAAAAAATTGGAGAAAATGACAGAAAACTTTGTTCTTTTAGTTAACCCCCCCTGGAAGTAATTTTGGATCAGCCTTTATGAGCTCGTCACATATTGCCTCCCGGGTTTTTGCCAATTACTCGAGGCGAAACGGCTCCAGCTTCTTCATGTTGGAAGGTTTTCGCTTCTAAACTGTGAGCTTTAAAGGCCAACCACAGACTCTCAATTGGATTGAGGTCTGGACTTTTGTCATTCCAACACATTTAAACGTTTCTCCTTAAACCATTCCAGTGTGCTTCGGGTCATTGTCCTGCAGGAAGGTGAACCTCTGTCTCTGTCCCAAATCACAGGCAGGTGGACACAGGTTCACACCAAGAATATCCCTGTATTTAGCACCGTCCATCTTTCCCCGGACTTGAATCAGTTTCCAAGTCCCAGCTGCTGAAAAACACTTCCTCCATACATTTGTGGAGTCACCCATGTGCCTTTTGGCCAACTCAAATCGTGCCTTCTTATTTTAAACACTAATTAATGGCTTTTTTTCTGGCCACTTTTCCATAAAGCCCAGCTCTATGGAGTCTACAGCTTATTGTGGTCCTATGGACAGATCCTCCAGTCTCAGCTGTGGAGCTCTGCTGCTCCTTCAGGGTGACCTTTGGTCTCTGTGCCTCTCTGATTAATGCCCTCCTCTCCTGGTCTGTGGGTTCTGGTGGGCGGCCCTCTCTTGGCAGGTTTGTTGTGGTACCATGTGCTTTCTATTTGAAGATGATGGAGCTTCGGAGGAACATTAAAGATTTGAATCTTTTTTTCTTTTCTTTTTAAATCCTACTCTAACTTCTTAACGACTTTGTCCCTGACTTGTTTGAAGAGCACCTGATTCCTCATGGAGTGATGCCTGTACCTTGGTGCTGCAGCATACCTTTTAGAAAATGTATGTTTATACTGACAATTAGATTACACGCGGGTGGACTTTATTTCCCTAATTATGGGCCTTTTGAAGCTAATTGGTTGCACCAGAACTTTTTAGAGGCTTCATAGCAAAGGGGGTGGATACATATGCACATGCCAGTTTCAGTTTTTCATATTTTAAATTCCTACATATATTGTCTGATTTTACTTCAACGACTTAAGGTATTTTATTTAGATCCATCACATAAAAGAGGAAAAACATTGAAATTACAGATTGGAATGTAACAAAATATCTTGCCAACTGTTCTGCTTCCTTTTTTTGTTCAGCCCTGAGCAGGCAGGCCTACCGTACGTCGTTTACGTCCCACAGATGTAAACGGAAGCAAGGGTTGAGAGTCCAAGTCCAGCTACCCTGACTTTCCTCATTATGTGAAGGCATATGTGGGCCTTTCTCACAATTGTGTGGTTGTGAATCTTTGGTTAATTTGATCTAAAACGCATTTCGTCTGGAAGAAAGAAGAAGTTGGTTCTCCAGGAGTTGGAAAACCCGTGTTTGCTATGAATCTTTCACTGCTCTGCCATTCTATGGCTCTCTAAAAGATGTCTTTCCTCCTACCAAATTTGCAGGGTGCCCAACTAATTGTCTTCTGCAAACAGATTCTCCCACCTGAGCAGCAGCTCTGCAGCTCCTCTCATGGGCCTCTGTGCTTTTCAGAGATTTAT
Organism: Fundulus heteroclitus; assembly: GCF_011125445.2. NCBI lineage: Eukaryota > Metazoa > Chordata > Actinopteri > Cyprinodontiformes > Fundulidae > Fundulus > Fundulus heteroclitus. The sequence goes on from NC_046379.1 coordinate 25,409,271, forward strand.
GAAGTTTTCCCTCCCCTTCACAAGTATGCCACTCTGTGTTGGCCTGTCACATGATATCCCATTAAAGGGAATTCAGGTTTGTGGTCGTAACATGAAATAACGTTGAAAAGCTGAAGGGCAACGAAGACTGTTGCTAGGATCAGCAGCCTAATACAAAACTGGGTGGGCCACCACCTGACAGACGTTCCAGCAGCAGGAATGTCCTAACATCGCTCTTCTCTGCGTTCCAGATGTGAACGAGTGCAGCTGGCCCCAACCTTGCCAAGGAGAGATGCTCTGCGTCAACCGGATCGGAGGCTATCAGTGCCTCTCGAGTGACTATTACGACCAGCCTTACAGACGGGTGGGCTCCGTCCAGCCTGAGCCCAGTTACCCGGACCCCTCTGACAGGATCTCGGACGCCTTCGTCCCGGCTCCAGCGAGACGCGTGGAGCCCAGTTACCCCATAGTGGGCAACACTGCGCTGTGCACCTTGGGGTACGCTCCTGCGGCGGATGGCACCTGTAACGGTGAGTGACAGACAGCAGCTCTGCTAAGTTCAGTGGGCGAAGAAGCATCGCACAGGCTAAATGTAAATTCATACTGAGACTCTTTATCGGCCTTTCATGAAGATGATTTTTGCCGCTCTTTGCTCAGTGGTCAGACGCTTTATCCTCCTAAATAACTATTGTAGGGTCATTCCATGAAAACTGTCAAGTTTGGGTCCATAACATTCAAAGAGGAATAGGAGGCATAATAAAACTGTCAATAATACTTTAAGTGTCTGAAGGCATTAATTCAAGTTTAGTTGCTTGCATGAGGTAAAGTTAAATTAAATAATAAATATACATTTTGCACATTTATAACTTTTTGTGTTAAACTGCAATCATTTTCTCATGTCCGCTCTGACCATTTTTCTCATTCATGTAATGTAAAACTTAAAATATATCAAATAAATCTCAAACATTTATTGTTGTTATGGTAAGACATACTTTCCTCTTATTAGGAAATGTGTTAATTATATTAAAAAGGCATATTTTTTTATTAAAATAGCATGATTTTTCTGTGTCCATCAATTTCATATTCCACCCCGTCACACCAATGTAATTCATCCCCAAAATGAAATACACTTCCTGGAAGTGACTTTACTAACAGGAAGTGACATCATTCATGAGTTTGAAGAAGAGAAGTCCAAACAATAGTGAGTTCTGATTTTTCTTTTCTGAACATTTTTGGTACATTTTTCCTTCAAAATCCTTTCGTTAAGCATAGCATATCCACCCCGTCACACACAAAAAGTGGGGAAAACTATTTGGTAATCAAATTTTGAAATCATATTTGTGTTAATAACTCATTTTTCATTGTACTTCCACGCTAATTGCAGTGTTACCATTTAGCATATCCAGAAATCCAGCCATATTGCTATAGATTTTCCACCCCGTCACATTCCACCCTGTCACACTAAAGCCTGTGACAGGGTGGAATCATTGTGATGGGTGGCACTGTTCTTCATATTGAATTAGTATAAAATATATAAATCTTTCTACACTTCCCTCCCCCAGCATCAAATTAAACATTTATTTTGAGGAGCAGTTCTTAAAATAAAACAGTGGTTATTTATGTCAGTGTCTGTCATTAATTGTGGCCTGAATCAAATTTGAGCAACTATGAAACTGAAATTGTGCAGTTCTTAAATTTGTCCATTCCACCCCGTCACAGTGTTCCTCTCTGTCACACTATATTCCACCCCGTCACAGTGTGATTTTTTTTATTTTTTAAAGACAAAGGGAAATATAGTGGTCAAAGCAATTATACACATAGTTTATATTTGCAATAATGTACATAATATGTAAGTTTTGTTGTAGAATTTTAAGTCAGACTTTACATTTTACCAAAGAATGTATGATCACTTGCATATTATTGATGCTGTACATAAAATAAAAATATAAAAAAAACGCATTTTAATCTAACTATTGGTATTTTTGAACAAAAAGACACTTTCTGAAGTGAATAACATTTTGTTTGTATTATTTTTATCTAAAATTATTGTAGAATTTGTTAACCTTTGTCCTGTGACGGGGTGGAAAAATAAACTCTGATCTCTGGATATAATGTGCTAAAATACTTTAAGAAAATGGTGTCTGAGCTTGAAAAATATGTTTTATTGCAAGTGTTACATGTTCTATAGGCTATGAAACTAAAAAAAAAAAAAAAAGGTTGTGATCAAAAAACTCATAATTCAAAGGTCCAATCTTAACACTTTCCAAGCATCACCAAACCCTGCTTTAGATTGATGGAAGGCGTGCCCACAACATGTTAACTTGTTACTGTGCAATCACGAAGGACTGGAAGCATGCATTATTTGGCAAAATATCAAATTTGTTTCATGCAGACTCTCTGCAAGCCACAATGCTTGTCCATCTGGATCGTCCCTAACTGCTTTTTCAGCTGCACAAGACATACGTTTGTGGTGGCCGAGACGCTGGAGCTCCCAGAAAATGATGGGGGAACTGTAATGATGGAAAAGACGCAGGGGGAAAAAAAGGGGGGGGGGGGGGTTAATTGCAATTGAAATCGTCATCACGGTATTCAGGAATAGCATTGCAATTGCATGTTTTCCTGATGTCGTGCAACCATGCGCTGCTCCTCTACCTGACATGCAGCTCCATCTCTACATAGAGTTCCTTTAGAAAGTCATGTGTCCACGATTATCTGAGATGGCATAAAACAAATGCAGCCGTTTCATCTCCTCGGCAGTTTTAGATTCTGGAAATATCTTTTATCAAATCCTCAACCATCCATGACTGCCTCTACTCAGCCTGAAGGTCACCCTGTTTTCTTCTGCTCAGGTGTCAGTTTTGGTCCTAGTTCAGGTTCGTCTGTATAAAACCAATTTCTTTCCGCTGATCTCTTGCAGAGATCATGTTTCTGTCCATTTGCATTTCGTTTTATTTTCTATTTTTGTAACATTACTCTATTCTTTTCCTTTTTGTTGCCCTTTTGAGTCCAAACTAAATTTTTTAGACACCACTGACTGGGTACATCTTTTCTTTTTTGCCACACTCCATGTTCACTTACCCTCTTCTAGGAGCTTGGTAATCCTTTCCATGTTTTAATTGGCCGCTCCATTTTTAGGGACCAGGAGCAACCGCTCAAAAATGCCTGCAAGCACTCTCTGTTACCTGAAGAGTCATTTGCTTTTTCTGGCTTCACTCTGGCTTTCTCTCATCATCCAAAAACAAACATGTTTGCATGCAAGATCAACTAGTGTTTACTCTGAGGTGCGAGTGTGTGGTTAGCTGAAGTTGCCCTGTGAAGAGATGGTGACCTGTGCAGAATGCACCCCCCCCCCCCCTCACATCTTTCGGCCATTAAATAACAGAGATGGATGAACGACTGAATGATTGATTTAAACAGCGATTATAGCAGACATGAAAGTGCTGTACATTATTCAAATATGAACATCATCACAATCCCAAGATTTACCCATTGCAAAAATGTCACTTTAAATTCATAAAAGAAATAAACCCATGCATAAGATAATGAATGGAGGGGGAAAAAAAGCTAATGCCTTCATCAAACTCCAGGTAAATGTCAGGCTAAATAAATGGGTCTTAATTTGCTGTTTAATGTAATGTGTTGTGAAAAGACAAAACAATAGAGAAAGCAGGCGCTGCCACGACCTTAAAGATTGATTTCCTTCAGTCATCTATGCATTTTATTCAGGAAAAAGGAATGCATTTTATTTTGTTCAGACGGAGCAAGAATCCAAATCAATGTTTGAAGATCAGATACAATCTCAGGTGCCTGACCGTTGGCCGTTTCAGCTTTGAGGACTAACTTTTTATCGTGAATTCTGGACTTGACAGAATGCTAGGGTGAAGGTAGCAAACCTGTAACGTCTGGACCAAAAAGCCCATATTCAAGCTGGACACGGTGAGTTCACTGTAGAGTTGGAGGTGACGACTTACCCAAAAATATTTGGTAAAAGGACTTGGGCCTAGAGTGGAGCATGGAATAGAGAGAGATTAGCCATCAGTCCCAAAAACACACAAAAAAAGATATGAACGAGTCAATAACCTAGTCTACGCATTCTGTATGACTGCATGATTTTCTAAGAGAAACTTTGCATTACAGTGTTTCTAAACTGAAAGAAGCAAATGCATCAAGGGTTTCTTCATTTCTTCTTGGCAAAAAAAGGTCTCCGTTTGGCAATTTTCCTTCCCTGAATGACGCAATACCGTGTGATGAATTTTAAATATCAGTCCAGGGTTAGGTCGGAATGCAACGTTACTCCCGAGCTGAGAACACTGGACTTGGTGGACGTCCAAAAGGAGGCAATTGCTTGGCTGATGTCAGAGTGTGTTTCGGGCAGGGCTATTGTTATTTTCTTTCTGTTGTATTTTAATTTAAAAAGTAATCAAGTGGTCAGTCTCTTGTCCAAGTTAGTCGGTTGATTCATTTAGATAACTTGGCACACTGTTGTAGTTTAAATACAGCTGAATATCATCTGCATAAAAAACAGTAACAGATTATATTAAAAGATTGATTTATACCTGCTTATGGAAGTATATAAAATCATAATAATAGGCCGAATATTGAGCCTCAGCTGACCCCACAGGTTACAGAAGATTTCTTTGAGGAGTGCTCTGAAACTTTTACAGCAGAACTTCTATCCTGTAAGTGGGAGAATAACACAATTAAACAAAGTAAAACAATTGACTGAACATGCTCCAAGAGAAGGGAATCTTAATTTAAAGTTTGTTTATTGAGAGGGTTTATTTATCAAATGAGTTCAGTAGCAATGGTGAACCAGAGTACAGACTGACTGCTTTCGTGAAACATGATTCAGTTACTTCTAAACCAGGGATCCGGTCCTTACTGTAAGGGCGGAAAATAAATAGCACTAGACAATTTAAATACTGCAAACTGCATTTGTTAATCCACACCCTATCAGTTTGCCTTGGAGGAGATGTGTTGGTCAGAGGCGCCGTTGTATGGCAGCCTCTCTTCTGTCAGTCTGCCCCAGGGCAGCTGTGGCTACTAACATAGCTCATCACCGTCAGGGTGTGAATGTGTGCGTAAATGACTGACTGGGGTCGTCGGACTAGTTAAAGTACTGTACAAGTACAAGCCATTTAACATTTCTGTGAGATTTTAAACGGAAGAGTAGTCCAAAAGTTGTTGGTTTGATCCCAGCATCCTCCTGTCTTATGTTGATGTGCCCCTGGGCAAGATGTTTTAAGTTCTGATTTGCATATTGGTGGAGCGTGATTGGACAAATGTGGTGTGAGGTGTAAAGGTGTGAGATGCTTTGAGTGGTTAGTGGGACTAGAAAAGTGAAATGTGACTTTACTCCATATACCATTTAAATCAGGTTATAAAGTAAGTAAAAAACAACAACAACAACCATTGAAATTACCACAATTTCTAAATTTATAATAAGCATAACTGAATTTTTCAAGTTCACTATCGCAACTATTGTCACAGAAGCCAAACAAAGCACAATGCGGCAGCTGTACACCAAAAAATACATTTTGCATTAGTGCATCCTGCAAAGATCACTTCACTATAAAATGCACAATCCTGATATGGATAAAAAATGAACTGAAGTACAACTGCAAAACACATTTAAGTCGTCTTAAGCTGCTATCATGTCTGGTGAAATTACATAATGGAAGTAGAAAGGAGAAAAACAGTTGTCATCAAAAAGATAAACATTGCAAAAATATTTCATTACCATTGGTTGAAAAAAAAAACCCTAACTTGTAAGACCTTGTATGGTATAATTTCTCTCTGCAGTATAGTCAGAGAAAGCTGTGTAAAATAGCCCCCTTAAAATGCATTGGGGCTGTTTTTTTTCTTCTTCTTCTGTCATTTAGGATAAATCATCCACGACCTTGAAATGAGGTGGAAATATATACATAGAGTGCAGTTGTTTTTCCTTCTAAAAGAGACCATTAGAGCTGAGCTCATGCACAAATATGGGCTGCTTCTCGTTGAATTTCAGATGGCTTGCCAGAGAATTCATTCACAACCTTGTTTGGGTAAACCACTCTGCCAGAGTGCCAAAAAGTGAGGTCATGTTCCACCAAAGCTGCCCCCAGGCCGGGCTCGGAGAACAAGCGTGACTCTGTGGGGGCCACACGCTCCTGAAGGCTGACATGTGAGTGTTGGTGTGTGCTGATGTAATGGGCTGCTGATTGATGATGCTGCGAGGCAGAAATCACACACTCTGCTGCGACTTCCTGCCTGAACCTGTAACAAAAGCATGGCTTTGACTTTTACTGACACACTTCCATGGGTTTCACAAATGGCACCGCTCTGCAGGAGAAAAACTGAACTTATTTTAGGGTTTTGCAAAGTGTTCACATCAAATTTTTTTCTCTCACATTTTCTCACAATACAACTAAAAACATCAATGTGTTTTTAAGGGGTTTTATGTGATAGAGTAGCGCAAAGTAGCGTTCACTTCTGAAAGACATGGTTTCAACTTTTTTTTTCATAAAATAAAAACAAAATGAGAAAATTGTGGAACGTATTTGTGTTCAGCCCCACCCGAATCACCTTTTACCACATCTACAGCTACAAGTCTTTGAGGTAATGTCTCTACACTGCAAAAATAGACCTAAAAATAAGACATTTTTTCTTGAAATTAAAGTATTTTTCCTTGATTTGAGCAGGTAAATAGGACTATTTGCCAATGGAATAAGATTTTTGCACTTAAAATAGGAACAATTCATCTCTGTTTTCTTATTTCAAGTGCAGTTTATCTAATTATCTTATTTTAGGGGTAAAAATGCTCATTCCATTGGGAAATAGTCTTATTTACCTGCTCAAATCAAGGGCAAATACATTCATTTCAAGAAAATTTTACTTATTTTTAGTTCTCTTTTTGTAGTGTACCAGCTTTGGACAGCTGAACTCAAACTTTTGCCAATCTTTTATCTATTAATTTGGAATGTTTTAGCTAAATTATCTAAGCTCAGCCAGATTGTATAGAGAGCATCTGTGAATATCAAAGGTTCAAGTCTCGCCACAGATTCCTAATTAGATATAGGTCTAGCTTTTGACTGGGCTGGTCCAACACATGAGTTTAATTTAACCTAAACCTTTCTATTGTAGCTCTATGTTTAGATCAGGCTTAGGTCAGGGTTTCCCTCACGATGGCTCCGTGTTTACATCCGTCTTCCCGTTAACTCTGACCAGCTTCTTTGTCGCTGCTGAAGAAAAGCATCCCCACAGCATGATGTCTCCACCACCGTGTTCCACCATGGGAATGGTGTTTTCAGGGTAATGTGGAGTTTTGGTTTTCCACCATACGCAGCCTTTTGCATAAAAGGTCAAAAGACTGGGCTTTTTACGGTTTTCTAATTTCTCCCTGCCACTCTTGCTGAGACCAGGTGCGTAGCGTGCTCAACTAATAGTTATTTTCTTTATTCGGTTCAGGTGGTTTGTCGGATCGTTCCAATTTTGGATAATGGATTCGATTGCACCTTGAGATTCTCAAAGCTTGTGATTTTGTTATTAAAAGGCAAGGCAAGGCAAATTTATTTATATAGCACAATTCAGTACAAGACAATGCAAAGTGCTTTACATGATTAACATATAGCTAAATAAAACAGAATAAAAGCAAGTAGGAATAAAATGTAGATAGAAAAAAGAACAAAAAAGTGGTGATTCAGTTAACTAGAACAGTTGAAGGCAATCTTAAACAAATGTGTTTTTAATCTTGATTTAAAGGAACTCAGGCTTTCCGCACCTTTACAATTTTCTGGAAGTTTGTCCCAGATAAGTGGAGCATAGGAACTAAATGCTGCTTCTCCTTGTTTAGTTCTGGTTCTGGTTCTGCAGAGTAGACTAGAGCCAGAAGACCTTAGTGGTCTGGAGGGTTGATACACTGATATCAATTCTGTGATGTATTTAGGTGCTAAGCCATTCATGGATTTATAGACTAACAGAAGGATTTTAAAGTCTATTCTCTGAGATACAGGGAGCCAGTGTAAGGACTTTAGAACTGGGGTTATGTGCTCTACTTTCTTAGTCTTAGTGAGGACGCGGGCAAAACTAACCATGGGAAGACTGAATGGAGGTGGAAGAGGGGAAAGCATGTGGAGCTGGTAGGCGAATGCTGAGGTAAGGAGGTGTAACTAGGTCCCATTGAGGTGGCCCTACATCAGAAGAGCCACTAAAAACATCCCAGAAGCTGCTGAACGTGGTTCAAGAAGGCTGTGGCTCAAGTGGGGGCGGGGGGGGGCGGGGGGGACCCATTGACCGTACAAGCTACTCAGACACCCAATTTTCCCAGGATGCACCACTGAAGGTGTGCCTGAGTTGCACTATAGGTGTACTATGTTAGGGACCCTGCTATAAAATCCCTCACAGATTCCCCCATGATCTGTCCGCTGTTGGTTTTCCTGAGCCCTTCACAGAACCGCTGCCTTTATGCACGGATTAAATTACGCGCGGGAGGACTCCCCTTAATTAGTAGGGGACTTCTGAAGGTAATTGATGTCTCTGGGTTTTATTAAATGGTATCAGAGTGAAAGATAAAAATACAGCGACAAAGTCTGAATACAGACTTCTTTGTAAGAAAAATTGAAAACCATGTATCCCTTTCCCTCCACATCGCAATGATGCGCTGTCCCTGTGACAGAAAATGCAGAGAGGTTAGTGGGGTAGGAATACATTTGCTTCACAATATATATCTCTTTCTGTTGTGGTCATCGAAGCCAGAAAATCCCACATAATCATCTTGGATTACCCGGTCATAGACATTTGTTACCCACGAGAGGTGTAACATTAGTTTGAGCATGTCCCAGCTAAACTACAGGCCATTTCCTGCTTGAAGCGCTATAATTCCTGTGTATATCTCTGGGGTCATATTTAAAGGAATATAAAGCCTGGCTGGAAGCTGCTCCTCAGTGAGCCGCAGCAGCAGCGGTGGAGCAGCGTCTGCAGATGCAGGACGATGCGGCTTAGATCACTGTCAGAGCTGGACGTCGTTTCCAAGGGTCAACGTCGGAGCTATGCGCCGTAAATTTCAGCTTCGACGTCCTGGATTCCTCGTTTCTCCGTGGACCTGACCGTACGGCTCAGTGCAAAGTCATAATTACGGTCGGCTGTTTTGAGGAGGAGTTTATTATAACGTTGGTTCTTTACAATCCTTTTCCTGTTTGGCTGTGTTTTGGTTAAAAACTTAAAATCTTGCTTAGAGTTGCCGAACTCTTAGTTGCAATGTGATAATTTTGAAGCACGGCTGCTGATGGATTGTTAGTATATAGACAAGTGGATAACCACTTCTGGATGAAACAAAGGACTATTCAGATCAGGAGATCTTGCGCTCTAAGAAAGAAACTATTGAAATCAAAGGTACTTGATACTGTGGTACACCTGAAAAGGTATTTATCTGTCCACGTAGCTTTAAATACTGATTACTTCTGATGTTTTCTGTGTATTTTGAGCATGAAACAGCATCTCTAATACGTCTTTGTACCAGGAGCAGCTGTCTTGGTGCATTTTCACGCACACAGAGGGTTAACATTTCCCCCTGTTTCAGCAGAAGTGGAAACATTTTTCCTCCTGTGGGTATTTTTTTTTTTTTTTTCTATACGTGACCAATCTCCGGGCATTTCGAACGAATCCCTTTTGGCACGACTTTCTCTGCAGCCGGTGCCAGTTGTCAGCAGCTACCCCGGACGTCTTGTTGAGCAGCCCACGAAACGGGCCTATATAAGGAGGCGATCTGAAACACTCGCAGGTGCTGCGTGTGTGAGATGACTACGCGCGTTGTGCACATGGAGGCCTTTTCGGAGAGGGCTTCAGTCTGACTGCTAGCAGGTGCTGCGGTCCAGGTCGGCCAAACGCTCTTGTCCTGCGCCGCTCCCCGCCCCTTTGTGCGAGGATGCCAGTGACCCAAACAGGCAGAAAGGACGCTGGTCCCACTTAAGACGTTATCACCTATGAAAACAGCCTGTCCAAACAAAAGAAGTAAAGGCACCCACCCACTTTCACTGCTGGTTTCCTAGAGATAGGTGACTTCACAGTCTGAGAACCAGAAACAGAGGCCAGATAAAAAAAAAAAAAAAAAAAAATGTTTTCCCTCATATGCTTGCGAGGAAATGTTCATTATAATGCATGGTGTGAGCTGCTCCAGAGGCGTCGGGGGACTTCAGATCACTTATCTCGAGCAGAAACCATTGAAAGCCGTTGGCTTGTTCAAGTACTAGGTGTTTATAAAAGCATTTTTTTAAACATGGGGTGGTGAAAAACCTGATCGCCGTAAAGATTTTATCTTATTTTTTAATGGAAGACTGCTGATACCATCGACATGGCGGCATGGGAAAAAGCGTGTCTCCTGGACATGAAATCCTGAAGAGCAGAGGTGCCAAACTACTAGACTGCTTCCTGAGAACAAAAGATGTCATTTTTCTGTTCCCAGAGAAGGCGCTTAAAGTAAAAATCAACGAGCGTGATCCCACCTTACCAGCTCACACCGGAGAGATGAGAGAGGACGGGAGGCAGGCCTCATCTGGGAGGCTGTCGGTGGGTTAGAGCTGCTCAGCAGCGCCGCAGACGTTAAAAGGAAAACCTCTACTGCTGGTTCTAAGGCTTTCTAACAGAATTTTGCTCTGTATTATAACAAGGTGCTCGGGTTTAGGTAAAGCTCAACATATAACCAACTCCTTATGACGGGTTTTCAATGCAGTGCCTTGTATAACATATTCATACCCCTTGAAATTGTTCATTTAATGGCTTTAAACTTTTTATGTATTGCATAAGAGGAGTAAAAGGAATATCTAGATGGACTTGCTTTTATACAAACCAAATTAGCATTTGTGTTCATGCCATTATCCTGCTGGAAGTATCCATTAGAAGGTGCTGTTCAAAACAAATGATCACCTGTCTATCTAAATGGCGCAGCAGAAATTAAGACTCATTGAAGCAGGGAACAATTTATTTTCTAATTTGTATGAACTTGTATGAATTATAGCCTTGGTTTCCTGTTCTTAGGATACAGGAGGGACACATTGTGTGGTTCTGCTTTTGCAGCTTTTTTTTTTCTTTTTTTTTGGGTGGGGGGGGGGGGGGGTGTAAGAGAATATTAGTAAATAGAACAAATAATGAAGACCAATGGATACCAGACTTGTCAGGCTTGAAGTTGTTTGCATTAACGTTAGAGGAGCGGCCAAAAGGGCCATGGTTACTCTGGAGGAGCTGCAGAGATCCAGAGGTCAAGGGAGAGAAATCTGCTGACGTGTTCATTATTAATCATCCACAGCACAAATCTCACCCACTATGGGAGTATCGGTGGCGAGAAGAAAACCACTGCTGACAGAAAGTTACAAAAACGTCCCGTCTGCGGTTTGCCACAACACGGGAAGGTGCTCTGGTCCACAGGACTGAACCTGCTGTGAGGCAGAAGAATAACACATTATCTCATCCTTTACCTACTATCCTTTAACGAGGACATGGGGAATCCTGGGAGAAAACCTGTTGGAAGCTGGACAATAAATGGTAAATGGTAAATGGACTGAACTTATATAGCGGCACTCGAATGGAGGTTCTGCTTCTACTGAGACAACAACCCTGAACTTACGGCCTGAACTACACCGGAATGAGTTTTGATCAAATCATGTCCATGTGTTGTGTCAAAGCATTTGACCCGGCGAAGCTGTGTGCAGTTGCACGCCACACTTTATAGATTATTAGAAGAAGACAAAAAAAAATCATATTTAATTTTCCTTCGACAGTACAGCTACATACTGCACTCCTTTGTTAGTCGGTCACATAAACTTCTCCTACAAGACATTCACACATGTGGTTGTAATAGGTAAAAAAAATAATAAAATGTTTGATGGGTATGCACACGTTTGCAATATATTGTAATTTCACTTAATTAACGACGGAAATGTCTGGGAATGCTCGCTAATGGTCCGAAAATGAGTTCTTAGCGTTATTCTTACACGGATGAGCTTGATTTGCTGGTAAAACTATTTCCAGTCTTCTTTTGTGTTTCTGCCCCGCTGCTAAAACTCTATTTTTAACAGCTGCATTTTCCTGCTTCTCTCCATTTCAGACATTGACGAATGTGAGACCAACTCTCATCACTGTAACCCCACCCAGGTGTGCATCAACACAGCCGGTGGCTACACCTGCTCCTGCACAGAAGGTTACTGGCTAGTAGCTGGACAGTGTCAGGGTGAGAGAGCCGCTTCTGATGATGATGATGTTTTTTTTGTTTTTTTTGTCTAACGTTTTATGGCATGATTTTTACAAATGCAAGTGAAAAAAAAAAAAAAAAATCTTAGGGTCAAACATTCACCTCCTACATGTGCCAAAACAGTGTTACAACGTTTTAAATGTTCAATAAATGCCAGACAACAATACATGTTTTTTGGGGAGCTGAGAAAAAATGTTTAGCAGTGGCGGGTTTTGATATGTGCAACAGGATGAGGACTTTAAAAAAAAAAAGCCTTTCTATCACTTTTGTAGTCTTTTGTGTTGCATTTTATGCTTGCATGTACCTTCACTGAGGAGTTGGCGCCCCCTACTGTGTTGAGTAGGTACATCCTCTTTGCTGCTGCTGATGACAGGCTGTCTGATTGGGGCTGGACAGCATTCCACCTTGGAGAGAATTTCCTGGATTTGATTGGTTTTCAGGATGCGTGGCGTTGTCGATAAAAGTCACGACACGAGAAGCGCCCTCCTAATATGAGGCCGACGTTTTTCTCTGCAAGCTTTAGTGTTACTTTTTGTTTCTTTCAAGAAATCCTGAATGCAACCATTATGGCAAATATCTGGGCTGATTATCTACTGTAATGCTGTAAAACATGCATCAATGGACACATCCAACATTACTCATGTGAGCAGAGACCAGTTAAAACCACGAGTCAATTTTTTCTGAGAGTTGTCCTCATTCTAGAAATGCTGCATCTTTTTTTTAAATTCCCCTCAAAGAAATCTACTTATCTAGAAATGATGTTAAAGACCTCAGCGTTCTGCATGTTCTGACAAGTAAAGCTGCTGCGTGTTCAGCCCGCATATGTTTCATGTTTCACAACTAGCCTCTTCTCTCTCTCTCTCTCTCTCTCTCCTTTCTACCAGATATCGATGAGTGCCGTTACGGCTACTGCCAACAGCTGTGTGCCAACGTCGCTGGCTCCTATTCCTGCTCGTGTAACCCCGGCTTCCTCCTTAACTCAGACAGCCGGACCTGTCAGGGTACGCCAATTCACGAGAACATGAAGCCAGAACGAAAAAGCAGACACGCAAGCTTTCCAAACACAAATAAATGTAAAATTTAACTGTAGAAAAGGTCGTACCTGGTTATCCACTGTAGCCAGCCAGGTTAAAATCAAATCAAAAGTTTATTTGTCCATCAATAATGTGAAGTATTTTGTACAATTCAACTGAAAACAAATAAATCCATCACAGAGGAAAAACAAAACTAGATGCACAAGGGTCCACGCCCTTAAAATAACCCTGGAAAACCTAAGATTAACATACCCCAACAAGTGATATTTTAATATTAAAATAAACACTTTTTGATTTTAATACCAGCATTCAATCTTCTTTGGTCTACCAACATCCCATATCTGGATTTATAAACTCTAAATCCAACAAATCTGGAGAACCTCTGTACATTAATCTGTATATATCACATCTTACATGGGCCTGTCACCACGGTAACTTATGCTGGAAATTATTTGTAATTGGAGATAAAGGTGGGCCACGCCCTCTTCTTCCTCACCTCTTTTTTTTCTTTTCCTCCAGTCGTTACATCGTCGTTCACCAGAATATTTCAGTGACGTGTCTCTGCAGAACTGATCCTTATGTACCAGAAATAGACTGATAACTTTGATCCTGTGTAATGCTGACAGTTAGGAAATAATAACAATGGTGTTTGTTGAATACAAGTAGAGCTGCACAATACTGTATATGAAACCAGAGTGGTCACTGCAATATCACAGTCACAAAGGACACGTTTAATGTGTATTGGTTGTGGTGAGGAGGTTGGTAGGGGGACATCTTGTAACGGTAAAGAAAGAGAAGAGATATGTGCGGGTTAATCATAATCAAACTCATCATCCCAAGTTTAATGATTGATATCACAAATACATCTATTCCTGATTTGTCTCTGTTCATTTAGATTCCTAATGACATCGGTTTTAAAATAAGGAATGAACTACAACCCATTTTGACTTGAACATCGCCACCTGCTGGATTGATTTTTATTTTATTTTTTTAGATAATTTAGTGGAATAATGACTTAGGTCAGCCACAAAGATGTCAGATAGATTCATGCTTTAATAATACAGCTACAATATTGCTTGTTTTCATGCCATTTGTGATTTGTCCCTTCTTGAAGCTCCGCCTGTTTTACCTGAACATGCAACACATGCAGAGTCTGTAATCCTGGGAGGACTTGCAGAGCTGACAACCAGCTCTGTAGTTTCACTTAAACCCGATCCTCAGCTCGATCTCTTCAAGGAGACCCAGACTGACTGAACCTGCTTCAGATTAAGCCGCTGTGTGCTCGCCAGGCTGTTTCAACACTTTCATATTCCTGTATTTTTTTCCCCCCACTAGACGTGGATGAATGTGAAGAAGAGCCCTGCAGTCACGGCTGTTTCAACACCTACGGCTCTTTTATGTGTAACTGTAACGAGGGATTCGAGCTGGCGTCCGACGGCACTACCTGCATTGGTGAGGATATTTCCACTGTCCCTCTTGTGGAGTGAAATGTTTTACCTCTGATCAGTCTCCCAGTACTCACTACACATTTGAATGCTTCTTTATTGATCATGACAGTGCTGATCTAATGAGTCAGATTCAAATTTAACACTCTTTCCATCTGATCATGCGCAATTACAGCCAGTGCAGATGCACAGATTATAAACCCTAGTCTCAAGTCTTTTGCAACCTTTTCTTTTACTGTACCCATCGTAGCATCAACTCTAACCTGAGGTTCTGTCCCTACCATATAAAGTGTTATCAGGGTGAAGGGGCAGTGTTTTTTTTTTTTATCATCCATAATGTTGTGCATTAGGGCCAGAAAGTAACATTTTGTCCTCACCAGACCAGAGCACCTTCTTTTTCTGGTTCGTGTCCTTAACCCTACATGGCTTCTGCAATTAGGTTCTCTCTCTTTAAAAAAAATCCCTTTCTTCCTGTTGCTCTTCCATTAAACCCAGATCACCTAATAGTTCTCAGATAAACAAATTCTCCCACCTGAAGCGTGTTGCTCTGCAGCTCCTCCAGAGTTACCATGGTACTCTTGGCTGCTTCTCTAAATGAACGCACTCTTTTGCTGGCATCTGAGGCCTTCACAGAACAGCTTCATTTATACTGAGATGAAATTAGATGCAGATGGATTCAATCTTCTAACCAAGTGATCTTTGAAGACAACTGTGAGACAACTCAAAGACTATAAATGCTTTTCCGAGCCTTAAGGCACACTACTGAGTTCAGAGTTTCCCTTTGCGTTCTACTTGCCTGTGATTGCTTAATGGAGTAGGAGGAGGAGAACTGGAAAAACGCCTTTCAGATGCATCAAAGCCAGTATCCTCTGAAACTTTAAAGGGCACATACCATGCAAAATCCACTTTTCCATAACCCTTTAAAGCCTGATACAGCTAATTGTGAGGAAACCTAAAAAAACTAAACATTCGCATTTAAAAAAAAAAAGAAAAAATCTTTTTTTGGTGCTTTAAAATGTTTTTAATTTTTGTTGTATCGTAATTGATATGTTAGATACATTTTGAGCTACCGTGTTACATATATTTTGTTGTGTACTTGGAGTCTCTGGTGCAGAAAAAATTGAATTTAGTCCGTCCCGGAGCTGCAAAGATATCTTTATATTCAGTTTGGGGCATATTTTTCAAGCCGTTCAGTTTTCTGCTATGCCTTTTGAACAATTATCTCACAGTTTTAGCTGCAGAACTACGTTTTTTTTTTTTTGGTCCAAGCTAATGGATGCCGAAGCTCAAATGCTGAAATGCCTCCTTTAGATTTAAAAGGATGGCACCAAAGCAAGTTGCTCTCAGATGCACCTCTGCACACGGGTAGAAAGAGGGAACGTGGGGGTAAATTAACGGAGAATTTAGACCAAAGCATTGCGGTTCCACTTTATATAGAGCACAACTGGATGATTTCAATGCGGAAAGGAAGGCATTAAATAGCATGATATGTCCCCCTTAAAGCTGTCTTTGTGTTAGGTGACATTTCATATGTTTGAATTACACCTTGTATTTCATTTAGACCTGGATGAGTGCAGGTTCTCGGACTTTCTGTGCCAGTACAGATGTGTGAACGCCCCTGGCTCTTTCTCCTGCATCTGTCCACCCGGATATTATTTACAAGACGACAGCAGGACCTGTGAAGGTAAGGTTCGCTGCAGAGGACTGTCACTCGAACGCATCTCGCTGTTTTCTCCGCAACAGAAACAAGTAGCATTGCTTTGTTATGATGCAAAATCACTTCCCTTAAATATGCGTTTTTTTTTAACATAGAGCTGAGGAAAAGTCCGTACTGTCCTAAATGATATCGTCTTGTTAATGCCTTTATGCTGTGGTTCTGATCATGTGGATATTTCACTGACTTTGATTGTTGTGTGCTTGATTTCAAAGACACCAATGAATGTGACACTGGTAACAACACCTGTACAACAGAACAAGTGTGTTTCAATTTCCAGGGAGGCTATACATGCCTGAATCCTTTACAGTGTGCACCTCCTTACGTCATCGTTAGCGACAAGTGAGTTATCCGTCACCCTGTTATCCCACCATCACATAAGACAGTCCGGAGCTGGCTTATTTTTGCAGAATCTAACCTTTTTTTATTTTTTCCAAACCTCCTCTGTCCGCTAACCTGCAGCCAATGCATGTGTTCAGCTGAGAACCCTGCCTGCAGGGACTTGCCTTTCACCATTCTGTACCGACACATGGACTTGTTGTCGGGGCGCGCCGTGCCTGCAGATATCTTCCAGATGCAGGCCACCACGCGTTACCCCGGCGCCTTCTACATCTTCCAGATAAAGTCGGGCAACGACGGACGAGAGTTTTACATGAGGGTGAGCGCTCGGGAGTCCGTGAATGGAAGATCTGGTGGCGAGAGGGCAGCCAGAATGAGTTAACGTGCGCTAAGAGAGAAAATCCACTTTTTTTTTTAGCCCATAACCCTTTAAAGCCTGATACAGGTAATTGTGAGGAAATAAAAAAAAAAAAAAAAAACATTCGCATTTAAAGAAATAAGAAAAAATCTTTTTTGGTTGCTTTTAAAAAATTTTTCATTTTCGTTGTATCGTAATTGATATGCTGGATACATTTACAGTTACCGAGTTACATATATTTTGTTGTGTACTTGGAGTCTCTGGTGCAGAAAAAAATTGAATTAAGTCCGTCCGGAGCTGCAAAGATATCTTTATATTCTGTTTGGGGCATATTTTTCAATAAAACGCTGAAAAAAAAATTAAAGCAAAACGCTGCCGCCTGTAGGCGGCCAAACAGAGTTCCAAGAAATGGCGGGAATGAGCCAAAACCAAACTGAATCTTTTACATTCAGTATCAAAATGGGACTTGATAAAGCGCTATACAAGTACACACAAGTACAACTATACAAGTCTGTTTTTAAACTGTATTAACTGTTAATAATTAATGGTGAAAGTTGCAGCTGGAATCAGTCTTTGACTTGTCTTGTATAATAAAATATGATGAATGATGATCACAAAGACCGGGGCCGTGAAAAAGACTTCCAAATATGCTAAAGCTGACCTTTGACAATAAATCACAAAAACCTCTGTTTTAGCTTTTAGGCTTTAGATATACCTAAAGCTGAGAAATCTTGGGTAAACGTCATTTCTACAGTAGTCTTTTTCATTTCGTCGCAGTTTGAAGCTCATCCATCCTTCCAACCGTCCGCTTATCCGTGCAGGGTCGTGGGGGGGCTGGAGCCTATCTCCAGCGGTCACTGGGGCGAGAGACGGCGTACACCCTGGACCGGTCAAATTATTATTTATACCTTCAGAAAGAAATTTCAAGCTCTGAGATATAACGTTGGGTCTTTATAATCATTTCTATTTTGCTATGTTTTGGTTGAAAAGTACTTAAAGCTTCTATGCTGTGTAGAGTTTAAGTGATCTGGGTACCGAAGAAAGCGTTCAGGTCGCACACATAAGTCTTGAGGGTCAGGCTGGGTTCAATCAGTTTTAAAATAAGCTACACTGCAAAAAGGGAACTTAAAGTAAGTAAACTTTTCTTGAAATTACTATATTTTCCTTGATTCGAACAGCTGAATAAGACTTTTTGCCAATGGAATGAGTATTTTTATCCGTGAAATAAGATAATTAGATATTCTCCACTTGAAATAAGACGATGGAGATGAATTGTTCTTATTTTAAGTGCAAATATCTTATTCCATTGGCAAATAGTCTTATTCACCTGCTTAAATCAAGGAAAAATTCAAAAAAAAAATGCAAGACATTTTTACTTATTTTGAGTTCCCTTTTTGCAGTGTAAGCACTTTGTTTTGGTCTTTTACATATGGTATGCAGTTGAAGTGAAATAATACTAATAAAGCAACAAGTTGCTTCTCCTCTATGATAAAACGCTGCTTGTGCTTTAACAGCTTATGGAAAAGAGGCACAGCTTGTTCAAGATGGGAGAGTGTGGAAAACATGGAGCACCTCAGTGCTAGCAGTGTTTCGCCAGCAGATGGAGGAAGATGCCGGTATTCACAAAGATTCTCAGAGAGTTCCTACCTTGGCCTAAAGATTCCTACCTAGGAGACTTAGCTCAAGGGTGATTCAGATCGCTGCTGACGCTCTGAGTGAGGAGACGAGACATTTTTATCTTAGTGAGGAGGCGTGGTTGACCTCATTGTTAGGTGTGACGATTAAAAAAAAACCATGTGCTCCTAGTAATAAAAAGGGAGAATAATTAGGAAGTGTGTGACATGATCATGAAACTTAGCTAAATTAATTGTCACACGCCATCAACATGTTTGAATGCAACTTATTTACATCCCCCATCATTGTTTCGATTTGCTTATTTATTTATTTTACTAATTTATCTATTTGATATAATGTGCTCTCACCTGTCAGCATTTTACTGGGATATAAATGATTTGGCAAAACGGACGACATAAAATGGAGAGAAAAAGGGTGGAAAAAAACCCGGACTTGACAGCATCGCATCTGTCCGCACAGCTCCGGGAGGAGAATAGAGGAGTCTTGAAAGTTAAATAGGCGAGCAAACTTCTAGGTGATCATTTAGGCTACTGATGTCATCATGCAATACAGAAGACACTTTCTCACCTCTTTTATATATATATTCTTTGTAAATTTCTCCACTTTTTATTCATAATTATTCAATTTTTTCCCCATTATTTATTTATTTATTTATTTATCATCAATATAATTACAGTACTCGTGTCATGCCATTAGCCCGCTGAGGCGCTGAAGCTAATTAATTTCCCTCTATGGGGATGATAAAGTTTATCTTGTCTACATATTAATAATTTTATGATTGTTAAAGAGGTTTATGTGCTCATTTCCTCCACTGTTTAGGCAGTGGATCAGCCAATCAGCTCTCTCTGTTTCCACCCTCTTCCTGCTTCAGACACTCTTAGGCTCCTCAAAGTCCTTCTCACTACTCCTTGCATTTTTTTTTCATTAGGAGTTCTTTTAAGGCCTATAAGAGACTTTGTGAATAACTTTTATCTTACCAACGTCAAATTCTAAGAAAAATCTTAGAATTTGGGAAATTAAGATTTTTCTTAAAATGACGCCACAAGGAGGGACTTCTACTCTTAGGAATCTTTGTGAATCTCTCAGCGCTTCACTTTGTTTTGTTCTTAAATTGCTACTGAGAAACATGGCGGGATTTTACATTTAATATTCCTTGTAAATGACAATAACTAGCTTTGTGAAGCCGAAGAAAAGGAATGCAAGCTTTTCAAAGTTTTTTTTTAAACTTCTATACAACATTATTCCTATAAAAATCTGAAAAGTGTGGCATGCATTTGTGTTCAGCCTCCCTGAATTGATATATTGCTGACATGACATCTTTTGGTACGGTTATTTTTTTATGAGTACGTGTCATTCATTGGACATCTACAGCCTATATAACTTTCGATCACATAAAATCCCATTTAAAAATACATTTAGGTTTGATGGTGCTGTGTGACAAACGGGGCTCATATTATGAATACTTGTTCTTGGAGTTCCGGTTAGTAAACCAAGAGACAATGCAAAGGTGAACCACTGAAGACTGTCAGACTTCACTGTTTCCTGTGCATCATTCCTCACATTCCTCTTCTCTTTCTCATCCTTTGTTCACTTACAGCAAACCAGTAACGTGAGCGCCACCCTTGTCCTGACGCGGCCAATCAAAGGCCCAAAGCAGTTGGTGCTGGACTTGGAGATGGTCACGGTGAACAACGTCATCAACTTCCGAGGCAGCTCCATCATCAGGCTGACGATATTCGTGTCGGAGCATCAGTTCTGAGGAACCTCGCTGCAACAAGACAGTCATGCATCACATGCAGCTGCACTCACATGTAACTTGTGTAATTCTTTTTTTTTTTGAGAGTACTCTTTTGCTTTGTTACCGTCCCGCCATCATCAGTCAGAACACATCCGACACAGACTCTGCCTAGATCAGCGGATGGGAAGGCATCCCTACGCTCGGATGCCCTCGGGTTTCCGGGATTCCGGGCTTTTACGGCTGTGGACACAGAGGAATATTTATAGTCTACGATTTCATACATCCTCTCCTCTGATAGTATGGCTCCGGTTACTAATTGAGGGCTGGTGTTTTATGCTTGAGCGTCCGTCTCTTGGCATTGAAGCTGTGAAAGTGACCGTAAATGCCGTCACTTCATTGTGAGTGCAGTCTGATCGTTACTGTAAACAAGAAAAGCAGGTTACCGGAACAGAGGAGTAAGCTACCTGTGCCAAGGGGGGGGGGGAAGTGTTTGAGATTATGTAATAAGCAGTCATTAAATAAAATATAGAGCACAGATTCTTTTAGAGCAATAAATGACTTCATCACATCGACCGTCTGTGGATCCTGGACTCTGTTTTCTAAAAAGTTTGTGTAAAATATAATACGTCCACCTCAGGACTTTAGTTGTTTCATCGGCTCATAATCCTACTTTTGTGACATTAGCATAACAAATACTGCCAAAAGGTATTCACCTAGTTGAACCTGCTAAATTATAGCTCCGGTTAAAGGTTTACATAAACATAACGTATTTGAACATACAACTTTAAAGAATTTTAAAAGGTTTTTCTTTAATCCACACAGGCTCTGAATTTTAAATATGGCCTTAAAACGCAAACACGCGCCCCCGCTTATAATTAGATGAATGTTTCTCGGCAAGTTACGCATGTTTTTGATGTGAGCATCAACAAGCTTCTTGATTGGGTATCTGGCTGACTTTATTTAACTGCTTGATTTCCTGGCGTGGCCACGCCCTGTTGTGTCCACGTTTCAGCCAGCTGACCTAAAACGTTCCCCGCCGTTAAAAGGAAAGCCGGTGGGATGTTCAGGAACAATGAGGGAAAAGAACAAAAAAAAATCAAGGCTCAGGCCTATCACATCCTGCAAGCTTCCTGAACACGAATGTCCACAGCGAAGTTAGTGTATCATCACTATTTGAACTCCACAGAAAGCTGCAGCTGAGGTGTGGCGTTCAATCTGAAGAACCCTGCATGTCAAACATGGTGGTTGTAGTAAGGTCCAGTGAATCTGGTTTGAAGCCAGTGGAATTGGTGCGTTGCATGGTTGGAGTCATAAAGCAGCGCTGCTTCCAAATTCTTCCACTAAATCTCCCGTTTCCAGCAAGTAGGTTCAAACTTGGACACCACTGGGTGTTCCAGTTCAGTTCAATTCAATGTTAGTTAATGCATCAGGGAAGTTGACCTCTGTACTGTGTGCTCAGGTGGTTCCTCTCCTCCTTGGTCTAGAGGACTCCGCACAACAAACAGAGTTTTGGTTTTCGTCTCAGTCCGTCGATGGTGAATGTGGCTCTAGCGTGAAGCACTTTGGGTGGATGGTACGTCAGAAAACCGCTATTTAAGGTTATAAATTGACCATTTATGGCTGGATTTCTGTCATCCCAGCGATGACCAACATCCCAACATATTACTCTTACTCTGTTGACAAAATGATGGGACTAATTGTGACGTTCTCCGTGGGACTCCTGCCGCTCTCCTTTGCAGTATGTCCATTATATCATTGTTAATTGCACGAGAACATTTCTTCCACTTTTTACTACACAACCCTTCAGCTTGATTGAAAAATGAGATTACAAAGTATTAGGAAACAAAATAAGATACATTCAGAGACATCAGTCCCTTCAGAGCAATAAGCAGCCTATCAGAAGTCCCGTCTCTGGAATATGACGTGATCAAATGTTATAATTAGAAAGCAGGAGTCATTCCTGCGGGTAAAGTGGGCTGCAGTGCACTGTAAGCGTTTTGACCACCAATCAGTGGTGATGTGGTTGCTAGTGGGTTATAATGGAGACAGCATCGGGTCTGGTATTGGCACAGCCTGTCATATTCAGACTGATCTTGTAATTAAATGTTAGAACATTGTACATAAATACTTCCAGCATCAGTATGACTTAAAGGTACATTTGGCGGTAATATGCGGGATTTTTAAAGAGCAGCAAATCTTTTGTTAGATAAAGATAATAAGAGGAGGCAACAACTCTTATCAGAGAAGGTTCACCCCCACCCCCCGTCTCGCCTGCAGAGCCGGCCCAAAGAATAGGCAAGTTATGGGGCTGGCCAGCAGCGGATCCCAATTTGTAGTTGAGTTTGCAAAGAACGAGCCGACATTTCAATTCCACTGGAGTGTCTGTGGACAGCAGCTAACAAAAATAAGGTTAAATTCCTTCACATTTTGATTTGTTTGGGATTTAAAAGCACAGATGGGTGTACAAGCTTTAGCTCATGTTCACAGAAATCCTTTCCGCTGCTCACCTCTGTGGTTCATTTCATGCGCGTTGTAACGCCAAACAAAATCGATCGATGGAACATTTTCCGTTCATGCTTTTAAGCACAACTAACAAAATCGATCTGTCCCTCACGACTCCACTGAGTCCATATAGAAATGCTCTGCTACAGCTTCTACATAGGTAAGGTGTGGATATAACTTTGTCCCAACAGCTTTGATAACGGCTATTTATCTGCTCATTTGTAGATCCTATTTGCAGGATCAATTGTAACACTTAAACACACCATGAATTTAAGTGTCGGGTCATTTGTAAACCATGACACGGATGCTAAAGGCATGCTGATGGTTTTTTGGAAGCCGGGGTTATGGCTCACCACTCAGAGAGGTGAGAGTTTTCCAAGAAGCCTCTGGGGAAAAAAAGAGAGAGAGAGAGAAAGTTAATTAATTGCACCCATAACAGATTTCCTATTTCTCTTCATGTCCAATCATTGGAGAATGGGTATGTGTGTTTAACTGGGCTGTCTAATTCACAGCTTAGATTTGGGGAGAGCAAAATGCCGATTCAGCTTTTTAAAGGAGTTTCAACAATATTTAATTATCTTTTGTTCAGAATCTTAACCACTGGGTCAGATCATAAATAGACAGTTCTACCCTCAATGGGGATCTTTCAAAGCACATTTGTTTACACAAATTTTATGTTTTAGTTATAAAAAAACAACAACAACAAAAAAAAAACGGATTAGGAGTATTATTGGCTTTGGAACCTGTCTGAATTTAAAGAAGCGTGGAAATAAAAATCGGGAGGAAACAAAACCAAAGATTGTTTGGCCAAGTTTCTGCCGGTGGACACACTGCTGACATGTCATCCGAGAAGGAGGAGACAACGATGACAGATCTGATCGCTCAGAGATAGTAAAGAGAGTGAGAAAATAAAAATCAAAACAGAAAGTATTGCTGTTCGGGGAAGGAAGCACATACCAGTGACCGTCCGGGAAACGGAGAGATTCAGAGCAAGCCAGGAGGGAGGGACGGAGAGAGAGAGAGAGAGAGAAGAGAGAGAGAGAGAGAGAGAGAGAGAGAAACCTAAACCACAGACCTGAGACCAGAGGCATTCTCCTCCTCACTGCCAGCGGAGAGCAAAGAGACTTGGAGCTCTGATCAGTGAACGAACGACGAGGGGTGAGTTTCTGTTTTTAAGCATTTTCTCTGTTAAGTTCCTGGTTAAATATTTGCTACTTCTAGGAAGAGTCGTCTATGTGGCAGCACTCAGAAATTTTCCACTTTGCTCTGAGGGGCACCTCCAGATGGGGGCCGCTGTTAATCCCGGGGCCACAAAAAGTCAGGAGTCTTTCTGCTGTTGTCCTAAAGCATGATGGGGGCTGAGGCCAGCAGTGAATGATGGACATTTAAAAGTGGCTCTGTAATGGACATAAATAAATGACTAAATAAATCTTTAGTGATCAAGTTTGTCCTCCAAAAACAGTGTTATGATGAATTAGGTTTTATGAATTTTGTTGTTATGTTGTTATTATATTTAAAAAAAAACGTTTCAGTGACTCAAGCTTCAGTTAATGTGAGAGTTGGAACATTTAAATGAACAATCTTGGCTGCTTATTTAAGAAGAAACAGGACAAAAAGGCAATACTTATTCAACCTTTTAAGCACTGAGAATGTGTGTCAAACTTTAAGACACCTGAAAATAATGTCTCTGTTTTCTTTTGGTGCCCTCCAGCAACATTTCATACATTCCTTACCTAAGTTTGAGGCTTGACTTTCCGGCATGGCAGGCCAGAGCAATCAGAAAGCCTTGCGGCTGCTTAGGGCCCCCTGCTGGCCTGTGTGCCTCATGAGTGCCTGAATACATGCAGGACAGGTGTATATGGAAGGAAAACATTAAATATTTGAAAGTCATTTTAGCAGGGTTGTATTTTAATGCTTATTTATTAATTTCTGTAGAAGGTCATATTACAACCATGCTTAGCTCAAACCAAAGGCTTCAAATGGCTTCTTTCAACCCCAGTGTTTGCTGTCTAACCTTCAGCCTTCATGTACAATTTCAGGCTCCATACAGACCCCGGTACTACCATGGAGTTCTTCAAAGACTGCTGCAAGAACCTCTCGCAGAGGAACAAGAAGGAACAGGAGACCCAAGGTAAGGTGATGGCCTGCACCGCAGCAGAACCATCCTCTTGTTTTTAGCTGAGTTCCCATCTGACGGACTGATTTGTCTTAATGTTTCTAAGTAATTAAACTGAAGGGGCCTCCCATGGAGAGAATGGTCACTGAGGACGTGCCGAATAAAAGGATTTGGGGCAAGCAGCCTCCAAGCAGCAGCGAGATCCCGTTTGTCGTGCCCCCCTTGACGCCCTCCTACGTTCAACCCCCAGACCGGCAGCGCTCCCTTCTACAGCCTGGACTGCCAGGTATGTAGGCCTATTTGTGACGGCCATTAAAGCTGCAGACGGAATCGTTGCATGTGAACGGTGTGATGTGAGACGATGATTACTTAAAGCTGGGCGGTGGCTTTGCCCCATCACAGTTACTGCCCAACAAAAGCACAATTATTACAAAGTTGACATTTTAACCTGTTTTTATCATATATTAGCAGTTAGCTTATTTAGGGTTTCTAGCACCACTGTCCTTATTCTCTTCTGTGTGTATTCCCTTGATAATATACGTTATTTTTTTCAACTTTGAGATTTCCAGAAGGCCGCCATCATTTCCATATCCCACATGTTCCATGACAGAGCCTTCCTGTTAGCCGCACGGAAATCGCTCTCTCTTTGGTTCTTCAGCAGCCTGAATTCATTTCAGCCTTGTCGTAGGATAAAGTTTCCTTTTAAAAAGCTGGTTACATCGCTGTCCTTCCTCCAACTTTCTTTTAAGCACCCCACTGATTTGGAAAACCAGCTAATTTTGTCTCTTGTTCTCTCAGCGACAGCGTCTACGCGGAAGAATGTTGTTATTAGCGCGACCTGTTAGCGACATTACCTATGGTGCATTTCCTTATCGAGAAAAGATTTTATAGCATCCAAATTTCTTGGCTTCTTTACTTTTAATCTAGTCTATTTTTAAAACTAGAAGTTGATAAACGATGGCCTTTGCTAGCCCGTGGCCTTTGCTAGCCCGTGGCATTTGCTAGCCTGTGGCCTTTGCTAGCCTGTGGCATTTGCTAGCCTGTGGCCTTTGCTAGCCTGTGGCCTTTGCTAGTTATCTTAAACATGACTAGGGTTTGATTCCAAATCACGGCACAACGATGTCCCGTTACTAAAGCCGGAGGACGGAGTCGGCTGATCTTAAGTCAAAGCAAAGGGAATATCAGCGTGTTGGCAGAGAAAACTCAGAAACCTCTCTGCTTTGTAGGAAAATAAGAAGGTCAAAACCCTGTTGCCAAGTTCCAGCAAACCTTCCAGAGGATCTGCTGCTGTAGCGGCACAAAACACTCCACTATGTTCAGTGGTTTCATTTCTCCGCCACGACAACTCGAACCTTCAATCCATGGTTAACTTTTTTTGTTTAAATCTTGCAACCTGTCTGCAGGCTCAGCCAGGACCATATTTGCAGAGAGCAAAAAGCTGAGCTGATAGGCAACAGTTTCATCCCGTACAACCCTGAGTCCATCTTTCATCAGCACAGCATGTACATCTCCGACCGGCGAGATGCACCTAAGAACAACCTTCTAACCCCAGGTACCAGCTACCCGTTGTTCCAAGCACCTGAAGCTTGATTCTTCCGCTAAGGTTGAAAGGATCGACCCTAAAATAGAGCGGCAACTTGTTTTATGATGTACTACTATAGTATTTAGGCCCTTTAAACTTTTATCACTTAATGGAGTCTTTTATATAATTGAGCAAAATCAAACATAGAATTTAATTTAATGTTTTTGCACATTTCATGTGACATTGTGTTATGACTGGCAATAAAAGCAGCCATTAAACTGTAACTTGCACCTAGTGTCCTGTTGGAGAAAAATGTATCAAAAATTAAAAATAAGGCTACATTCGTAGTAGCATGAACGACCATGCCCCCCCAAAAAAATCAAATTTCAGCAAAAAATCGGAAATCAGTGTGACATATGGTGACAATTTTTTTTATTATTATTTTGAACTTTAACCCTCCAAAAATACTGTTTAATATGTTTTCCTTTTACATCCACCATTCAAATTTTCACATTATGTAACAATTTTGGTTCATAACAATGGCTCTAAGATTGAAATCCAACCAATTTACTGTTTTAACCCCCCAGGTTGGACTCCAAAGTCGGGTAAAGAGCAGCGACGGAGCAGCTCAACGCTTGATCTGGCCAGCCCTTCAGGTCGCACTCATGTAAGTTTTTTTTTTAAATCACTTTTTGCACCCTTTTTTTCCCCCTCAAACTTTTATAAAATGAGATTGAATATTGTTGCAAAGTTCACAAAGCTCTTCAGGACAATAAAAACAACAATATTTCAAGCAAGTTTAATAATGTGGACAAATGTTTGGGGGTATTTTAACTCTGAAACAGGAAAATTAACTGGGTGATTAGCCTTGTAATTTATAATAATTTGTAATAATTAATAAATACAAAAAAAAATGAAATATGCATGATTATATCAATAGGTAGTATAACAAAATTCGAGCCAGAAAAGCTAAACATGCTCAGTTTGTTTCTCTTTTTCAAGTAATGGCTCTAAATGGACAAGTAACTTCAGCGGTTTCCAAACTTTTTGCCATGAGGACCACAATCTTTAAGTTGAAACCACGTGTGAGCCACAAAGACTCAACGGCCAAGGCAGCTTTGAGTTAAGGTTCTTTGTAGTACAAAACTAAGATGAATGCAGAAACCTGGTTAATGACTGAGAGATCATTTGTGTGGTGCCTATTTTTTTTAAACCGTCTGTTAAAATGTCACCCTAAAAGATAGAAAAGCATCCATCTGCATCAACCGCCCGCCCTGGTAGACCAGATTTACTTCATGTTAGATTTGCGGTTGTGGGGGCTCAGCAATATCCTGCTGCTAGTCCCCCGGGCCGCACTTTGAACACCACTGAATTACTTAAATATGTCTATATTACAATCAGCCATTTGTACACAGATGTTTTTCCCCTGCTCATGTTATAATATTATGCTTTGATTTGATTTATCCTGTCAAAGTTTTGGATCCAGACGACCAACTGATTCTGAGGCCGAATGTTTCCTTTTGTCTTGATTTCATTACCTGTGGTTGGCATTAACATCAGGACATGTTTTAAATTAGCCTGTGCCTATCCAGTGTATTGATGACTTTGCATTCGTTTAGTTAAAAACACTTCGGTTTCACATTGCCCTAACTGTATTTGGTCTCTGATGCAGCGGATCGACTCCATATCCAGCACCATCAGCAGCACCTCCTCTACAAGGGACCCAATGGGAAGCAGCCTGGGTAACTACTTTATTTAGGCCGCTCTTTCTTTACCTGCAAACATGACCTTATTCTCACTGCCACTCTGACACAATAACTCTGATTTCCTCTAATGTTAAAGTCTAAAATCAGGAGTCCTGTTTAAAGATTGTTAATAGTGTCCCATTGTGTTTACATTTAAAGCCAGCTTGACTTGCTCTGAAAAATAAAAATTCACCTGGAATCTCTAAATACTTTTTTTTTTAAGTCCATGGGGTTCTAATTAAAGCATGGAACAAGATATGGTATCTTGGTTTGGTTTGGCAATTATAAACATTGTTTTTTTTGTTTTGTTTTTTACAAATATACAAAATTGTGCACATTAATTCTTAAATCCACACTTCACGTTGCATTATAACGAGATCTAAACCCATAGGGGAGAAACTGAATACTTCCATCTTTCCTCTCCCATGAGGAGTGAAGCATCCCCAGAGCAGCAGAGCAATGGCTCGACCTCTAAACAGCCTTCCAAAAATAAGTGATTTTTTTCATCACCACATGTTATAAGAGATAAGATAAGATAGTCTTTATTGATCTCACAATGGAGAAATTCACTCGTCACATCGGCTCATACAAGAAGGTGCAGAGTAGGGAAGGTGCATTCAGTTATATACAGTGAATCTTCATATATACAATAGTAGTATAATAGTGATGAAAAATCACTCATCAATCAGTCTTATTTGTAAAATATTTTGCAAACCTTGCTCCAGCGTTACAGTGCCAGCCTGAAATGATAACGGAACGATTCTGGATGTTGGTTTCCTTTTCATTTCCAGAATCTGTCGCTTTGTCTGGGGACGAGCAGGAACTGGGGAAGGTCTGTGTCCGGATAAGATATCAGCAGGATGTGGAGCAGGTGTGGATCACCCTGGTTCAGGTAAGGTTACACGCAGGGAGGATTTGAGTGCCTCTGT
This sequence comes from Fundulus heteroclitus, assembly GCF_011125445.2. Classification (NCBI taxonomy): domain Eukaryota; kingdom Metazoa; phylum Chordata; class Actinopteri; order Cyprinodontiformes; family Fundulidae; genus Fundulus; species Fundulus heteroclitus. Next base: position 25,438,550 of record NC_046379.1, read on the forward strand.
ACTCAAAGCTCCACTGTTCACTCCTGTGGCTTTCCTCACTGGACCCTTTGTGTATCTACAATGAAGGCCCCTGTTAGCTTCACTCCGTGCTCTATTAAGTTTGGCTGGGACAATTTAGAGCAAAAGTTTTTTTTTTAAGGAATGGCTTAGATTAATGTTAAGAAAAACGGTCTTGAAGGAAGTGGTTGTGCACTTCGAGCGCAACACCTTGTGGTGTATCTACGGTTTTTAAAGCTCGGATGGGGCCAAATTCCTCTTAAAACAGGGGCTAAACAAAGATGAAAGGCACACCTGATTCCAAACTGTGATTGGGGTTCGACATTTTGTGGGAATTAGTTTCTTTCTTAGTTGGTTTATTGTGTTTAAAAGCACTTCAGCCTTGTAATATAACTTCTTTTTTTTTTCCTGTTGTTTTGATCAGTGTTCAGACCTCAGCGTCCATCCAAAAGAAGAACAGAAGATTGGCTTCAAAGGCATCATCACCGTCCCAAAACCCATACAGTTCAAGAGCTCACTCAAAGAGTATCGTCAGGTACTGATTATACAAAACGTAGCATGTTCGTTAAAACAGCAGCTCGACGTGTTGCATTTCCTTAGCATAAAAGATTCATGCTCCTTAAACTTTATCCTTTTGGTTATGTTCCCACCACAAACCTTTGAGTATCTTACTGGGACTTTATATGATGGAGTAACAAAAAAGTAACACATTTGGAGAACTATAATATGTGAAGTCAGGGGTACTGTGGAGGAGCTGGAGAGATCCACAGCTCAAGTGTGGGATGCTATTGCAAGGACCATTTTTTTGTCAAGGACATAGATCTGTTATGTTATGAAGAGTGAAAAGAGAAAGCCTTTGAAAAAACTTTAAAAAGTCCTGTTTGCAGTCTGTTACAAGTCATGAAGGGGACACAGCAAAGGCATGCAAACTGGTGCTCAGGTCAGATAAGACCAACACTGAATGTTTTAGCCTGCATGTAAGATCAGTCTGAATGCACCATCTCCACGGTGACACATGGTGGTGGCAGCATCATGCTGTGGGCAACGAGCAGGAAGCGGTTCAGAGTTGGTAGGAAGATGGATGGAGCTAAATAGAGGAATAAACCTTACGGTTGGATCAGAAATTCACCTGCTCACCAGGACAATGACTCTAGAAGACTCGGCAAAGTACTGGAATGGTTTCAAAAAATGTTCTCCATTCAGTCTGACTGAGCCTGAGCACATTTCTAAAGAACAATGGGCAAAGTGCCTGTGCAAATTCTCAGTTACCCGGGTCTTCGCAACAGCAAATAGGCTTAAATCGGAGGCGCCCGCTCAAGTGCGAGGCGCCAGAACCGACAAAGGATTGACAAAGACTCCTGGAAACATTTTCAGAAAACAAAAGTCCGGTTGCCTCAGATTTAAGCCTGTTTGCTTTAACAATGGGCAAAACTTTCAGTAGCAAGATGTGCAAAGCTAGTAGAGACCCACCGTAATAGACTTCCACCTGTTGCAGCCAATAATGCTTCTGCAAACTTTTTTCTCACGCGGGGTCTGAATGCAAATATATATTAATGTCATTTTCTTTTTACTGTACAATTGTGCACCACTTTGTGTTGGTCTATTTTTTAATACCCACCAGCTTAATATTCTGACTCCGATAATACGGTAAAGTTTGTTACAAAGCTGCGAAACCTGGAGAAAGTTCAAACCGTACAACTGCTTTAGCGAGGCAGCTGTTCCAGACGAGAAAAATCCGCCTGATCTTCAGCCGTTCTGCTTGCTTTCAGGATGCCACCTTCATGGAGACCTTCGTGTTTGCGCTGCGTCTGAAGCAGCTGCAGGGCAGCAACCTGATGCTGCGGCTGCAGACGCACAACCCCAGGACACGTGTTGTGGCCGATTGTCTCCTCTCCCTCCGTCAGCTCGGTTCTCAGGAGTCGGAGCACTGGCTCGACCTCAAACAGCCTTCCAAATCCCCGGTATGGCTTTGCTTTGTTTTAGTGTCATTGTGGGTGCTTTTTGATGCTTGTAATATAAAGATCTTAACTTTTACAATCAGTTTCAAAAGATTTGCACAATTTCTCTGCCTACCCCCCCTTATTAATCCGCTTTAAATGCTTTGACAGGGTAAGCTGTTTGTTCTGACTGGTAGAATATTGTTGCAGTGACGTTGGAGACATGGCTTTTATTGAATTTTTTATTTATTGCATCCAACCATTTTAAATTTGTGGATTTTCCTGACATATGGTTCAAAAGGAGACACATCTCAGACACTTACGGCCTTTGTTTGAGCTACATCAAACACAGATAAGTTCCCGGCTATTTCTTATCAAACCGTTCTTATGCCGGCATAAGCACCGTAAAGTTGTTTGGGGTGATTGCCAAGTCCCAAATGAAACAGAAGCAGATTCATTCGGGGAGGAAAATTGCGGAGCCGGCTTTACTGGAGAGAAGAAACCAGAGTTCAGACACTGTAATTTAAAGGGATGAGAAGTAGGTCAAATCCTCAAACCATTTTTCCAACATTGAGTGGTTTTGCTGATAAATGGGAGCATGTCTGGCCAGCGGCAGTTTTTATTTTTTTATTTTTTTGTGGTTAGGAGATCAGACGGTGAATCATCAGCAGGTTCTCAGCAGGACAATTTGATTCACTCTGCAAGTACCCATCTGCTGGACACAAAAGAGGACAAATTGTTTAAATCACTGCCACAACGAAAGCTTTTAGAGGCCGCGACTGATCATTACCGAGTACTGCACAAAAGCGGGGAAGAAAAAGTAAAATTTCTGCAAGCAACATCTTCACTACATGTGTGGATGTTTTTTTTTTCTGAGAAATCCAACTTAATTAGTCTCGTATGCAAGGAGTATATTTTTCAGGGACTGACTTTAAAAGAAAAAGTCGCACTTAGTGGCTCTTGGTGAGAAGCAAGGAACTCGTAGCATCAGATAAAAGAAAAAGAGCAAAGTCACATTTTGTACGGTTGGAAGTGGTCGAGTATAAACTCTTCTCTATCTCGCTCTCGATCTCGCCTAAGAGTTTTGAAATGCCAAAGCAAACACAGTTTCCTACATCCAGCATCTGGTCCTCTTATGTCATCGCTTTTAACACATTGCTGACTTTGAGTCGCCTTCACTCAATAACAGCATCCACACCGACGAGTGTTTGTTGTCATCACAACCTGGTACCACCGAGCATTTTGGATTTGTTACTCAAAAAAGATGGAGACTTTAGGGTTTCTAAAGAGAGACTATTTTTAATGCAAAGACCTAAGCATGTTGCATAAGCACCCACTAAAGTCAGAAGCAGCCTTAAAGCGCTTAGTCAACAAAATATTGACCTTTTAGCCAGCCTTCAGCTCCTTATTGAATATCGTACGAGTTAGCTGGCATTAGCTGGGTAATTAGTTAGCCAGGCAGCAGCCAGCATCTTAACAACTCTCTGCTCTTACTTTTAAAACATATACCCTAATAAGAATGAGGTGGGACACTCCTATAGTTGGCTTTCTTGTAAGTAAAGGATGCACGTAGCAGCGTTCGTTCAGCCAGCTGACTGGCAGTGTCCAGCAATTAGTTAAGTTTAAGCTATTTTATAGGGATTATTAGTCAACATGTTTGTAAGGTTGAAGCTACTAAAGGCCCAGCTTGACATCAAAATGTAAAATAATCAGTTTATCTTAATTTAAAAAACAACAATAATCTAAGACCTCAGGTCAATGAAGTGAAATGCACTGTTAAAAGTATGCTAAGAAAGAAATCCTGTGCTCCTACAGGCGTGTCACTCGGAGCTGCATCTCAGCACCGTCTTTCAGCCAGTCAGTGGACGCATCCAGGTGAAGGTCCTCGCAGCCCAAAACCTGCCTCTGTCGTCCTCTCCTCTCTCCCAGGGTAAGTGCGCCCGTATTTTTAATGTTCGTCAAGTGAAACCGCTGACGAGGAGACTCCTGGTTTGTTCACTGATCTTTTTTTTTTTTTTCACCTCCTCCAAAGTATTTTACGTCAAAGCTGAGATGCAGCAGCTGGGGCAGGGGGGCGTCGTGATGAAGACCCAAAAACAGAAAGCCTCAAGAGGACAATGTCGGTGGGAGGAGACCTTCTCCTTCCTGTTGGCGTCCCTGGAGCGCGCCTGCACACTGACCGTCAGGCTCTACAGCCGCACCTCTGTCAGGACGAAACGATGTCTTGGACAAGTAGGTCTATAAAAAAAAAATCTTTAATGAAGTCCTTTGCTTAACTCATGAGGTTCTTTAGTGCTTTTTAGTGAGCTTTCTTCCCAGCCAAAGATCCAGTCAGCCTTTAGCTTTTATGTGTCCTTTAGCTTCTCATTTTTCAGATTTTTAATTCTAAAAAGTTTTTCAACCATGTGCTTTTTTTCTTTCCCTATCACAGCGGTGTGTTACTTTGTATCATCCATCACATAACATCCCAACAGAAGGCTTAAAAGGCCCCTTGGTTGTAAAAGTGACAAAATGAGAAAAAGTTCAGCTCTCATGAATACTGTTCAGTTCCGATGCAACCCCTGAGATTGACTCTGTCAAAGAAATATGGAGAAAGTTCTATTGCGTGTCCTTTTGATTGTTATGAACTAAGGACTGACCTCCTTCTCTCTGTCTGGATCAGGTTCGGCTGGGCTTTGACAGTCCTCTCCCAGGAGCCGTGGATCAGTGGAAGGACACGATGGCTCACCCAGAGAAAGTGGTGACGGCATGGCATCGGCTGAGTCCTCCCTAAACCTGCCGCCTCCCGACTGCTGCGGCTTTCATTTCAGAAACGGCGGACGGCACCAGTCCAGCTAGCTCTAGCTGGTTTTCTTTTCCCGGTCGACCGGCCCCACTACTGTACGCAGAGTCGATGTCTACGGACCAGACTGTACACTGCTGTTAACAACCTGGAAGAGGGTCCAATTGTTCAAGGATATGCTGTAAATAGAGATTTTTGCACAGTGTAAGCACCGAAGATAAAAAGGAGAGACAATCCTGGGAAAGAACGTTGAACATTTTCTATGGAAGATCACTTTTTAGGTCACTTCACTGCTTCTAGTGAGAACTTTGTCCCAGTTCAGTTAGATCTGCGTTTACAAGTGGGGGGGGGGGGGACTCTTCAATTTCTGCTAAGCTATGAGATCCGGATAATGAAGATCTGCATTTTTACTGTTGTGTGAAATTTTTCTGTTTAAAATATTTTGAACAATTGTTGCTTGCTGTCAACAGCGGTTTCCGTTTTGGAGAATCTGGGAAGGAGTTCTGATGGGAGAGCGGAGCTGATTAAAGCTCAGATCATGGAAAAGAAGGAAGAGAAAATAGCCTGAATATCCAAATGCCCAAAACACAACACAAGTGTGAATGTGTTACCGGCATGGAAGTTTCAATATTTGGGTTGTTTTTAGATGGTGACATTTACAGTGCCTTGCAAAAGTATTCACACCTCTTGAACGTACCAACGTTTGGATCACGTTACAAGTACAAACTTTAATGAGCTACTATGTGACAGACTTACACAAAGGAAATGCAACCTGGTTTTCAATCACAATCTAAAAAGTGTGGCTTGCATTTTTCAGCACTCTGAATCGTCTTGTTACTGAAAAGTGCTTTTTATATGAACTTGCTTTGCCCACTTTGCAGAACCACATTTTGCTGCAATTACAGTTGCAGGCATTCAGGGGTGCGTCTGGAACAGGTTTGCACATCCAGAGACTGTAAGGTGTTTGACCTTTTTTCCTTTTCAAAGCAGCTCAAGTACACTGAGATTGTACAGAGAGCATCTGTGTGCATCACCTTTCAGCTCCTGTCTCAAATTCTTAATTGGATTTATTTATTTGACTGGGCTATTCTAATACACCACTAGGCTTTAATATACATTTTTCCATTGCAGCTCTGGCTGTATGTTTAGGCGAACCTGCACATAATGTTTGCTTTGCACCACACACGGTGTTCTGCGTCCTGGTAGCTTGCATGGGATTTTATTTATTATTAAGTGGGCTGAATATAAATGCTTGCCAAACTATTCAGACGTTTACTTGGGAAATTCTTCTTTTACTTGCACTTCAAAACGACGCACCGCATGGTGTTGCTCTACCCCGTGAAATCCCAATAAAATGCGTTGACGTTTGTAGCTGTAACGTGACAAAAACATGAAAAGTCTAAGCGGCATGGAAACTTTTACAAGACGGTGTACATTTCACTTTTTCTTGCCTGTCTGTTTTGGAGCCGACTCACAGCTGCTCAACGCAGGTCAGCCATAAGCTACTGATTCTGATGCTACCTTCTGTTTGTGTTTAGATGTCATTTTTCTCATAAAGCACTTTATGTTTATTCTTGTCTTTTAATGGAGTTATTTAAAAAATGTTGTAAACGGAGGTTTTGTCTGCAAATGTGATGCGTAACCATTCAAACTACCGATCTGGTTGACTTAAAATGGGATCACAACACATATGAAATTGTTGATGATATTCAAAATGACGGGTGGGCTAACAACTTCACTTTTCTTTTAAGACGCAGCTGAGTTCACTGCCGTTCACGGCAAACTTTACTTTCTGTATGGCAGCAGTGGCTTCAGAGAATAGTTGTTCCTTGTAGAAGAAATCTCGTGCAGCACTGTTTGTCGTCTGGAACGGGAAGGTCCCCCGTTCAGTCCCATAAAGCTTCGGACTGAGCGCCTTGTTCCGTGTAACCAGCTGTGGACTCGCAAAGACACACCCTGAGAACAATAAGCATGTAGACTCTGAAAACAGAGGCCTCCGGCTGTATGCGTGTGACCAGGACAACCGGGCGCCCCACGTGGGGCCGACCTGCGTCAGAGGCCTCCGTATCCCTGCGTGCCAAAACGCCGTCTTTAATTTGAAGATGTTCTGTTTGATTAATGGTTAATGTAACACATTGAGAAGAACAGACACACCTTAACATATGAGCAGCAGGCCGCCGCCTCAGAGAGCCGTGTTTGACTCTCAAGAAAGCGTTCGTCCGTATCGAAGCAGGATTTTCTGTTTTTCGGAGAGATTGTTTCCTCTGTGTGTTTAACTGATTCTTTTGGCCGCTTGCCAGTGAGAGCCAGCAGCTTATTTCCTGTTTCCTCATTGCTGCAGGCTTGTGTTTACAGGTTTCCTCACCTGGGAGATGGGAAAACTTAACAGGAGTCTTTAAACAGAGAGGAGGGATCTTCGGTAAACCTCCAGGAGGTTTTCATCAAGATGAGCTTTACCGGAAAAGCTTGTTAAAACTGAAAGCAAGATAAACTGCTAAATGTTTGCAGAAACATAAATAATGTTGCAATAAAAAGAAGATATATATATATGTAAAAAAATATAAAAGCAAGAACAAACGTTTTTGAGTACTCCCGGATATTTGATTGATAAAATCATCCATGGTCTGTAAGATAAAAAAAAGTCTGCTATAAAAACAGATGTGGAGAAAAAAATACTGAAATCTAATGGAAAAAAGAAAATAGATTTGGAAACCAGATCGAATAGAATGTTATGTTGGAAAATTTATATTTTTCAGTAGATGAAACTATTTCTCTCGTAGGAGAGAAATGCAACTAACCTGACAGTCATGTTATCGGACTGTGGGAGGAATCCAGAGAGAAAAGCCAGAGGCCAGGATTTGAACCCTGCACCTTCTTGCTGCAAGGCAACACTGCTACCAAAATGCACCGCTGTGCATCCCTGATGAAATGCAGTGAGTCTGTTTCCATTTCATAGCAACAAGTTTTAAAATATTCCAGCTTTTGTAGCAGCTTTTTTTTTTTTAATTTTTGCTTAAAAAAGGCCTCCATGCAGAAACCGGGCAAAGACAACCTTGAACACATGCAAAGAAACAAAAAAAAACCCCCAAAAATTTTAAAAAACAGAGAGCAACAACACCAGCAACAAGAACGTGGAACTAAATAGTTGCTATTAAGGGAGAAAACTACAGGGCAACACAGCTACTGTGTTATATGTGTGTGTGTGAACATGCAAAATAAATGGTGCAGGTCTTAAATGAATTGCGCTCAGTGATGGATGCAGAGGGCCACTGCCACAGGAAATAAAGAACAGGGTCAGCAGCTGCCAACGTTGGCCATGCAAAGGACACAGGAGACATGGAAGAAGGTGCTCTGGTCAGATGACATCAGGAACTGAACATTTTGGGCTAGATGTAGAATATTGTGTGGTAGAACTGAATAAAGGGCTTCACTGTAAGAAGGTCCAGAAGCTGCAAAAGACTTCAGAGCGGAGTGGAAGTTCACCTTCCAGCAGGACGATGACCCTGAACATGCAGCCGGCCTGAAATGTGCTGCAGAACATCCAAGCTTTTTCATGTGTTTAAATGGGCCAGTCTAAGTCCAGACTGAAATCCAGTCAAGATCTGCAAGACTAGAAAAGTTACTGTTTCACAGACGCTCTCCAGCCAACCGGACTGAGCGGGAACTATTTTGCAACAATGAATAAAAACTCAGTCTCTCTGTGCCAAGAAGGTAGAGACACACCCCATAAGATCGTCACGGAAAGCCCCAATGAAATGTAGGGATGTTTGTAGGTAGAAAAGTGACTAAATGTGAAATGTGTAATGGTTTGGGCCCTTTTTCAAGGCACTAGACCAGGGGTCAGCAACCTTTGCAACCTGCAGAGCTGTTTTTGCCCTCGGTCCATCTAAACAAATTTTGTTTAGAGCCACAAAAGTTGCACATGTTTTTGAAACAAGAGCTTGTTTTTATAGTATACTACAATAAATTTGTTTAATTTTTTTTTAATTAAACATCAAATTTTTATCATTTAAACAACAATTTAGGTTTAATGCATTTTCTTCAATTGGAAGAAAATGTCACCACCATATCTACCTTTTTATTAAACTTCTTAAAAGAAACGTAACGGTTTGCGGCTGAATTCAGCTTCGCCGACCTCAGTTTAATTTTTCCACCCCGCATCTGGTTTCATTTCTTAAACGATTCAAAACTGCAATAACAGCTGAACGTATATGTTGAAATGTAATTATTGCTTCTGCTTTAACTCAGTTTTTGATCCTGAGTGTGAGGTGTCCAGTATTTCCAAAAAGTCATCAGTGTAGCTGTTGGGACATATAAACAGCAGTTCAGCAACGTCTCCCTCCTCGTTCGGGCCTGTTCATGCTTTTATGGGAACCCCCAAAAAAAAAAAAAAACATGATGCCACAACCACAGTAGACATTATTTTCTCCAGTCGTCTCATTAACTGGATGTCCTTGCTGTCCCATCAGGGTCCAGCTGCCACAGAGAACGACAGCTGCTGTTCCTGCATCCACGCTGGAGGAAACTCTTTCATTGGCCAGCAGCATGTTCCTGTTTGGGCTCTTTCGTTTCAAGGACCCCTGAATTCCTCGCATACCAGAAGGGATTGAGAATCAAGTTGTTATGGAGTGAGTGCCAGCTGATCATCCCGTCCAGTCCTGGCTTTCTGAAGGAGATAGTGCGCCATCGGGTGTAAATGAGCGGTAATTGCTCCCTTTCACAGCAGAGGTTAGGGTTTAAGAGAAGAGGGGTGTGTAAGGGTGTGCGCAGTGTGACGCATTCATCCTCAGCATAAAAACCTGAGCAGGCAAGAGGAGGCAAATCACACTTTTTAAGGAACACACTCAAGAACATGGACACAGACGAGAAAGTTCCCATTCTAAGAGAGGGCTTCCTGGTAAAGAGGGTAACGTTTCATTATATTCTTATTCTTATTATTATTATTACTATTATTATTATTATTATTATCAGCATCGTTAAACCTGATCTAAAATGTAGATTTTGACTTAATGTTGTTTTTTTCAGTGAATACATCCTTTTGAACAGTTTTGCTCGTGTGTACACAGGGCCACATTGTTCACAACTGGAAGGCCCGCTGGTTCGTTCTGACCCCTGATAAGCTGCTGTACTACAAATACGAAGGAGGCAAACGGGACTCGTGTCAGAGGGGCAAAATCCTGCTGAAGGACTCCGTGATAACATGTCCTTTCCTGGAGTATGAAAACCGGCCGGTGAGTTATTCGGAAACACAAACACCCCCCCATATTTTGGAATGTTTTTAAAAGGAAAATACTAAAGGAATTATGGAACAAAGCCAGATATCCATGGCATCAAAGATAGTTGGAGAAAGCATGAAAATCACGGTTCTCTTCTGTCTGTGACATGGATGAGTTACATTTTCCATTGCTTGGTTTTCTTTTATTTAGGATTTGCATCGGTAGGAAGCACGTTGAACTCTTAAAAGAACTGCTGAGAGGAAAACAACCCAGTTTGGGTTATTCTGTTAATCCGTCTTTTATCCAGCCCTGATCTGAGTCCAGTCCACGACTTTCTTGCAGAGGTCTGCACTTCACATTGCAGCCCTGAATGACAAAAAGAAAAATGTAATGCAGCATTAAAATTTATCAGATTATAGAAGAAATAATGGCAATGACCTCATAATGTGTGATGGACATATTGAATTTGGATAACAAAATTTATACTTGATGTATAACACTGTTTTTTAAAAATAATGTTAATATATGAAAACGTTATTCATCATATGAATCCTGAGGTTCAAAGTCCTTTGAAATAGATGTCAGAGATAGTGCCTGAGTGACCGTAATTTACTCTGACAACAGCATCAAGTAACAGAGAGCGCCCCCCCCCTCCGCCACCTGTTGCTGCCCACTGCTGTCAAGTTGGCTTATAAAAAAGACTAATGCAGCTTTTTTCATACATTTGCTGTTGTGAAAAACCTTATTTCTTTGTATGAAAACTAAAAGAGCTTCAACCGTACCTCCCAGCAAGCTATAAACCTGCAAGTTAAAAACAGAGCACACAGATTCAGCCTGGCTACTTCAGCTGATAGCCTGACAAACAGCGGAAATGAATGATTTTCTGATTTATAAGATATAAATACCTCTAAATTTAGCCACCAAATGTACTGCTTTGATTTTTGTCTCCAAAATAAAAGTACAAAACCTGTGAAGGTTATAGATCACATGGTTATAATATATACAGTAATGTTATTTCAGTAGCTACTGCGTTTTTAAATAAATTATTAGATCATGTTAGACATTTTTATTTTAAATCTTTGTGTTGATGCCATGAAGGTTATCATAACTTAAGGTTATCAAAGCATTACAATGTCACACCTAATTATTGGTTGTCTATACCAACTTTGTGAACAACTCTTTGTTCAAAAAGTTAATGCTAAGCAAAGCTAGCCTAGCACTAACTTGTGCTGACTGATTGTATCACATAATCTTATTTCTTATTTCATCCCACGGAAGAGGATCAGAGAAGTTATAATATATATATATATATATATATATATATATATATATATATATATATATATATATATATATATATATATATATATATATATACATATATACATATTTTGTGAGTGAATAAGTGGCCCCACCTGCTGCTCCTCCACACCTTTAATAATAAGAACACTTATTGCCACGGGGTTGTTGTTTTGTCCAAACCTGACCTCCGTCGTCTGCCAACCTTTAAAGAACAGCTCGTGATCTGGTCTTGCTGTGTTTTTTTTTTTTCTTTTCCTTTTTCTTATTCTCCCCCACTAGCTTGTGTTCAAACTCCAGACCAAGCACGGGGTGGATCACTTTTTGGAGGCTTGCTCCAGAGAGGGGCGAGATGAGTGGGCCGGTGACATCACAGCCGCAGTCAACAAGCTACAGGCGACTGATGGTGGCACGCTGATCCAGAAAGATCCCGCTGAATCCTGCTTACACAACATCAATCTGAGGTGAACCTTGTTGATACACATTAGCTTCCCACACACTTGTTTTCACTGTCTTATGCTGTTTGTTTGAGGTCTTGTCCTCTGAAGCCCTGTTACTTCGCTCTCTTTGCCAGTAAAGTGTTGGACTCCATGTATGATGTCCACAGTGGGATGAAGTTGAGCAACCATGTGGAGCAGGGGAGCACATACAGCAACTGCTTTTCAGGTGAATCATTATTCCTTTGCAAGCTATAAAACCTGGTCTGAGATCACAGGCTGGAAGGCTTGTTTTCTCATACTGTGGTGTCTGTGGGGTGCATTGCAGTGCCTTTTTTTTCAACACCTTTACCCGCCAGAAGAAGATCTCGGGTTTGAATGATTGGGGCTTTTCTGTGGGGAATTTGCGTGGTCTCTTGCGCATGCCATGGTCCTGTACTCTGACTTCTGCCTGTAGTCTGAAAACATGCAGCTTAGAATAATTGGCTGCTCTAAATTGACAATTCTGCCTGCAAGCCTTCACAGATCCAGCGGCGGGGGAAGATGCATGTTTTTTCCTACACTGCCAATAGCATTTTTAAGTGCAGTTTAGGTACAGACTAGCTGTACCAACTGATGAACAAAATGGAAAAAGTGAATCCAGGAAAAGCAGAATCTTGTTTTTTTGGCACCTATTTGTCATCGTTTTACAACAATATTTATCGTTTCTTCTCTCATTTTGTTGAATTTGCTTCTCCCCTTTTGCTCGTTTACTTGTCTTCCTTGCATATTTTTTCTCTCCAGACTTTTGGTCCAGACTGCATCTAATTGCGGTTGTACTTTCTCTTGCGAAGACGTTTTTAATCTTGGGGCCTTTGGGTCGCTCCCATCTTGGTTCCCAACCCAAATCCTGACAATAAATCCAAAGAAACGCCATTAAATGGACAGAAAATACATCGTTCTGTCCAAACAACATGTAAATGTGGTTAGAAAGTAAGAGATGAAAATAAAGTCCACATAAAGATGTGTGTTTTTCCTCTTATTGTGTTTTTGCATTTTTAAGGGTCTTCTCTGCAAATGCTCCCTCTTCGTTTTTTCCATGGATGTATTTGATCCATGTCTGCATTATATGTTCATTTTAAGCAGGTGTCCTACTAAAAACGTTTTTTAGGCTTAATTTGGACAGGGTAAAATAAGTCCAACTTTGAATGCTTCTTTTAGGGGCTAAATAGACAAAAAGGACTGACCGACCATAAATGGCCACAATAGGGGATGGAAACCCAGTGTTTGGAAGGATCTTTTCCTAATGTATGATGTCCTTGCAGGTTCAGCTGTGGTGGACTGGCTGGTGTTCAGTCAGCTCGCTCTGACCCGTGTGGAGGCTGTCACCTTGGCCTCCGCTTTGCTGGAAGAGGGCTTCCTGCGGACCGTCGGCCTGAGGAGCGTGGAGGCCCTTCGCACCGCCGCCCTCAGCCAGCAGTTCATAGACGACTCCACTGCCCTCTACGGCTTTGTATGTTGCTTTGAGTTTCAGCGTCCTGGCGCCTCGTCGCCGCTTCATTTCGATTTAGTTCCCTACGCCGAGGCATGGGGAATCTATTTGGACCGTGACTTCATTTTGCGACACGTTTGTGCTCCCTCCCAGTCTGATAGCTTAAAGAAGAGAGGCAGCGTGAAGTCAGAGAGGTCGATGTCTGCTGTGGAGCTGAGTGGTAAAGTCATAAAAAGAGGATATCTGCTGAAACAGGTAAAATATTCTTCAAACTCAAAAAAAGTCCCGCGTTAAAATGCTGAAATATTATTTACACTAAATGTTGGATAAGTTAAAAGAAAAGTTGTAGAACTGGACTCTGTTGTCACTTCTTGGTAGGTTGATAAATGTGTCTTCACTGCGCGACCAGTTTTTATGCAGTCGCTCAAACTTCCATGTTTAAGTTAGAAAAACTAAGAAACTGGTCCTTGTGAAGTAGGAAATCAAAATGTTGTAGGTTGTCACCAACTCAGAAAATCAGCTCAAAATCCAATATGGCTGCTTTGCAAGTGTACACAGTTTATTTGTTGTTTTGCCTGTTTGTACCTTTAAAAATCATTTGCAGACACAATAATATACAACCTCTTCCTTTAGTGGACATGTTGGTTTGAAAGCAAAAAATTAAGGTTTATATGCTAAGGTTATCAGCTTGTTTTGGCTAATAGTAGTTAGCCTTGAGCATATTCAGACCCATTCCAAAGATTTGACTATTGTTGAAAAGTGAAACATATTAAATAGATTAATTCCCCACAGATGGAGGTTTTCCAGCATTTTCTCTGCTAATTATAATGATTGCTCCAAGGCTGTCGTTTTCAAAAGTTACTTTTAATCTGACAAACGAGGCTCATTGAAGACCGTACTCAGATTGATGAAACATGACTGTGGATGATCCAGTCCAGCTGTTTTTTTTAAAGCTTTGTCTAGAAGAACTGAGTTTGCTGCCATTCCAAGATCCAGCTTCTGAGTTGAATGAAACGCATGTTGCTGGTTCACGTTGTCCGCTTCACTTGACACTGGGGGGTTCTAGAAAGCTTTTCCTCTCTTTTTCCTGACACTGGCTGTTTGGAACCTATTCCTTCAACATTTCAGGTCATTTACTTCATCTTTGCTGCGGAAATACCATTAAACCTAGCCCAGGGTACTCCATGTATCATTTTAAGAACTATGATTTTAGAGAGAGCAACTAAAATATTTTTTATTTCTTAAAGGTAAAACAGCAACAATACCCCCAATGAAGGCTTTATCTGAATGTAACAACAACTTGCTCGTTTCCTGTTGTGGAAAGCTCTCTAAGCCACGTTGTTAAAGGCTAATGTGATTTTCAGTTCAGCGTGAAGTTGTGACACGATGACCTTTGCCTCTCTGAGACGTCTTCAGCAGGTCATGTTTGAACTTCTGCTTAATCTTTAACCTGCAGGGACACAAAAGGAAAAACTGGAAGGTGCGACTGTTTGTGCTCCGTTCGGAGCCTGATTTCCTGCATTATTATGACCCCACCAAGGTGAGTTACCGCAATGCTGTGAAAGGTAACATGAAGCTAAGCTATATCAGTGAATTGAACTGAAACCTGAATATGTAAGCTAAACAAGGTGGGCCCAACCCCAAACACATCAGCTGTGTGTGTTTTTGTTATCATCTGTGTAAGCTTTGAGTCTGAAGCCGGTATTACTCACTATGAACTCATCATCGCCATCATCCTCCTCTCTCTGACTCAGTCTTATCCGTTCTTGTGTGATTTATCAGGATGACATCAGCCCTGTTGGCGGCTTCTCTCTGCGAGGGTGTCTGATATCCTCTCTGGATGACAACGGAGTTCCTTCAGGTGGGTTAACACAGACTTCATTGGGGAAAAAAACTCCAGTAGCTTTACCTAAACTTTTGTCCATTGATGGGCAATAATAAATTAAAGGATTTGATTTAATCCCTGCGCTGTTTAACTGTGATCATGCCTACAGCAGTTTATGCTATACTAATCTTTGGGATTGGCAACAGTGAGGAACAAAAGTCCGACCACGGTCCTGTACTATGTGCTCATAGTGAAATACACCCTGTCATAAACCATTATTTTGGTATTCGATTTGGTATTCGATTTAGTATTCTCACGATTAATCCAGTAAACGACAGAAAATTCACGCATTCCACAGAGTTTTCACATGTTTGCTTACGTTTGTTTTATGAGTAATAGAAATAAATGAAAAAACGCTAATTAGCAAATAATTCTATTTGTTTTTGAAAAAATGTTCTAGGATCAAAATGCTAATAACCCTTTCTGGTTGACTTAACAGCAATACATTCCAGCTGCCTCTGTAGTGAAAATAATAGTAAAACCAAAAATTCATAAAGTTTCACTTGCATATTGCATTCTGGATTTTTTTCCCCAATTAAAGAGCATAATTCTACTCATATAAAACTGAACCCTTCTAGTGTACTTCAGGGCTAAGTTAACTCTTTTAGCTTTTTTTTTTTTTAGTCCACATATGGACAATAAAAACAATTAAAAATTCATCAAAAAGATAAACATCTAATTTAAATTCAGGCATAGTAAATACTTAATAAAGTATTTTTTCCAAACCATTTTTACCTATGTTTAATAGAATAGAAATACCCTTACCTGAATTTCTCCCACAATGGAGAAATTCAGATGTGAAAGTGATAAAAACAGGTAGACAAGATTGACACAAGATTATTCAATATGAAAAAAATCCATCCGTCACTAAAGTAAATGTTGTCATGTCGAAACAGGTGGATTTGGACACATTTTTAGACAGAAAAATTATGTCAAAATGATTTGATTGACAAGGAGCCAGCACAGAACACGCCACTGAG
Organism: Fundulus heteroclitus; assembly: GCF_011125445.2. NCBI lineage: Eukaryota > Metazoa > Chordata > Actinopteri > Cyprinodontiformes > Fundulidae > Fundulus > Fundulus heteroclitus. The sequence continues at coordinate 25,454,554 of NC_046379.1, forward strand.
GGTGAGTGTTGGTTATTTTTTAGGTGTCCGCCAGAAAACCTGGGTGTCAGTCAAAATAGGGAACGAAGGCCCCCAAACACAGATTCAGCGTAGTGATGTGAGACACAATCTAAAATCTGCTGGGATATAAACAACCCAGTTTGTGTCGTTGTATTTTACATTTTTTTTTCTTACCCAGTCACGGGTCAAATAGATTTAACATAACTGGGTTGGGGGATGTGTTTGCCTCAGCTTGTTTGGCTAAGTTCCCATGCCACATAATGGGTTGATAAACAGTGATAAACATCCAATATTTAGGCTAGCAAAGAGTGGTTTCACCCCTATCACCTGGATGTCTAGACAAGAAAGGGAAGGAAAGGAATGTCTGATTATTATCGTCCATCAATGTTCAACACAAAGACAGAGAAAAAAATAACCATAAAGGTAAGGTGTAAAGGCAAATTAGAGTGACTGGTTAACCTGATATAAAAGTTTTTTTAACAGGGGGAGGAAGCTGGGTTGAATCCGTATATGCATAGGAAGAATGTTCAGACTCCCACAGAAAGACTCCCACTGGGATTTAAACCCTGGACCCCCCGGATGCGTTGCAAAAGTACAAACAAGCGCCTCACTGTGTGGCCCTGAATGCTCATTTTCATTTATGTTGACAAAAAGAAAATAATTTGAACAAGAAAAGTTGAACTCAACACAAGAGCCTGTACAAATCTCTAGCTGTCTAAATTAACTTTATAACCCTAAGTTAAAATGCTAAACAAAGCTAACAGTAGCTAACCTGCTATTCTGCTTAGCAGGAGATCAGCTAATGGTTCCCTGAATGAACAAACCTGTTCTCTAGTGTGAACTAAAGTCATTAACACAACAGACTGACATTAATATTATTATGTAGCATCTTTTTACCATCTAATAATTTTTTCCTCCTTTCAAAGAAGTCCAATGAAGTCTGATCAGGTGGTTATGTAATAGCCATAATGGTGGTTTGTGAAGAACCTGGAGGCTCTTTCTGGCTTATTTGACAGAACGAAAAGCCATTTTATTTCTTAAAACTACCAAACCTCTTTCCCAAAAGCATAATTCCAGCATTCAGGTTGAGCAATGACGCAGCAAAGGGACTTTCCCTCACGTTATTAATGACTGTCGGGCGCTCTGGTAACTGCCTCATAGACTATTGCTAATAGCCGCCCCATAGGCCTCTGATCCGAGCATCTGTGCTTGCTGTTTCCTTTCAGTGTGTCTTATTTCAGATTTTATCTATGAGGAAGCACATTGCCGTTTCATTGATGCAATTGTCTCCCCTTACACAGGTGTAAAGGGCAACATTCAAGGTAACTTGTTTAAAATCATCACCAAGTCCAACACTCATTACTTCATCCAGGCGCCGACTCACCAGGAGAAGATGGACTGGATAGATGCGATCAGAGAGCAGACGTAGAAGGAACTGGAAGCTCTAACAAATCAGCAAGGAGGAACATTTTTCTTGTTCTATGAATGCACTCTCATGATAAGGTTTCCAGATGCTTTGGAGGAAGTCATCTTTCTATTCATTTGTGTTTGAACTATTAAATCTTGTGGCGTTGTGTGAATCGTTTTAGTTTTTCAGCAGAAGCTCCAGAAGCCCATCAGTTGTAGCAATTTATCTACCATTATATTTGCCTAATTGTATTTGTCTGTTAACAGTGTATTTTAATTTTAGCACTTGTACAATGTTTTTTTAAATATCTATATTTTTTTCAACTTTATTCTCTGGACATTTTAAAATAAAGAAGCTCTGTTATTTATTGAACTAACACTTTGTTCTGTCGTTCATGTTGGAAATTGTATCTAAATCATTTTCTGGGGGGAATAGAAGAATGAATAAAAAAAAAACTAGTAAATCAAGTTTTTGGTCTGATTCCCCCTTATGTTCATATTGCTCACACAACAGCATACTCACAGGCAGGGCAGGATGTACTGGAAAGCAAATTTAGATTTATTATAGATACTCATAGACAAAAGAGGGGTGTGTAAAGAGAAATGAACACAACATGAATGGGAAACTTTTGTGAAATAAAGGAGCAAAGGAAAGCAGATGTAAACAGCAAATTACACAACATAATATAAAGTATGGTATGAAAAATCAGATGGAAAAATAATTTCTCTTGTGTCTAAATAGCTTGCATAATTCCACTGGGGTTGAAAGAAGCATAAAAACATCTGACAAGCTCCTTTTGCAACCTTTCTCGTGGTTTACCAAACATGGCCCTGCCCTTACATGTTGCAAATCACTGGGGAAAATCAGACTCCACCGGCTTTAGCGAGAAAAAAAAAAAAGTTAGAAGACCAAAACTAAATAAATTCAAGTTGCAAATTGGTCGACAGCAAAATCTGATTAAAATCATGTTAGTAAAATATATTTACTGTACGAAAAGAAGCCCCCCCCCCCTCACATTTAACCATTTAACCACATTTAATTTGTTTTTAGGCTCAACATTATTTTTATCCCAGAAATGTTTTCTTCAAAGTGACAGTTTTACTTAGATTTTTTAGTATGGGCTTTTAAACAGGACGACTTGTATCCTTCCACATGCTTCTCACCATAACTTGCTCCCGTTTTGTCCCATTTCTCCTGAAAGAACTGCTGTGAGCGAGTCAGGTTGGAGGGCCACCTTCCTCACGCACACACCTCTTCAGCCCTGCTCCCTGAGGTCAGAGATTTGTGACAGCCACTTCAAAACATGGAGAAATTCTCTCTCTCTATATATATGTCCAAAAACGCATTATTAGAAACACTTATAAACTGAGAGGACGACTTGTTTTTGTTGGTTTGTATGATCATCAGAGACATGCAATTGCTTTGTGCTGTATGCTGAGCAGTTCTTAGATAGTCCACCTTGACTCTGACATTTTATGCGGCGCTTTTTCCAGCACTAAAGACTCTGTCAGCCAGAAGGAATTGCATAACAAGCAGGGACTAGAAAGGAATCGGCAAATATTTGTTGCGATCGTCAAACTCGTGCCTTGAGGCGCTCCCAGCAATCACCGACAGACAGACACTCCCGCTCAGCAAGCCGGGTCCAGCCTTTATCTGAGTGACTCAAAACGGAGCCGGTGTGTGTTTAGTCTGGCTCCGGTTGTATCATAAGTGGCACAACGCCCTGAGTCACATCTCGGATTGGATGGCAGCTCCAAAACACTTCCTTATGCGCAAAGGGCACCGGAACAACAGATAACGGCAAAATTGATTTTATTACAGTGACTTCAATACGGTAATATGAAACATTCAAGTAAAAGGTGCCAAAAGAAAGAAAAGTTAATCGAACAAATTCATGAATTCTTTTACAAAGTCGAAGATGATAAATTTGCAACTCTGTATACAGTTGTGCTCAAAATAACAGCGGTCCAACATCACTAACCAGATCCATCACTGTGTAGTCGTAGCTACTGGAAATGTCTCGTTAGGTGAAAAAAGAATAATAGATTTACTGGAAATCCCCAGAGTGAATGCTGGGAAATAATCAAAGGGTGGAGTTAGATCAGGCAGGTGGTTCCACATTCGGTTCTTATTTGAGGACTGAGTGCTGGTTATAGTCCGTTCATCTCTGAGAAGCTGAGTAAAATAGGTCGTCCAAGGCATGGCTCATAATAACAGCGTACCTGGATGAAAGAGTTAGAAAGGGGAAAGACGATGACCCAAAAACACAGCAGTAACCGAGCAGCATATTGGTTCCAGACAGAGTCCCCGGCCTGATCCCTGGACCTTCATCCAACGGAAACATTGTGGGGTGCCAGTAAACAAGCGGGTCATTGCTTGACTCAATGCGACACACGTGTGAACCCGTTCTCAGAAACTGTGGTTTATACGGTAAATGCTGGAGGTAGTAAAGGAAAAAAGGCAGACAAGGATATATAGTTGAACAGCCAAATCTTCCCTTTTCTCATTATTCTGTAGACTGATGATGAAATTTGACGCATTTGGTTTGGAACAATAAAAAAATTACCGTCCCTGATGCATGTATGCGCGGAATGATAAGCTGCTGTAAGCATTTTAAGATTTACTCACTTAAAAACGCATGGCCATTATTTTGAATGCAACTGTGTGTGACCTAATTAATCGTGTATAAACCGAGAGAAAGAAAACATACAGTGCTGTGTCTTTAAGGGCATGCACTAATATAGGCTACTTATGTCGTTTTACACTATCACACCTGTTGCAGTATTTAAGTGGGCACAAAATGACAATCTGACAATGAAGCTTTTCAGCTTAAGAAACATTCAATGTTTCAATGTGAGCGCTTTCAAGGATTAGTCCCAGAAATGACAGGTTCACTACAAAAATAGACCTAAAAATAAGTAAAATGTTCTTAAAATGTGGGTTTTTGTGCTTGATTTGAGCAGGTAAATGATATTATCTGCCAATGAAATTAGTATTTTGACCCCTAAAATAAGATAATTAGACATCCTGCACTTGAAATAAGACAATGGAGATGAGTTGTTCCTATTTTAAGTGTAAAAATCTCATTCTATCGGCAGATCATCTTATTTACCTGCTCAAATCAAGGACAGATACACTTATTTTAAGAAAATGTTACTTATTTTTAGTTCCGTTTTTGCAGTGTTTCTGAAACGTCTTTTTTTATAAAGGATGAAGACTAATGCAAAGCTTTTTTTTTTCCTTTTAACTCACTTTTTTTTGTGTGTGGCTTCAGAAGCCTGGAGATTTCTCATTCAAAAGCGTAGATCTTGCTCGTTACAATTCATGACAACACAAAACGACATTCCTCGTTGGATTTAAGACGTGCGACGACTGCTACATTCAGTCAGCATCTTCAAGTCCCCAGTCAGGTAACCTCAGCGAAGGCACTTAGGATTACGAGGCTGGTGCAACTTTTGTTGGCGAACTAAAACACCGAAACGTCCCGATGATGGTGATTTGAAAAGAAGTTTAATCTAATGGTGGGGGGGGGGTGTGGCGTCCCCGAGGGGGGGGCCCTCAGTTCAGCTTTCCGCCGGCGAGAGGCTGGTGTTAGGCAACCTTGGTGAGCTGGAGGTCCCCGTAGACTCTTAAGGCGGTGAGGGAGGCGAGCTTGGAGAGCCGGTGGGTGAAGCCGCACAGGGGCTGGCCGTCCACTAAGATGCGAAACTGCTGGTGTTCACAGACGATCTCCATCTACCAAATTAAAGCACATGTAGAACCTGTTATTCTAGTGAAGGGACGACGTAGGATTTGGCTAACAGAGGGGGTAAAAATTAAAGTCCATTTAATGAATAAAGCTTAATATCCTGCTCCTCCTTTCAATGAAAGCTTTTAAACTACACGGCACTGGTCTAAACACTAAAAGAACACTTTTAGATATGTGTGGCAGCTTATTGGAATAAAACAATAACAACAGACTGAACTATTTAATCAAATCCCCTTGACCAAATCATAGTTTTTTTTCACTAATTCAAAGAGTGTGCTCAAGAAAACCATTCTATAAATTTTAGAGGCTCATATCTTGCAAGAAGCAAGACCTGACACAAAGATACGGAGCCTGGCAAACGCCTTCATCCACCTTGAATCTTTTCCCAGTTTACAGCCAACAACCAGGGAATCTGTAATACATAATTGTGAAGCGGAAGAAAAAGGGTGAGTGCTTTTCGAAACGTTTTTCCGAAAAGAAAATCTGAAAAGTGCGGCGTGCATTTATATTAAGCTCTGCCAAATCAATGTTTTTTTTTTTTTTTCAGAAACACCTTTCGTCTGCATTGTTTTTCTGCCTCTAACAGGTTTCCTTGAAGGATTGGCCTGTTTTTAGTCCTGCTCCTCTTCCGGTCAACTTAAACCAGCTTTCCTGTCTCTGCTAAAGAACATCATCCCCGCACTATGATACTAGCATCACCGATTTTTTTACAGAGGGGCTGTTGTGTTCAGACTCAGAGTGGAAGTATTGCTTTTCTACCACGCATGGTGTTTTCCATGTAGCCCCCAAAAAGGGATGAAATGAATGCTTACTGCTAACTTTATGCTGGTCTCTCAGATAAAATCCCAATCAAATATCTTAAGGTTTGTGGTTGTAATGGGAAAAAAGTAAAGGGATGTACAAGGCTCTGTCTATATAGCACTGGGGAAAGGATGCCAATGACTTATTGTCATGGCAGCAGCATCCACAGCTGCATTTAATGCAGGTTTAAATGCTGAATGTACAAAATTAAAGCGGCCACCAAGTCTCTGAGGACATCATCAAAGAGAAATGATTCTTTCTTGAAACACTTTCTGAGGAGATTTTTAGGGCCAATACAAAAACAGCCCCCCCTTGGTTTTCTTTTAATAAATACCTTGAAGGCTTCTCCAGGTGCAAAGGGAAAGAAGGAGAGGGTATTTTCACAAGGGCCCCACTTCCCAGCCAAGCGGGCGTTACGCTGGACAGCCTTATCCAAGAAGCTGACCTTCAGTTGCAGACCCACGTCCCCCTCTGCGTCCTCATCCTGAGGCTTGCAGGACAGGGTCACCTCGATGCTGCGTCAGACACACACACACACACACACACACACCACCGATGAGGTTACAGGAGGATACACAGCTTAACTGTAAAAGAACGAGACCATAGATTTCTCTTTCCAAGAGTTAACAATGGAGCAATGACACCTGCTGGGCATTTTTAGAAATGCCGTGATAGTATTTTATGAAATGTTTGAAATAATCCTGATGAGTATCATTGATTTTCGCCAGTGTTAAGGGAGATAATGGCCAATAAGGAAAGATCTGTAGGTCGACACTGACAAAAAATAGTAAAACATTTCAAATTAAGAATTTACATTAGCCTAAATTAAGAGGTCATTTGCTGTCCTATCATAATAAATCAATACATCACGAATGTTATGAAGTAACTTGTTTGACCTACAGCAATTTGTTTGGTTTTATTTATTTATTTTCGGCTTTTATAACAGAACAGCTTTTACGTGCCACTGTAACATTTAATGCTTTTGCCAACATATTTGCTCATCAATAGAACCACGCATTTGACACATAAATCTCAGAGTATATGAAGTTGTTAAAGATAAGAAGATGCTTAGGTACTGTAAGGTTTTGTTGTATTCAGTACGTGGCAATTACGTTCAATAAGGGTAATCCTTTTTATATGTATTTTTTTTTTAATTTTCACACAAATAGTTCCTGCAACCAACCAGACAGACGTTATTATCCGCTGAATATCCACGCTGATTAAGACTTCATGGGACTTGCATTTCTCCCACGCACACTCACAGACTAACCCTAATTAGGAAACCCCATGGCGTTGCATTTTCCCAAAAAAAGGGACTAGCTGGGTAATTGGCATTCAGTCATGCGCTGAAAATGTTGGACTTCCTGTATGCCAGGGCAAATTTGGTGTGCAGGGGCAACAGCCTATAGGCTACTGAAGATTTGACAGGTTTTCATGTTTATTTTTATTTTTTCATGAAATAGGATCCAGTTAAACAAGCACAGATGTGTATGCACTAACCTCTTTGGCTTTTTATCAATAATTCCCATGACAACCAGCTTCATTGAGGGCCGCATCCCACCTTTAATCTCTCCGACGTACTCCCCCTGAGGAACAATAGAAATATGTATTGATAAGATTCACTCAGGATGAGGCCCGCACCACCACACACGAGTCCTCAGTACATTTTCTCCAGTAAGAAGATGCAAGAGGCCTGAATGCAGCTCCATCAGTCTGCGGCCAGATGATGCCTTCATTTGCGATCAGGTGCACTTTGTAGCACCCGCAGGAACAATAGATTCTTTGATCCAGGTTAGAAACAATTTGTGACTCAACCGACCAGTTAGATCTTCTGAATTGTGCTAATAATTCAGTTGTACTGCTGCGCATGCCGCGCAGTACAAGAAATAAAAGGATGGTACTTACATTTTCTTTCTTGTCCTGGTCATCCATTCCACTCAGGGCGTGATGCGGTGTGGAAGCTGGGGCGGCGATACCAACCGAGAATCGACTGGCTCTGCCTCCAGCTGGCAAATCCCACCTGTTGCCATGGAGACTAGCTCCTCTTTTGGTGGTGATGCTGGAGGACAGACACGGAGTAGACGCTTCGTTAGCCGCCTGAGACGATACGTCAGCGAGTCCTCCATATTGTGAGTGGCAGGTTTACCAGTTGCAAATTGGTATTGTGCATAAAAAAAAACCCAACAACACGGTGTAGGTTCTACTATTTTTCACAAGTCGGTTTATGCACAGTAATATATGTTATTTTTAGAACTATTAATGGTAGTTATAAGGATCAAACAATTAACGAGCTCGCAAATCTAAACAACAGCGTTTATAAAACAAAGGCACCTAAACTTACGCTCTGAAAAATCAGTACCAGAGACCTCTTGACTTATTTTTTACCTATAATAACCGAACTATATGCCATTTAATTTTTTTTGTCTTAAAAAAATCATTATTTCAGGGAATGACGATGCGAAACATTTGTTTTATTAGTACGAGTTACCAAGCAGTAGAGTTAAGGATGCTGTAATTTTCGAAGACACTTGAAGGCAGCAGTAACGCCCACCTCCTGCCAACCTTTGACCAACCAGCGGCGGAGAATCAGCTGATGTTTGTCACGTGACCTCCGCTATGCCGCTAGCATAGCACCTTGAGTCAAGACTGTGCTTCGTATACAAAATAAGCCGGTGTTTCCTCAAAGAAATGAGTAAGTCGTTGAATTTTTGTTCCCCGTAAAACTTCCAAATATATTAAATGTGGATACTGAGGTACGTAAGTAAGGTCGCGTAAGTTGTTTTAAGTTAAGACAGCAACACGAAAAGCTCGGGGTGGGTTAGCTGTCAAATTAAAAAGAAGAGGAATGGCAACTGCGAGAAGGACCACCCTTTGAAAGTGTAATTAATAACCTAAAGCTTCGCTTTTTAAACAGACGAACTGCATTTTGTGTCTTTTGTCATGTCCACGTTGAGGTCTGCTGGTATTGATAAACTCTCACTTTTGTGGGATGCAGAGTTTGGATTAAAAATAGATCATAAGAATGTTGTTTTTATTTTATTTTATTGGTCACGTTTAAACACCAATACCGAGGCAAACTGACCAAGATGTTGCTGGAAGTTGAAATAACATGATCTGAACTTGTGCACAAATGTGTCAAAAGTCGTCAACTTAAATAATTTTTCATCTCGTTTCACTTTTATCTGATCATGAGCGAGATTCAGTTACGCTTGAAATTTGAGTCAAGATTTTACATTTTGCTTGAGAGCGTGCAAAGGCATTTAAAAAAAAAAAACAACCTCAGAAGTTGTTGGATTGTAGAGATAAAGTACGTCTCTAGTAGCAAACAAAAACAAATTACTGATGTCTTAACTAGATTTTTGCCTAATTTAAATATACAGACTGCTTCCTTAAAGTCATTTTCTGAGTGCTTTGCAGAAGGATTAATACCGCTTCAACTTTTCCCATTTTTGTCATGCTACAACAATTTTGGAAGGACTTCACGGTCTTTTGGCGAAGGTCAGATGCTGACCTCGTTAATGGTAGTTAATGGTAGTCGTTTTCTTGAGCAGGGGAAGTTAAGCAGGTCAGAGGTGATGGGATGAAAACCTGTTTGAGGCTGCAATAGACTTCAAACAGACAGGAAGAGCTGGTTAAAATCAATCCATATTAGTAGGTCAGAATGGCTCAGTCAAAGCCTAAAAATAAATCCTGTTCAAAATCTGTTGGAAGACTTGACAACTACTGTTAATGGACACTTTGCATCCAATCTGACTGAGCTTGACCTATTTTATAGAAAATAATTGGGCAAAAAAAATCCGATCTCTAGATGTGCAGTTGCAATAGATCAGGGGTCACCAACATGGAGCCCACGGCCACCAGTTAGCTCCCAGGACCATATGTGGTGCCCTCAAGCCGGTTCAGAAAAATAGCACAACTCTCCAGTGAGCTGCATGTAAAATGTTTTATTCAGTATCTCTTTTTCTCAAAAAGACTCAAAATGCAAGTGCAAAATGCAAGTGCATACCAAAACTTTTCAGATATTCAATTGTTAAAAATATCAGCAACATAATCAATCCTTTTCTTCCCATTGCACAATAATGCTCTACTTGGTGTTTTTCTTTGTATTTAACCTTTATTTAACCAGGGAGAAACCCGTGGATTTCAGGACCTCTTTCATGTGGGCGACATGGCCAAGAAAGGCAGCAGCACATGTCGTTGTGGACAAAATTAGACAGACAACAACAAACCTTAAAATGCATAAAATGTGAATCATTTAACAATTTAAAGTGCAAAACTCATGATTACGGTAACAGCAAAAAACTGTAATGATTTAAGATGTGAAACACAGGCACTGCCCAAAGGATTTCTGCTGGTGTTGGTCTGTCACATACATTTTGTGATTATAATGAGTCAGAATGTGAAAAGGTTTGTGCTAGACTATTTTTTTTTTTTTTTTTTTTTTTTTTTGCAAGGCACTTTTATACACATACTTTAAAACCCCCGCCTGTTTTCATAGTTTTATGGAATTATCTAGGACCTATTTGTGTATGATCGTGTGAAGTATGATTTTTGCCATCAAAATTTTTAATTGAGAAACCACTTCAATTGCTTTATTTAGTTTTTGTTTTTTGTTTAAATTTCATTTATCACTTATAAATATCCATTTTCTATTCTTCTTAAACTCTAATTTATGAAGTCATTAAATAAAGCGGCTTTGATTTATTTTTTATTTTTTATTTTTTTGCCCCAGGTGACCAAAGCTCAGGGGTGCTCCTTGGTGTGACTCCCCAGCTGTGATTTCGGAGCGGCGGCCAGTCTCAACCGGTGTCACCATGTATCCCTTTGGCCGCGAAGCTGAGGCCTCTCTCCACGACCTCTTCGACTACTTCAAGAAGTGCCTGCAGCACGGAGAGTGGCAGCTGGCCAGCGCCTGCGTCCCACAGCTGGCGAAAGCACCAGGAGGACTTTCAGAGAAAGTGCGAGAGATAATCAAAGCTATTATCTGCAATCCCTACAGTTTAAAGTGAGTCACATGATAACTTGATGGGGGGGACGCTACATATAAGGTTTGGCCTAGATGTTCACAGACACTGTGTGAAGAGACATAATCTTTTCCTTAAATCTGAACAAAGTTTTTCTATTTTAGGCCAGTCGGGATCACCAGAATCATTTATTTTTCAATAAATACCAGAGTAGTGAGAGATTTTTAGATTGTTATTGGTAGGACGTCAAAGCACGGACAACAATGGGTCCTCCTAATAGAAAATTATTTTAAAGAATTCTCTCTTGTCTTTCATACAGCAAATATAAATAGTTTTGTTAGTCCTAGCTGGCCTGAAACAGGGATTGTTTTGTCTAAATTTAATGTAAGCGGATAAAAAGGTCATGTTTCTCATCATGCTGTGTAATAAAATATCTGGTTTCAACTGTGTATATGTCAGAAAATCAGCCCTGATGTCCTTTTTGCTGAACTCTGTAAATGTTTTTTTTTTTTTTAGATGGGCTTCTGTTGGCAGTCCACACAAACTGGCTTGGTTTTGGCTTTATGTCTTGGAGAAATGGACTGAAGATCAGGTAAATGTGGGAAACTACATAAACTAAAACACTTTTTTTGTGCCTTTGTTCTTAATCTAGAATGCTTCTTGTCCTTTAACAAACTAATATCATTAGGGTTAAAATCAACGTTAAAACATACCCACACCTCCGTTTTGGTATTTTTCTTTCTCAGGTTGCTCCTCACATCAAACGCGAGCTGGAGTTTCTGCTCCTCCTGGAGGAACTGGGGTCTCAGGGCATACCGGAGACTGATCTTCAGGTTTTCTTCTTAGATCCTGGCTGTAACTGTGCAAAATTAAAAGAAATAAATCAAAGATCTAAAACACCACATACAAATCTGTGTATTTTTTTTTGACAGGAATTGCATCAGGCTTTCTTGGCATCCCAGTCTGATCAAAGGACGTCCCTTGCTGTTGTTGAGTCTTGTCTTCAGACCCTGCTGGAGAAGAAGAAACCAAGACTTGCCCACACCTTAGCATATTTCTTAGAGGTAAAGTCAAACTTCAGGGTTTTCGTTTTCAGCCAGACAGTAGATTAGTCAACTGTTGGAAATTTGTACCACTGGATTTTGTATCAACAGTGAATAGTTAACGTCTAAACCACAAAATGAATGCAAGATTTTCATTTTTGATTAGTGGAGTTTGGCTTTAGGTACTAAAATGGAACATGAAACATTTTAGGAGATTTTTATCTACAGTTTTCACTTAAACCCACACCTAATGTTAAACCAGAAAAACTGCCAATGTATAGGGATAGACCACAGATTCATGTTCATGATTGTAAAGTGAAAGGAAAAGGATACATGGGTCCATTCTTTTCAAAAGAAGCTCTGAAAAATGTGGCATACATTTGCACTGAGCACCTTTTTTAATCTGATACCACTAAATTAAAAACTGTAGGGTCACGTACACTAAATAGTAGTCCTGGAAGGGGCATCAAAACGCTTGAGACTGCACTGGAGGTTTGCCTTTCATTAGGACAAGGCTCCACACAGCCAGAGCTACGATGGACCGGCTTAGATTAAAGCAAATTCTTTGATGAAATGGCCCAGTCAAAGTCCAGAAAAAAAACACCAAATTGAGACACGGCAATATTGACTTTCATAGATGCTGTCCTTCCAATCTGACTGCGCTTGAGCTGTTTTGCAAAGAGGAATGGACAAGATGGGCAAAGATGGTTAAGACGTACCCTAAGAAAAAAACCTACAGCTGCTGCTGCAGACCACCCTGCATTTCATACTCCTACTCCATGTTTTGTTTTATCACTCCATTGAAATGCACTGAAGTTTGTGGTGCTAACATGCAAAGTTTAAGGAGCCGGAGTGCTATTGCAAATAGTCAATGGCTTGTACTTGTATAGTGCTTTAACTAGTCAGATGACCCCAAAGTGCTTCTTCCCACTACATTCATGCGCCCATTCACACCCTGACGGTGGTGAGCCATGTTAGCAGTCACAGCTGCCCTGGGGCAGACTGACAGAGGCGAGGCTGCCATACACCGGCGCCACTGGGCCCTCTGACCACCGCCAGCAGAACATTCTGGGAAAGTGTTTTGCTCAAGGACACAACAGCTGAGACGGTCAGAGGAGGGGATTGAACCGGCAACCTTTTTTTTTTTTTTTTTTTTGGCAGGGCACTGCATTTTTGACTTCCCTACCTGCCTTCTACAGAGGGCAGCTTGTGGTTGCCCCAGTGACTGAACGGTGTTTGGGTTTAGTTGCTGGTAAACAAGCCCGACCACCACCCTGCTTAACAGTACGAAGTGTAGAATAAGGACTACTTAGTCATTCCTTACTGTCTCCTACAGGATCAGTCGAACCCCGAAGGCCACACTCTGCAGCACGTATTCATCCAACACTTGATGAGGAAGCTTGGAAAGCCGGAAACAAGCCCAGAGAAGGTGGAGCAGTGGGCGAAGGACGTTTACTCCGTGCTGGCTCTCGTGCCGTGGCGCTCTAGCAGAAGCGCGCCGCAGCTGGAGGCGCTGTGCGAAGCGCTGTGGTCAGCCAGAGGCGGTCCTCTGAAGGAGGAGAGGATTCTCAGCTGCTTGCTTCGACCTCGGTGTCACACTCTCGTTACGGTGTACTCCTCCACCGCTGTGAGGCTGCAGAGAGACCACCTGCTGAGAAACGCACCCGAGACTCAAGGTAGGATTGCAGGAACGTAGCCGTTTATAACGTCCACAAGCATTAAAACGAGAAGTCCTGTTTGAAAGGTGATGCATAATTACACCGAATGATAATACAATTATTGACCGGCCTCATGGCAAAGCTTGAGGATTGAAAGCGTAAAAGGTTTACCAACCGCACATTGATAGATTAATTAATTATCCAGCGTATTCCTGTAATCAGCCTTAAATTTGAAAAGACAAACTGCCTTCAACTTATTTTTTTCTTATACCCACTAATGTTCTGCTAACTAACAGCAGATGACCCTGTCGTGTAGAAAAAGAAAAACCCAAAAGAATTGACTTGATTAAATTAGACTTTCTGCAGCTCAGCAGGATATTCTGACCAGATCATGACTCCCGATGTTTATGATTACCATACTTCGCTCAGATCCCATGATTTTTGCTCTGGTGACTCCCATTCTTGCTTTATTTGTAAATATCATTTTAAACTAAATTCACTTCTTAGATAAGAAGGGGTAAGACAACTGACCTCTTACCAAATCCAGTAGAATGCGTCCGGTATAGTTGAAGTAAGCCAAACACTGTAATCCTGCCTTTATAAACCTTAAAGGCATACTATGCAACATTTTTCAGTTAATTAATGTGCTCCATACCGTTTTGGATGATTAAATGAGTCATTTCAGGTCGAACAAAGGTTTTCTCGGCCGCCCTGGTGGTCTGTGGGGGAAATACCGCACTTGCAATTGCAAGAGCTCTCGGCCCGCACTCACAGAAGTCTCGCTTTACGGCGAGAACTCCGTGTGTTTTTTCCCTGCCATTCACTATATGCACGCGCGAAAGCAACAACAAAGAACCGCGTGTTAACGTCAAATAAACATGCAAGCAAATCGAGTTTTATTATTATTATTTTTTTATTTATTTATTTTTTTATGTTGGCGAGATGCTACCGCGGCGGCGGCGAGGCTGCGGCTTGGCGATGCAGCGGCGGTAGCGTCTCGCCAACATAAAAAAAAAAAAATAGTAATAATAATAATAATAAAGCTGGCGGCGGCGGCCAAGATAGCGCTGCAGGAAACCCTGATGTTCATACTTTCACTGTGTTAGTCATTGTTTGTACTGCCGTTTTTTCCACTTTTCGTTGCGTTCGCCTGTCTGCTAAGCTCAAAACAACCGCGCCTGGCTTGACGGAGAAACCAGAACAGCTGAGCATCTTTATGACAGTGCACTTTTACTTTCACCCTCTGGGGGGAGCCTCGCTGGAAAATCAACCCCGGTTGCATAGTATACCTTTAAATGTGATGTTATCGATAGATACGGTGCTTTGCAAAAGTCTAAAATCTAGAACTTTTTCCACCCAGAAACTTTAATGGATTTTGTTTGGATTTTATGCAATAAACCAACAAAGTAGTGGATAATTTTGAAGTGGAAAGAAGAGGAGACAAAAGTTTCCAAACTTTACTCGTGATTACTCCTGCTCACAGACAGCAGGAGTAATCACGAGAGTTGTTTTCTCACTGCTTGTTTACTGCGACGCGGGTGTAAAGGGAACACTAGCACTTAAAAATAAGCAACATCTGTCTAATTTTGTCCATCTCTTTTATATGTCCAATTCTATGATGTCTGCGCCGCTGGCGGGGAACAGAATGACTAATCACTCATTCTGGATTCAGACTCTGAGAAACGTTGAACAATTGAAGTGAGCCTGAATATATGAATATGTCATTTATTGATTTTTAAAAAGAAATGTATTTTATTTTATCATTTCATTCAATTTAACCAACCCGATCAAAAAAAATGGCACTCTCTCAGATTCAAAGAAATTTCCAACTGAATGGGAGAATATAGACAAAGTTTCATTTATTTGTGCATATAACAACAAAAAAATAATATAGAGCTTCAATCAAAACTAAAACACAGATTGGATTAATGCAAACTGCTGTGTAGGCCTGACTGAGGGAATATTGATTTCATCCTTTTCCTCTTTTTAATCACACTTCTGCTTTTGCAGCTAAAAGCGTTACTACATTTAAACAAAAACCGGCAGCTACAGCTGTCTTTTGTTCCTTCTTTCTTCTTATGTTGTTCCGTGGTCTGTTTTTAAAATCGGATGCATGTCACTGTTTGCCTCAAAGTTGCTCATTTTAAACGCAGGCCTGTGATACAGTAGTGCTATAAAGATGCAAACTCTTCATAGCGTTGCGTCTGACAATGAGAATAAATCAAGTTTATAAGAGATGATCGCTAAAATCCATAGCTGAATATCTTAAGGCGTTCAGGCGCAGTTCCTGTCAGCTTGAATTGTTCTGGAGATCTGCTGGTCTGTAGTCTAACCACATGGTTGTACTTCATGCCTTCCTCACATCCAGTGGCTGTGAACAAAATCATTGTGTTCTTGCATTCTGAGCTGGTTTATATGTCAGCAGCCCGAACATCTGTTCCCATTTGGATGAAGGAGAATTTATTTTATAGACCAGCAGAAGTGGAAGTCTGGCCAGCCAGACTGAACACGGGGCGTAAGTCAGTCTAAGGCTCCGTTCCCTCCGGCCCAAAACAGAGCGGACCAATCACAGCGCGGGAGGCGGGACTTTGCGATGCATCACTGGCAGCAGCGTAATTACCCATAATGCAGCAGCGCTTTTATGCTACCGTAAAAGTTCAGATGCATACAGAGATTTTTGTTGCTCGGTGCCTTGGAAGATTTTTAAAAAAAAAAGGATATGCGAGAACATCGTGTAACCTCAGATTTTTTTTTTTTTAGATAAAAGCAGCAGAAAATTGTTCACTGGGGAATTTGCTCCATGGCATGACATGTTTCACGGACTACAAATTTGGAAAAAAAAACAAAAAAAACAGCGTGTCGCTAGGCGGATTTTGTGTCACATCCGTAGATATCTGATTGGTTCTAACTGGTTGATGCTGACCCTGTTAGTCCCACCTTTTGAAATGGGGCTCTACCAGCTCCTTACCAGACTGATATATGGTGTAAGTCAGTCTGGCTGGCCAGGCTAGTGAAGTGGGAGGAAAACGATGCCTGCTTCACCATTGGGATTGCATATTCAGAGGGATGCACACTGCCACACTATGCAGTTTGAATGAAGGCCAAAAGTCAAACTTTGATCCGATCTGACCATAGGATGTTGTTCCATATGTTTGTCATGTGCCCTAGATGGCTTGTGACACTTTCTAAATGGATTCTTTCAAAATTCATTTTTCTTGGCATTTTTCCATAGCCTGTCTGGTGAGTTCCTTGATCTTTTGTTCAGTAATGTTCTGTAAATATCTGTGAGGCCTCCGTAGAGTTCAGTGCCAATTCACAACAAATCCATCAAAGCATTTTACAAGAAAATAAGTTCAAGTATGTTCTCTATTCAATCCATTCATATAGTGAGATTCCAAGTCGACTGTAAAACAGGCAACACTTGGACCTCAGATCTTCCGGGAACCTGGTCAGAGTTGATGAGAGGATAGATGGAGTAAAATACAGGGTAAGCCTTATGGGGCATTCCGACCAACCGCGGTGAATACGAAATTTCCAGCTTCACCGCGCGTGTGTTCACCTCTGTACATTTCGCATGTGGTGAAGTCTGGCTTCACCATAAGTCACGACATCATCAAATAAGAGGAGCTTCAATCCTCTTGTCTGCTCAACTGAACATGGCGGACCGGGATTTCACCAAGTGACTCACGGTGCTGCGTTTAATGGTGAAAACCGAACAACGGTACCGGCGTCCCTGCTATGGCGCTCAGACAGGAGCAGCAGAGCAGAGCAAGAGGTCGACAGAGATTACCGGACCCACCCACTGAAGCGCCGGCTGGTCGGTCCAGTTCTGGAGCTATGAGAGGAGGATGATTGATGAGTGACTTAACAGTTCCTTTAAGGGCTAAATTAAAACTGCTTGCATAGAGATAATATGTCAATCCACCGTTCACGCCACGGACACAGCGGTCGGTCAGATCCCACCATTAATGAAAATTGGTTAGAAGCTGCAATAAACGTCTGACTGTGGCAGAGGTTCACCTTCCAGCAGGACAGCAACCAAAAGTGAGCAGCCAGCTTTCTAGCTCAAGAACTGCATGTTCAGTCAAAGTCCAGACCTAAATCTAATGGATCATGTGTTGTTGAACTTGAAGTTTAGTCCTGATGTTAGCTACGAATGGACGTTTATCACATCATTTTTAATGATGGTGAAATGTTATTTCTTTGCCATGAACAATAAACTAAGATTAGTAATTCCTGAAAACCCGCTATTTTCACTATTTCCTCCACTGTTGCTTTCATGAGAGCATTAGTAAATTGAAAATATTAATTGTGGCTACTATGGGCAGTTTAGTGCTAGGAATCCCACTTTGTTTTGCCATTGGTGTCCTGAAGATGCCTATTTAAAGGTATACTATGCAACCGGGGTTGATTTTCCAGCGAGGCTCCCCCCAGAGGGCGAAAGTAAAAGTGCACTGTCGTAAAGATGCTCAGCTGTTCTGGTTTCTCCGTCAAGCCAGGCGCGGTTGTTTTGAGCTTAGCAGACAGGCGAACGCAACGAAAAGTGGAAAAAACGGCAGTACAAACAATGACTAACACAGTGAAGGTATGAACATCAGGGTTTCCCGCAGCGCTATCTTGGCAAGGCGGCCGTGGTGGCCGCCTCGCCAGTTTTATTATTATTATTATTATTATTATTATTATTATTATTATTATTATTTTATTTTATTTTTTTATTTTTATTATTATTATTTTTTTATTTTTATTTTATTTTTTTATGTTGGCGAGCCGCTACCGCCACCGCCTCGCCAAGCCGCAGCCGCCGCCACCGCCTCGCCGCGGCCGCCGCGGTAGCGTCTCGCCAACATAAAAAAATAAATAAAATAAATAAATAATAATAATAATAATAATAAAACTCGATATGCTTGCATGTTTATTTGACGTTAACACGCGGTTCTTTGTTGTTGCTTTCGCGCGTGCATATAGTGAATGGCAGGGCAAAAACACATGGAGTTCTCGCGGTAAAGCGAGACTTCTGTGTGTGCGGGCCGTGAGCTCCTGCAATTGCAAGTGCGGTATTTCCCCCACAGACCCCCAGGGCGGCCGAGAAAACCTTTGTTCGACCTGAAATGACTCATTTAATCATCCAAAACGGTATGGAACACATTAATTAACTGAAAAATGTTGCATAGTATGCCTTTAAAATGGGTACGTTTTGTATTGTGTTTGTGGGTCTTTAACAGCAGTTACATGCTGTCACAGCCACACAGTTACCCAAAAAACACTGAAAAAAGGTTGTAAGTACTTTATTGCATTCACTTTTAGTGTTATCACAAATGGCAAAAAAATAATTGTGATAAAATGTAAAGTTCATGTCTGCCACCACTAATGTTAACAGTGGGTTTCATTTTGGGACGACAGCAGAGAAAACAAGAGCGTGATTTTTATTCTTCTTTAACGTGTCCAGGTGTGTCTTGCTGCACAGAAAGCATCAACTTGTTTGTGTTGTACCTGAATGAATGGGTTCATAAAACATGCATATTGATATGACTATCGTTTGTGTGTAAATGCTGCCTGTTTATTTGTGGAACAAGGTGGTTTTCACATTTACAAGGCAGCATTTCTATGGGCTGCAGACATATGAGATAGCTAGAAAATCTACTAAATGACAAGCTTTAGTTCCATTTGGACTTGTTGTTATCACTCAGCAATACTTATCTATTCATATTTACCCTCTTAAGAAAAAGAAAGTGCTCTGAGATATATTTTAGTGCCGGTCAAAAGAACGGTGGCCAATGAGGAATCTGAGGAAAACTTCATCCCTTTGATTAAACTGAAAGATTTAGCTTTTGTTGAGTTGTGTCCCCGACAGCACATAAAAGAATATAATCATGATCTTTATTTCTCCAAAAGTAAAAAAAAAAAAATTATAGTCTCATTTTAATTTAGTTTCTTTGGTCTATCCCCTGTTTTAGTGGACCTGCCTGAAGCCGAGAAGCTTACCCTCAGCTTGTGTTGCCATAATGATCGACCTGCCGCTTGGAAGGCCATCTTTTTTGAGTGCCTTAGTAGCGGGAAGCATTTCCTTGAGCAGGTTTTGGTAAGTAAACCCTTGAAAAAAGAGCTGCTGATAATTCGGTGCCCATAGATAAATAAATCAAGAATGGGGTTATCGTCAGTTTTATTATTTATCTGAGGTGATGATGGTAATGTTAAGTCGGTTATGGGATGCATGTGATGCAATGCAGTCTTTTAATGAGGGAGCTTTTTGTCCTGAAGGTTACTGGGCTTGACCTGATGAAACACGAGGAGTTCAGTAGGCTGAAGGATTTACTGCAGCGGGAGTTTAGGCCGCTGTCTCGTCTGCTGCTGCTGCTGGGATGGAATCATTGTCGCAGCCTCAGCTCTGCTCAAACGCTGGTAAACATCCTGCACCACCAACAGGTAAAAGCCAGCTCTCTGAACAAAATGAACTAGGAGTAGCAGTGTGAACAACCTTTTTAAAATGGGGCCACTTTTTTTTATCATTTTATTTTACTTTGAAACACATTTCCACGCAAACTTTCCCTCTCGGGTGTTTTTGTTTTCTGTTTTTCAGAGTTCAGCCAATGACACTGTTCTTCAGGACTTCTGTAATCTTCTGTCCTCCCAACTTGGAGTTCTGGAGTGGTGCAAAAACAACAACCCGTGAGCACTTTCTTCTTCTTTTTTTTTTTTTTTTTTACATAATTGCTATTTTTAAGGTAAATCTAGGTTGGTACTACGTTTGTGTTTGGGGTCCGTGTGTGCAGAGGGATATCCATGGAGGCCCTGCAAGCACAGATACAGACTCTGGACAATCACTCAGCTCTTTACATTCTGCACTCGTTGACTCCTTTGGCCGAGTATGAAGAACACCGGATATTAGAGCTGCTACAACAACTGCCCAAGTCACCTCAAACAGGTTTACTTTGTACATTTTCCTAAATTGGTCATATTGAGCCTCTGGAGTTGAACCCAAACGAATTGCAGATTTTGACGGTGTCGGATATGAAAGTGTTCCTTTGGTTCCTTGTTTGCCTTCTTGCAGAAAGCGCAGTCATTCAAAGTGGCAACGTGCAGACGAACATTCACTTGTTCAAGGGCTTCTGTGCCATGAAGTATGCAATCTATGCGCTCTGTGTTAACTTTCACAAATACTCAAATTGTGCCGAGTGTGAGTCCATGCAGCTTCACAAACCCACGGAAGCGGACACGGGCACAAAGAGAAGTTCAGCTTCCTCAGAAGGTAGGAAACTAGTGGATTGCGTAATGAATACACATTTAGTTTGTTTTTGACAGTTTTTATTTATGCTATTTCTAACTTTGAGAAGTTTGCTTTTGACTAGAATAATCTTTAATTGTGCTGAAAGTCTGTTCCTCTTTCCCAGGTCGCCACTATATGTTTCAGCACTACTTGTCAGAGTGTCAGCTGTACCTGGAGGCCGTACCAGCCATGTTCCGCCTGGAGCTCCTGGAGAATATCTTCTCCCTCCTCTTTCTGTCCACCTCTGACTTTCTCCAGGACGTACAAAAAGACTCGAACCCGAACCCAAACCCAGGACTAGATCCACAGTCAGAATGCTTGTCGACAGCAGATGAAAGTGTGGAGGCGGGGAAATCCAGTTCAGATGAGACTGAGCACAGAAGCCAGGACCACCAGAAACCTCGCTCGCGTTCAGCAACAGCTCACGGTGGGCACCTGGACCTGGGCCACTTCCTTCAAGGCTGCAGGGGGTTTCTGGTGGATTTTACTGCAATGGAGGGGTTTTTAAAGCTGCTGAAGGAAGGGTTGGAGGGCATGTGTGTGGTGGGTCAGCAGGAGGGGCAGGAAGCGGGAAGAGCGCTGCCTCGAGAGGCCGAAGCGGTGGCCAATCTTGGCTGCTCCGTCACGGCCGAGACATTTGGAACCCGCCTCCAGAGGTTGTCTAAACGCACCGCAGAGGCCCAGTGGAGGCTGCAGATCATCACCAGCAATCAGACCACTGCAGACGGTGAGCCAGAACCATTCCGCTCGTAGTTGTCTGTGTAGTTTTCCATACAAATTCACAGAGTGGCTCATTTTCATCACCCAACCAATGTACCTGATTTTTAGCTAATCGTGAAACCATTAATGGTTAATATTCTTGCAGGCTCAGAAAGTCCCATGCAGATGTCAACATATCGTTCTTCTTTTACTCCTCCGGGATCCAGCAAAAGGTCAAGTTTGAGGAAGAGGAGGAGGCCAGCGAGGCATTCTGCCGAGAGACAGACCTCCATAGAGAAACATGGAGATGTCAGCACGAGTGCATCAGGTACATCAGCGTAGATAGCTTTTTAAGATCTAATGTTTTGCATACCCGTGTCTTACTAGGTCTCAAGATTTGGTGAGGTAAACCTTTAGTTACCAAAACTAAATTATTATAAAAATGAGATCAGATTAGTTCCGGTAAGGTCTATGCCACCCAAACACATCACACTGTTCAATGCAACAGTCAAAAAGCAAAAGGTAACTCTGGAGGAGCTACAGAGGTCTATAGCTCAAGTGTGAGAATCTATTGGTAGGACAACTATTGGACTTAATGAAAGAGTGGCTAGGATAAAGGCATTGTTAAAGATGTCTGAACACGTCACCATGTTCTGACCGTGAAGTACGGTAGTGGCAGTGTTATGCTGTGGGTGTGCTCATCTTCAGTAGGGACACAGAAGCTGGTCAGAGCTTTACCTTCAGGGCAACCCCTGAAGGTAAAGCTTAGAGGCTGCAAAACAAATCCCAGCAACATTTTTTTTAAATTTCCATTTGCTTGGTCTGAAAGATAAAATCCTAATAAGTTCATGGAAGTTTATGGTTGCAACTTCACAAGATGTAAAAGAGTTTAGGGTGTTTGAATGCTTTATCAGCCACTTTACTAGTTACTGCTGCCAAATGTGCTTGAAAAGGCAATTTCTTGGGCGCTTGTGTTTTTTGTTTAAAAAAAAAAAAAGAAGCAAATTGCCTAAATGTTATAATAAAACTGCCAGGACAGGCCTTTTGTTTGACGCCATGAGTGTGAAATTAGCAGAGACTTATTGTAGTTTGTCATCTCTACAATGCCAGATGGTGCTGGAGGGCCAGTGGGAGGTTGTGCGGAGCTGGAGCTTTGCTCATGTGGAGGCCCTCACAGCTGGCTGGTTCCTGCCATGTTGTCTCCTCCAGAATCTCTGCTGATGTCCTGCATCCGCCGGGGAAACTTCATGCAGGCACATCAGGTCTCAATTAATCCCTCAAGCAATTTATTGAGTATTTCAACTTTTTCATGATGTTAGAAAGTTTGTCACTGCTGCTACTGTAACGGGTAGTTAGGAAAATAAAAGCATCTGCATGGTGGCGTCCGGCCATTTCTCTTTCCGGCAAGTGAATTTCTCTTTGATGCTCCCTAGGTGTGTTTGGTTTTTGACCTGGAGGGGGCTGCCTGTTTTGGAGAGCTGGCCTTCATGGAGCGCTACAAAGAGGTTCTGGTGGAGTTGGGGCAAGTGGAGCAGAAGATAGAAAGTCAGTCCATGTCTTCTTCGTCATCTTCCTCCGAGGGCTTGGGGTTGGCAACTGTCCCGGGCGCAGGGAGGAGTCGGCTGGGCAGCAGTGGCCGGTCAACACTGCAGGCCATCGGTAGTGCGGCTGCAGCAGGTTAGACATTCATTGGACGGTTTTCGATATGTTTTAAATGCAAGTGTTGCTCTTGACTGAATTTGTAAAATCTGTGTGTTGTTGTTTCCCTGCAGGAGTTGCTTTCTATTCCATCTCAGACATCGCAGACCGTCTCCTCAGCACCCCTGCTCATCCGCTGCCCTCCCTCGAGGAAGGTTACTGGATGAGCCTTTGCTCTTCTGATGCTTCCAGCCTTTTGCACACGCTGCTCCAGGAGCTCAGCCCAGCAGCCATGGCTGCGTTCGATCTTGCTTGCTGCCACTGTCAGCTCTGGAAGACGTCTCGGCAGCTGCTGGACACTGCAGAGCGCAGGCTCACCAGCAGCTTTGAAGCTCGCGGTATGAAGCCTGGACTTTAGAGTGCTGATTATGTAATATAGTAGTGCAGCGATATAATTATTTAAATCAGTCTGTGTGTTTTTCATCCTTAATCTTTCTGTGCTTCCTAAGGAATAAGATTTGACCGTAAAGTGCCTCATCCTGAGGGCATCCGTGGATTCCCCATGGTCTTACAGCAGATCAGCAAGATCCTGAATCATTCAGCCACTCATAAGGCTTCTGTCAAAACAGGTGATTAAAAACATTAAAAACATTAAAAACATTGGTGCAGTAAGACTGCGGTCTAACTGGTTACTCTGAAGCTTTTAGACGTTCTGTGGAATTGTCTTTGCTACATTTAATCCTCGTATTCTAACAATAGATGCCTAATAACCAGGCATTCTTTTACTCCGGTCATTCTATTGAGTACCTGCCTTGCAGTTCTCCGTAGATATGTAGTAAAATACCCTGCCACTGATAAATAACTCTTTAGCAACACGTAGTTTCACATCAGATACTGTAGCATACATAGTTTTATATACATTTAAGTCAGACTCCCATGCACATATGCACCGCTGCTACAGAAGATATGTACTACACAAATGTTGCAACAATGATCCAATAATAATGTTCATCTCATAATACGCCATGCGGACTCTTTGTCTGCTCCAATAAAGATCCACTCAGCTCACGAGTGTCTGGTTTGGCTCCAACTGATGGATGCCTGACTTATTTTCTTATTGATTCAGCTAATAATTCATTGAACATTTGGGTGCTATTGAGAAAAGAGACGTTGATGGAGACCTCACATCACACGTAACATAAGCTGCCCTGGCGCAAGAAGGGACATTTCAAAAGCCATATTCAGAAGACATGACATAATTTGCTGCTTTTTGTCACCTTTTGATCCACACACCACATGTATTTTTCAGTACTCTAACAAACATGGCAAGGTAGAAATCTGTGTGAAAGCACCATTAATAAAAATGTTCTAAATATATACAGAACTTATTGTTTCTAAACGTCTGTTTTTGTTTCCAGATGCTGTCGGGGAAGACCAAGGGGTTTGCGCTCCGTTTGGTTGCAGCATCCAGGAAGTGCTGCTCAGTTGCCACCCCACACTGACTGAGGAGAGCATTGCGGCGCAGATCAGTCTGACTCAACGTCTGGAGGGCCCGCTGCACATTCTGAGTACTGCTATAGAGGGGATACAGCTAGGTAGGTTGCTGTCAACTAAACATACAGTGGAGAAAAAAAATAAACTTGTCATCTGCTGTTTATGCTTTTGGTCTGATGTGTGTAATGTCAGGCTTGATTTACATTGAGCTGTGTTGTCCCTGACGGTATGTCCTAAATAGAGGGCAGTGCGGACAGCGCCGTTTTGACACTGCTGGTTGAACAGGCCAGTCTGAAGCAGTCGGAGCTGGACGCGCACCCCGTGCGATGCAGCATGAAGCAGCTCCTTCGCTCTCTGGACCAGCTCTGCCCCTTCGAGCCAGACAGCGACCTGGCCAAGCCGGATTACATGCGCAGTTTCTTCGACTACGTCAACACACTGGCCTCTGTGTTGGTGCGTAGCCTCTCTTCAGAAGGTAAGATTATTCGTCTCCTCCTTCGGCCAGCTGGATCGATTGCTGTTTCTTCTTTTACACCAGCCTATGCTTCTTGTTTTAGACCAAGGCAGTCAAGTGAAGCTGGGTAATCCACTCCTGGTGTTGCTTCAAACCCCGTTTCAACTTGTCTCCCACCTGCTGTTTGACAGACAGGTCTCTCCTGACAGGTACACACACAGAGGACCCAAACCACTATATTTTGCTCACAGTAGCGCTTATCCTGGCATTTAAGTTCAACTTGGATACCCCCAAAAAGTGTCAGTAAAGCATCACAGACTTGTTATCAGCGTATCAACCATCCAGACCACTAAGGTCTTCTGACTCCAGCCTACTCTGCATACCTAGAACCAGAACTAAACACGGAGAAGCAGCATTCAGTTCCTATGCTCCAATTATCTGGAACAAACTTCCAGAAAACTGTAAAAGTGCGGAAAGCCTGAGTTCTTTTAAATCAAGATTAAAAACACATTTGTTTAAAATTGCCTTCAACTGTCCTAGTTAACTGAATCACCACTTTTTTGTTCTATTTTCTATCTATATTTTATTCCTACTTGCTTTTATTCTGTTTTATTTTGCTATATTTTAATCATGTAAAGCACTTTGCATTGTCTTTGTACTGAATTGTGCTATATAAATAAATTTGCCTTGCCTTGCCTAAAGCGTTCAATTAGGTTACATTTGTTCTGGTCAAATGTAACTCTTTGGTCTGGAAGTCGTCCATATTGGATGATAAATGCAGACTGTAAAACAGTGAGAGTTCTAACATTCAAGCTTTTGGAGATTTTATATGTAAATTCAAGTACAGTGTTTTGCAAAAGTATTCATTCAACTCATGAACTTTTCAATTCGATAATTCCCCTTTATCCTCAAGGGGCTATGTAAATGCACAGGGAAGCAGCACAGAAACAATCTCTAAAACCACATATATTGACATGCACAGAAAAGATGAGACGAGGATCACCGTGTGATCAGTCAGTAGTTATTTAGTAAAAATACAGCTGCAACGGGAATTAAATATTTACACGCAATATATGAACTGCATACACTGCTTTTGAAACAAAAGGGTCCCTCCTCTGTGTAATGCAACCTGGGCATCAAAGCTGGTGTTTGGAGGGAAGGCACCGTAAGTTGGATGGGAAGAGTCTTTAATAATTCTGTGTGCTATGCTGCATGTTTGCTGGTCTCAGAAATAAGTTTCTCACAGGTAGAGCGTACAGGGACGGGCCATCGGTGGTGCCAAAGGTAGATATTACAACCATGACCTTTTAGTGAGTTTGTTTGGATTTAATGTGATGGATCAACACGCTGCTTAATTGTGAAGATGAAGGTAAAGGATTTTTTTTTTCAGAACTGTCACTTCTTGCTGCAAGTACAGCTAAAAGTATTTCAGGTTACGCTTTACATATCTTTAAAATGATTTGTTTTCCCCACATTCCCTTCTGCAAAATAACTCAGGTTCACTCAGATCACATGGTGAGCATTTCTGAAGAGATATTTTAAGCCTCATCACAGATTATAACTTTAGATAGATTCACTTTGACTGGGTCCTTCTAATATGAATATGCTTTGATCTAAACCCTTCCATTGTAGTTTTGCAGCATGTTGGTCATAGTGCTGGTGCAACATGGACCTCCGCCCGAGTCTCCAGTCAAATCTATTTTCTTTTAGATTTGTCCTGTATTTAGCCCCATCCATCTTTACATCATCATTGACCATCTTCCCTCTGCATGCTAAAGAAAAGCATCCCTGCCTACAAAGCCCAGATTTGAGGAGTTTACAACTAATAGTTCTTGGGTCAAAAGATTCTCTCACCTGAGCTGGCTGTCCTTGCAGCTCCCCCATAGTCAGCATAGACCTTCCTAGCTGCTTGTCTGATTATTGCTTTCCTTGCCCAGCATCATGTTAGGTGGGCGGCCATGACTTTAAAGGTATCCATTTGCGCCGTACCCGTTCCATTTTTGCGTGACGGATTGACCCTTCCTCTGTGAAATGTCAAAGCGTGTGATGTGGTTTTATAACCTAATCCTGCTTTCAACCTCGGATCCATCCATGACCTCTCAGGTGTGTTCCTTGAGCTTCGTGATGCTGTTGCTCTCCAACAAACCTCTCTGCCCTTCACAGAGCGGCTGATTTATAGAGATTATATTACATCACACGTTGACTCTGTTTACTAACTGTGAACTTATAAAGGCACTTAGCTGCACTGTATGTGTTAAAGGTTATCAGAGTAAAGAACGCCCTAGGTTATATTTGTAAAAACATGTTATTTTGCGTTGGTCCTTCTCTTCAAATCCCTGTAAAATGCATTGGCGCTTGTGGTTGTAACGTGGCAAAAAAATGTGGAAAACACAAAGGAGTATGAAAACCTTTGCTAGTCACTCCATATTTAAAGCTTGTATGTTGTTTTTCCTGTCCTCGATCCACAGAGTTCTGTCGGTGCTGCAGCAAGAGGGTCTGCGGCTGAGCGTCCAGCAGGTCATCGTTCAGCGATGCTGCGAGGCTCTGCCCGTGTGGAGCTCGTGTCCAGATGAGGAAGAAGACTCCAGCCGGGCCAGGAAAGCCGACGGGGCCTTCAGCGTCGACAATTTATTTCTGCTGCTTCGAACGCACGCTCCAGCTTACAAGGCGGCGCTGGGAATCCCCGAACCTCCGTCCGATGGCAGCTCCGAGTCTGAGGCCTCAGCAGACGACCCATCCTCTTCGCCCATTCACCTCTCCTCATCTCCACCATCTCAGTCATCATCCTCTTCATCGTCTTCCACCTCGTCTTCCTCAAATACGTTTCTCCTCACTGCATCGGCCCTGTCTTTCCTAAAGTCTCGCTCCCCTCTTCTGGCCACGCTGGCGTGTTTAAGTGCCTGCAAAGGAGAAGCTACCCGCGCAAAATCCTCCGGGTTATCCGCGTATTTCCGCAGCGGCCGGAAGGAGGTTTCCCTCGACCGTGAGCAGATATCTCGAGAAGCCGATGGCCTCCTTAAGCAATTCCCTATTCTGAGGGCTTACCTTCAGACCATGGTGGAGCCTGTGCTAGGGACCTCGTTAGGCGACGGGGAGGAGAGCTCTGCCGGGCTCGGGGCAGCCATCTGCGGGAAACCAGTGGCCAGTCTCCTGTTGTCAGGGCCTCAGGATGAGGTGACTCAGGCTCTGGCTGCCGACGCCTTTAAAGATGCTCTCGTGTCCAAAGACCTGGACCGAGCCCTGAGCCTGCTGGAGCTGTATGGACAGGGAGGCAGCCAGGAGAGGGAGCTAAGGGATCACTTACTAGTCTGCGCTTCTTTAGAAGGTGAGAACTCAGCATGTCAACAAATACAAATATTGCATAATGCTGTTTTTCTTTTTTTTTTTTAGAAAACTGATAAAAAAAAGTTACACATTTACAACATAATTGTATTAGTTTATATTATCCGGCTTTACAGAGATGCACCAAGCACTCTTCCTGGCTAGTACAGTTTTGTTTTTGTATTTTTCTTTCTTTTAGGGCTGATCTACCAAGTGTGATTCTGACCATTTTTCAAAAGTATATTTATGTTTCTTGTCTCTAATAATAATGTATAAATGGGAAGGCATGTCTGCAACAAAGCATATTATTGCTATGTTTATCTTATTTTATTTTAATTCAAAACGTGCATCTAAGTATAGCCTGTTGATTTATATGTTCTATATTGGGATGCTTTTAATAATTTGGAAACTTATTAAACTTATTAAACTAATTTTTTTCTGATTCCAATTGATTTCAGAAGCTCTAGTTTTAATTAGGGTGGGGCTGGTTGCAGTGCAGTGTGAGTGGCACATTTGCTCTGCAAAGGAGGGAAATGGGATATTCCTACTGTCGCACAACAGCTTTTTGTTGAATAAACGACACGATGGGCAGAATCTGATTTAGACAGAAAATGTACAGGCTGTGACAATTATTTTTTGGATTCATATTTTAAGCTAAGAACATTTGAAGTTTTTAGTTGTTTCTCAGACTATACATAACACTAGACTGTATATTAGCCCAAGGAAATGTTGGTCAAATTTCAATTTTTTTGATTTCTTTTAAATGTATAGAAATAAATTATTCTTTTTATTTGCCAATGCTAAATCTCCCTCAGTTAAATGGCATGAAAACCAGACACTCCCAGTGGGTCAGAAATGCTTTTCCTTTCTCTCTCCGTTCCCATTCAGATGAAGCCGAAGGCTTTGATCAGCTGTTCCGGGTGCTGGACGCCAACCTGCGAGCTCGTGTTGCCCTTCAAACCCTGGAACGGTGGCCTCTGTCAGCCTGTCTGGAGCTGATTGAGTTCTGCCTAGATGACCCTAACACACAAAGCTCACTGAAAACAGACCTTGAGCTGAAGAAGAAGGAATTAAGCATCTACCGCTGGGTAATGTTACACTGAATTGCATCATTTTACCTCAAATATCAAGCTATAGAACAAAAAACCTGTCCATGTAATCCTGCCTACAGTATTTCTGTGTTGCCTCTCAAGTCAGTACTTGCTTTAAATACTGGGGTTTGCTTTGCCGCTGGGACGTTTCACATGCTCTGCATCCTGCCATCCTCCATTACCCACATTCATTTTAAAGCGTGACTTTAAAGCTGTTACCTTGTCTTGTGCTGTCACAGATGATGAATTTGCGGCCTTCCTTGCCTTGGAAAACTTGGCAGGAGTTGAGGAGGGAGTCCGCAGCAAACCCAGAGTCAATGTTGTCTATGATCCTGGAGGCAAAGGTTCGTACAGCCAACCTGAATCAGTTCAAGGATCAAATTAATGCACTGTCTGTAAGATTCTAGACAGAAAATAAATCCTATTAAAAAATATAATAAACCTCAGGGCTGAAAATACACGTTTTAAAGTTTTCAAAAGTAATAAAATGAGCATGTTTTTGTTTCTTTTTGTGCAGGAATTTTCTCTTTGTAAGCAGTGGGTAGAGCTTTATCCCGTCTCTGAGCAGCAGAAGCTGCAGCTGCAGACTGAACATTTGCTCTATCTGCTGGAAACGGAACAGACAGACGATGCGTTTGAGGTCTGGACTGCTCTGCTTGTTGAATGATTACAGTAAAATTGGTTTTAGACCAGAAAAGTCATTGCTCAGAGGTTTGTCTGGGATCACTAATTTGATCATTAAATTAGCAGTTCATATTACCATTCCCATAGTTTGGTTTTAAGGTGTCAATTTATTTTCTCTTTGTTCGAGAATAGTTTTCAGATACTTTTGGGTTATCAATAGATGATTGAACTGTCTGGAAATGGAGATCATCTTTAAACAATCTTTGTTGGGAAAGGAGAAACCTTGTGGTGTATATGCAGCATTTTACAGTGTACTGTGCTGGTCAGAAGATTTCACACAATACGACAATCTTCTTCATGAGGTTTTTTTTTTTTTTTAAATGTTTGTTTTCTATGAGACAGATAATTGTTTTTAAGATTGAAAGAATCTAAATGTCGCTTAAGTCACACAACAAAGCTGGTTTTGGCCCCTGGAATGACCTTCCTAAAGCCCTGACCTGAATCTTGTTGAAACTGTAGTCACCAAATATTACTGCCAGTGTTCACATTTCAGACAGTATGTATAATTTTCCCCCTGTGTGGATATTAGACATAATCCACAATAAATCCTGTCTGAGGGCCCAGTTCTCTATAATAATCCCATCCTGGGAAAAGAACAGTGCAAATGCCTCATTAAAAGGTCAAACTTAATACAACATTCATGCTGTTGTAAACTTCTGACCAGAACTCTATGTACTTCTTTTAACTGTGCCTTCTCTTGAAATGTATCTAATTTGTTGCTTCAGCTACTTCAAAGCATCTCAGATGTTGCTGTTGGCCTTGAGGTTTGCGAGCGCGCCTTGGATCGCCGCCCTGGATTGGCTGCCTGCCACTTCCTGGCTGACTACCTCACCATTCATTTCCAGAGACGGGTGTCTCCAGCCCGTCGTCGGCACATCCATGCCCTTCATCTGGGCTCTAAGGTTAGTGGGTGTCAGGAACTTGCTGACTCTAAAGGTGGACATATAGAAAGTTGAGATACAACCTTTAACTGTTTATTAAAACCATCTTTTAACAATTAAACAGATTTTGATGTTATTTCAAATTTTGTATTTTGTACCCTTTTACCAGAGATGGCAAACGGGTGCAAAACATGTCAAAGCAAAATCCAATACTTAATTTTTATTTTTTTAAATACAGCGATTAATTTTAGTACACTTGGTGTAACTTATCCCAGAATCAACTGGGTCTGAGAGTGTTACTTTAATGTTACTGTGGAGATTTATTTTTATTTTTATGTGAACTTGTTAAGTTCTTCCATATTTGTCCTAAAACTGTCTTAGTGCATCAAGTCAGACTCGGGGGTTAGAATCATGAGTATATGGAGCATCGATCGATAGGGTTTCGTGTTTGTTACTGCTTTAAGCATTAGCCCATGTTAGCAATGATGTCGCTAACATTTACCACTCAGAAACGGCACCCATTCTGTTCTCCACTGCCTCGACAGCCCCGGCTTCAGGCTTCACTGAGTCAGCACCTTGAGCCAGCTGATGGCTCAGCCCCGCTGGGCTCCTTCAAGTTCCAGTGACAAGAGGGGTGAAAAATCTCTCTCAATTCAAAAAGCTTTTGAATTGAGAAAGCTTCCGGGATATGAAGCGAAACGTCTTCAAACTTAAAAAAAAGTCCAGTTGTTTTTTGTTTTTTACTTTTTTGGAAAAACCACCAGATGTCACCCATGTCACTCCATGTTTCTGACAACAGCTTAGAGCCCCACTTTACGCCCACCGATCATCCCCATACTTAAGCTAGCTTTATAGTCGATGCCTGAACAGGGTGCCAGGGTCAAAAGTGAATCGTGCCGTCCCCGCCCGCGGGCCCAACATGCTGTTGCGGCGCAAGATTGTATAACTCTGAATTTTTGTAACTGTGCGGCCCGTGTTCAATTGAGGGAATTCAAAGGAGCCCTAGCAGAGCAAGTTCCCCTGTACTGACGTCAATTGGCCCAGAAGTTTCAAGCAGCACAACTTTATTAAATGCTATGTTGTTACTGCTTATTCTGTGACTGAAAACAGCATACACATATCATTACCATACTTTTATGGATGAGTTTATTGGCCAAGTTTGTGGGAACAAACAAGGATTTTGATTTCTGTTTCCATCACTTCAACTATAAATGAAGTCTAAAACAACAGTTCACAGTACGTAAAGCAATCAGCTTTATCTATTAAAGCAAAATGATTTTATACACCTTTCATCAAAAGGATCAATATGGGCTTTACAGGCAGGCTGTATTCCCCATCTTCATGTCCTCCCGTATGCAGCGGGTGGTCATACCGTCTTCTTCTACGTCTCTAACCCTTTGTTTATTTCTGTTTAGCTGTCACAAACACACCAACTATTCTTCCTGATTGTTTACGATCCTGTGCACGGCCATTTTGGGTGTGTGACTTAAATTGTTTCTTCTCTTGTTTACTGCATCTCCGCTGGCTATGTTAAATACTGCCCCCCTGTGATTTGGGAGAATACTGCACCTACATCCGTGTCAAGTCATAAACAGTCTACAGCGCTCCTATGGGCTCGGGGCTCGTCCTCACAGACCTGTGTGACCCCAAAACGCGCAAGTAGGACTCAGCCTTTAGCCGTTTCTGTTGGAACCGCCCAGTTTGGTGGCATTTTCCAAGTGTGTCTGGGAGCAGGGTGATGTCTTTACATCTGTGTCAGTTACACTTTTAGTTAAATAATTGTTTTTACCCAGTACACACCAGCTGTTAATACTTGGGACTATACCCTTTTGGCTATAAGGAAGCACTTAATTTTCCTCCATAAGATTTAAAAAGATTGAGGTTGATCTGGCCAGGTGAAAGTTTTGTTTAAAATCTACAGGTATTTGAAAGAGTTTGTGACGTTGTGCACTCTAACAGGGTTCCCACGGGAAACTGGCCCTCTGCATCACTAATCCCCCGCCATTTGTAACAGTAGACATGAGGTGCTTTTCCACGTATTCTTACCTTGTTCCATGGCAAACCTACCTGGAGGATTTTTTGCAGAAAACTCTGTTTATCTCATCTAACCAAAGCACACAGTTCCAGGTAAAGTCCCAGTAGAGTCTGACAGATGTAAAGTTAAAGGTTGTTTCTTGTTTTTTCCTTCCTTTTACAACCGTTTGGCATGTAGATGGCATCAAAGAGATTTTTTTTTTAATTCTCTCTCCCTATTCTTCTCACTGTGTGTGGGTCACAAGATGAAATCCTTGTCCTGCCCTGTGGCTAGAGAAAACGTCCATCTGTGTCATCTCGTATTTATAGCCCAAGGAAACAGTCATGCATTACTAATGATAGATTCCTAAAAACTCTTAGCAATTTAAACAAAATAAGTACAAATCTACAAAAAATGCTTAAGTAAAATTTTTTTTTTGTTGTTGCTGCAATTAAAGATGGCTTTATTTGACACATCTTTACCAGTGTGTAACACTTCTGTCTGGGCCTGTGTATCCGTGACTGTTTGCTGACAGTATAGGAAATATGACTCGCTCTTAAACTGAGAAGGCTCTTGTGTTTCTTAGTACTTTGTTACATAATTTTTCTTCAGCTGTCGGAAAAAACTCCCCAAACGAGACTCGACACACCCAGTTCTCCAAGAATAAAAGTGTCATAAATTAAGAAAACAAGTTTAACTAGTCTGTTCCTAATGTTTTATAACTTAAAAGGAATCAGGAAAGCTTTTCCAGGTAGTCTCCAACAAAACTGTTCCTATATATATATATATATATATATATATATATATATATATATATATATATATATATATATATATATATACTATTAGGAACTGTTCCTGTTCCTAATAGCAGTAATAATATTAAATTCTCAAAATCTCAAAGTGCTACAATAGCAGGGGGTTAAAAAGTACAATAAAAACAAAAACATAAAACACCAGAAAAGCAAAATTGAAATCCTTAGTATTGAAAGGCCGTTTGAAATAAGAATGTCTTTAGGTGCTTTTTGAACACCTCCACAGTTTGTGGGGTCCTCAGGGAGGGCATGCCATCTACATGTGGCGACTGCCTGGAAGGCCCTGTCTCCCATAGTGGAGAGTTTAGTCCTGGGTTGGTGCAGGCAGTAGGTAGAGGTGGAGGAACGGAGGTTTTCGTGGGGCCGTGTGCGAGTTGAGGAGATCACTGAGGAAGGCAGGGGTAGTTCCATGTATGCACTGATGGGTGAGGAGACAGATTTTGTAATGGATTCTGTGTTGAATGGGCAGCCAGTGGAGTGATTTCAGGACCGGAGTGATATGATCGTATTTGCACCTCCTCGTCAGGGCCCAGGCAGCGCAATTTTGGATATGCTGGAGCTTTTACAGGCTACTGCACATGATCCCGACAAGGAGGGCATTGCAGTAGTCCAACCTGGAGGGGATAAAAGCATGGATCCACTTCTCAGCATCTGATTGGAGAGGGACGAAGTTTGGCAATGTTTTTGAGATGGAGGAAGAAGACCTTACAGAGGTGGCGGGATATGGGTGTCAAATGTGAGATTTGAGTCAGGTTTGACTTCAAGGTTTGTGACAGAGGTAGATAGAGGGATGTGATGACCAAGAATTAGTATATTGTTGAGGAAGGAGGACTGGGTTTCATGTGGGGGGCCGATCAGAATGGCTTCGGTTTTGCTGCTGTTTAATTGAAGGAAGTTGTCAGACATCCATGTTCTTATCTCCTCCAGACAAACCTGGAGCAGAGCTGAGGGGAGTGTGGAGTCCATTTTTATGTATAATTGTGTATCGTCTGCATAGCAGTGGAATGAATCTTTGTGTTTATGGATGACCGAGGGGTAGTGGGTAGATGGTGAAAAGGGTCGAACCTAGGACAGACCCATGTGGCACTCCACAGCTAACTGTGTGGGATGATGAATGGGAGCAGCCGACAAGTCAAGTAGGAGGAGGAAAGATGGTGAGCCCTGGTCTGCCGTCATAAGTAGGTCATTCATGACTCGGACCAGGGCTGTCTCTGTGCTGCTCGAAAAAAAACACACTGAAATTTTTCATATAGCTTATGGATGTGAAGATGATCACGGAGTTGGGCTGCAACAGCTTTCTCCAGGACTATGGACAAAAACGGCAGGTTTGGTGTGGGTCTGTAAAGCTCTGTTGTGTACCAGGGGGCTGACATGGAAAAAGTGACTGTTTTTGTTTTGATTGGTGCATGTGACTCAAGAGTATTGTAAAGTCTGGAGTTATAATGGTCAACAGAGCCTTTCACTGATGTGAACTGTGTGAGCAGTGAGACTTGTTGTAGGTCTTGGTTTAAGAGGGTAGTGTCTATTGCTTTTATGTTTCTGAGCCGAATTTGACATAGGGCTGGACGATAATTCAATAACGATATACATCGATCTATAGACGTATATCGATGATAGAAAGAAGGGTCAATAAGAAGGTCAATAGAAAACCAGTTTTCCATCCTTTTGCATTCTAGCTTTTCATGTCTGTTAATACTACAGATACTAGATTCTCCCAACCAATCACAAAAACAGACCCAGACTTACAGTTTTGGTAAAAAGTTGGTTGAATAAAAGATTTATGTTGGAATTCAGTGTTCTTTATTTAAAACAGGTCATTAAGCAACAGCATAAAATGGTCAGGGCTGTACTTAAAATAAAAAAAAGTTTTGAATTTTTTGATAATTATCGATATTAATCAATATGATTTCTATTTTATCGATATGCTATTTTGGGGGAGTCAACATGAAGGTTAAGATCTCCCATAACGAGTGTATTATGGGTTGTTGCACAGAGTGATGTGAGTAGATCTTGTTGCTCAGTGATAAATCCAGGTTGTGGTTTGGGGGGGGGGGGGGCGATAGATGAGGAGTATTGTAATTATTTCTTTACGAGATCTGCATTTGAATAAAAGAACCCTTAAATGTGGTCATCTCTGGCAGTGGGTGGTAATTAGGTCTTGGCGATGAATAACAGCAAGACCACCACCACGGCCAGTGGTTCTCGCCTTCTCCAACTATGTGTATCCTGTGGGGAAGGCTTTGTTTAGAGCAGGGATGGGTAACTTCCATGATAAAGAGGGCCACATTTTATTCAGCACGACCATTGGAGGGCCACATGATCACGCACTTCAAATAATTGGAAATGAAAGACGCTACAAATGATTCTCAATAAGAACAAATTTTATATGAATTTATATCTGTATGTTTACTGCACCAACATACAACTATTTTCTGCATATAAATGCATTTTAATGTGTCCTTAAGCAAAAGACAAACCATTTGCTTTAAAAAAAAAAGTGCAAAAAGGAATTTGAACTCCATCATATCAAAGAACAAAAAGTTTGCTTAAAAAACTGATTGCAAATAGTTTCTGTGTATAAAATAAATGCATTTTAACATGTCCTTCATAAGCAACAAAGACAAAAGATTTGCTTAAAAAGTGCAAAAGGAATTTGAACTCATTCATAACAAAGAACAAAAAAGTTAAAAAAAAAAAACTGATTGCAAATAGCTCTACAGCAGCTCTGGCAGCTCCAGTGTACTTCTCATATTTAACCTTACGCAAGGTGTTGTAATGTCGACTTAAGTTGTAATCTTTCAGGGCTGATAATGTCTCCAAGCAAACTAGACACGTTGGTTTTTCTTCGGATTCGGTGAAGAGGTACTCTTCTTTAACCTGACAACAGCCAGATGCATGTATCGCTCCGCCTAGCTCCACTCACATACATCTGGGACACGGCCATAGGGATTGCCTTTACTGAAGGCTGGGCCTTATCAAAACTCCTTGCATATGATTGGATAAGCCACTTGTCTGTCATCTTTATCGACGTGCTATTTCAACCACTCACACCGAAGCTAACCCGTGACGCTGACGAGACCGACGCCGGAAAAAAAAAACTTTTTTTTTTTTTTTATGTGATTGCGGCTCTAGTGCAGGGTTTCCCGCAGCGCTATCTTGGCGAGGCGGCCGCGGAAAACGTTTCCCCCCCCCCCCCCCCCCCTCCGCTCGGCGGAAAACGTGTCGTCCACCCCCCCCCCCCCCGCTCCCGGTCCGTGGAGACAAAGTCATCCACCCCCCCCCGCGAGTCGGTCCGCCTCGCATAAGCAAATTCCTGCGGGAAACACTGTAGTGGCAAGCGTTTTATTGACAGTGAGCTGACAGGAAGAGGGGGGAAGACGGGCGGCAAAGCGCCGCGGGTCGGAGTCGATCCCGGGCCGACCGCGTTGAGGACTAAAGGCCTCCCAATATGGTTAGCGCTAACCGCTAACCGCTCTGGGGCGCGTCCGCGTACGCGCCCCGGAAAACAAAACTTGCCAAATCCGGTCGGGAGAAGGGCGAAAACATGGTTTCCACCAACAAAAGCCTTCAGAGGCGTTCTCTGATGTTCTTTTAATGAAACAATATCAGATAGATTGGACAACACAGAAGAAATAGCAGCATCAATGCTAACGCTAGCTTCCTCGATGCGAGCCGCCATTGTTGTTGGAATCTCACGGTGGCTTCTCCACTACGTCACATCCAGGAAACACCCGCCCTGCGTCCTGATTGGCCAGACCAAAAATTTGGTTGGGGAAACCATTTTCAATGAGCGATGTCCCAGATGTATGTGAGTGGAGCTAGGCGGAGCGATACATGCAGCTGGCTGTTGTCAGGTTAACTCTTCTTCCCATTTTGTCTGAAAAACGCGGGTCTCTGCCCCTCCCGACAAGTCGGAGCAGAATTAAAATCGGCTCATAATCCTGATGAACTGACTGCACAGATGAAGTTCGAAGGTGTTCTTTCTTGGCTAGACACATCTTAAAACTACTTCTTCTGATGAATTAAAATCAATAGGTGAGTAAACTAGTCATCTCCTTACTGCTCTTTACTCCCCCTTGTGGCGACTGTTTAGCCTTGCAGCACACATCCCCGCCCATCGAGCAATGCCCCAGGCTTCTTAAAAAGTCCCATCCTTCAAATAGGGTCCTTTTCCCGTGAGAGTAAAGCCTCGCGAACGTGAAATCCCCCATGTTGAAATGCGAGGTGGGCTTTTGAAAAACCCAGTTGCTTTTTTTGTTAAGTTTAGTTCAATATGTTTTTTACCTCCAGGTGCTGATGACTCTCCCACCAGCTGCCAGGCAGGACTACTTCCCTCTGCTTTCAGAACCCCTGCTAATGCTCGAGCAGCTGCTGATGAATCTGAAGGTGGAGTGGGCCGAGGTGGCGGTGCAAACGCTGCAGAGCCTGCTGGTTGGTCAGGAGGCCGGCTTCAGCGGAGAGGACATAGATAAGCTGCTGGCGGACTACGGCTACAAGGCCCTGGACTTCTCGTGTGCCCCCAGGGAGAGGTCTCGTTCAGGTCGGTGCTGCAGGTTTCTAACTGTGAGTGAAGGCAGAGTTCACCGTCTATGTAAGCAAGAAAATAAGAATCCCATCGTTTTCCAGACTCTGTCATCAGCCTTCAGGACGTGCTGACGCAGTGCCCTGCTCAAGAGCTCAGCTCTCAGTCCTTCACCCGGATTGAAACTCCAGCTTCTTCCGCAAGTGAGACAAGTGCACGTCCTTAGAGATGATAACCTGGTAGGCGTTTGCTGTTTTCTTCACGTTTACTTCCCTCTGGTGGATTGCAGACAGCACCCCAACACACACCTCGTCTGCAAACAGCTCAGAGAGGGAAAAGGATCGAGGCTCGTCAGAGCGACGCCGACGCTCATCCGCCAAGTTCCAGCCTCCAGATCAGCCCCCGGCTCGGAAGGACTGGGTCCCGGACACCAAGCACAACACGTGCATGGTCTGCCAGCGGGAGAGGTTCACTATGGTTAGTGTCCACATCCTAAGAGGGTTACAATGAAGAAAAACTAAGTTTTAAATGTGAAAAAAAGTTAGTTGTCAATTGGGTCAAATAGGTTTTATTGTATTTTCATGCCATGAAATTGTGGGACAAGATGGAAAAGGTGTCTTTGACTGAACCGTACTTTAAAAAAGGAGTTTTAGTTTGTAATAACACATTTTGCATAATATTGTCTTTACCCATCATTTAAATGTTACTGATTCTTTGCAATCTTTTGTGTTAATTAGAAGCAAGAATTCTAAACGCCACTAAAAGGAAAAGTTTAACTTGAATGTTTGCGCTGTCTCTGTCCCCCGTTTGCCTTTAGTTCAACAGACGGCATCACTGCCGGAGATGCGGCCGCCTGGTATGCAGCGCGTGTTCAGAGCGGAAGATGCTGCTGGACGGGTGTCCAGGAGAGGAAGTCAGAGTCTGTGACCAGTGCTACGTTTACTTTCACCCAGAGTGCGTTCCTTTTTGTAACGAGTTGATCATTTATTTCCTAAACGGCTGAGTGCCGTAATCTAAATGGCAACAGAAAAAAAATGGTTTCTATCTTTATAGATTTGTGTTATTTTAAAATGTATTTGTTGAAACCTCATACAAAATTGCTTTTGAAGTCCAACTTTTTAACAGATAAACCACAAAGTCCCACTAAGAAAATCAAAGTAGTATCGCCTCAGATCAGAACTGCTGCAAGGAAGCTGATTAGTTTAAAAGCACTCCGTGTTCAAATCTACCTTGTTCCCCCTCTTGTTTTTGTTTACAGTTCTGATGATGAATCTGAGTCTGCTGAAGGTAAGTTAACCCTCTATAACTTTTATTTATATATATATATATATATATATATATATATATATATATATATATATATATATATATATATATATATATATATATATATATATATGAAAATAAAAGCAGCATTTATCATTCAGTGAAGGCTCAGTTGCAGGAATCTGCTTGACGAGTAGCTCTGTGTCTTGGTGCAGTTATTGGAAGCCCGATGGTCCAAGAGGACGCTCTGGATGGGATGCTGCGTCTGCCTGAAGTGGTCCATCGACAGTTCCGCCTGAGCACAGACCCTGCTCACAACCAGCTGCTGCGGAGCGAGTTCTACTATGAGCAGGTCTGAGTTTGCACAGATAACTTTGCTTTGTTCGTCCACGGCGACATGCAGAAATGATGTGTCACAACCAGAATCATTAATGTTGTTTATTGGGCTTTTAGGTGCGTATTTGTGAAGTGCAAGGAAAGTTTTATATATGGTTTTCAACATTTTGCAGTAATGTTTGATGCGCCGTTGTAATCACACATTTACGTCCATTGTTACTTTTCCATCTCACGCAACGTGTCCCAGATGATTCCTTTTTCAAAGCCCCTCATGATTTGCAGAGTGCATGACTAATACTTTTGGCAGCTCCTCTGATGAATGCTCTCCTTACCTGGTTGATCAGCTTAGGTGGGTGGCCATGTTTTGGTAGGTTTCCTTTTCAGCCCCACTCTCCCCATTTCCAGATGAGGGATTAAACAGCGCTTCTTTAGACATTCAAAGCTTGGGATATTGTCTAAGAGCGTAACGCTGCTTTAGGCTTCTCTACAACATTTTACATGACCTACTCTGAGGTGTCTTCAACGGTCTTCATGATGCTGCTTTTGCACTAATGCTCCACCTCTGGTGGCAATCGGTTGCATTCGATTTATTTTAGGCATGTCAGAGTAAAAGGAGCTGAATAGAAGTGGATGCCACACTTTTTTTGATTTGTCTTTGTAAAGCATTTTTTTGTCTTCCATTAAACCCCAATAAAACTCATTGCAGTTTGTAGTTGTGACGGACAAAAATATTTCAATTGTGTTAATTCTCTATGCCTTTTCCCTCTAAGTTCAATTGTATTCCCATATTGGTCTTGACGAACGCATTCTTTGGTCAAAATGACTTGTTTGACATAAGTTTATCATCCTTAAAGCTCTGATTCAGAACTTTCTGAGTGTCGCTGACCTATCCAGAAGGTTCACATGAAACACTGTTTCTCTGCTAACACCTCCAGGCTCCCAGCGCGCACCTCTGCGTGTCCATCCTGTCTCTGCACAGCGACCAAGCCGCCTGCGGTCACCAGCTCATCAACCACTGCCGCTCCCTGTCCTGTAAGCTGACCAACCCGGAGGTGGACGCCTGCCTGCTCACCGACATCATGCAGCAGCTGCTCTTCAGCGCCAAGCTGATGTTTGTTAAAGTCGGTCAAAGCCACAACCTCGCTTTATGCGACAGGTAGGACGCAACCTTCGGTCATCATGATGGGAGCAGTTCCACGGGTGTCTGGGATTTCAGAGAAACACAGATGTTTGAGATGAAAGTTTAGTAGCACTACTAGGGCTCCTTTTATTGAAAGTAGGCTGACAGGAAAGGGGGGCTGAGAGAAAGGCCTGCAGGCCTGTGCTGCATGTCTGGATCAACTGGGCTGAGGACGCCACTAATTTGTGTATATGTGTTTTATAAAGCTTTGGAGAAACCAGATATTTTTTGTAGCCTTCAGGAAGATTTTGTCATAATTCTTTTAGAATATCTGAGCTCTCTTGATGTTAGAGGTCATTTAAATTGGTTATTCTCCAACCAGATCACATATCTGTCTGGTATCATTGTCGAGTTGGAACAGCCAGCTGTGTCCAAAGAACATGCACGTAGTTGTTCTTCTTTGTCTTTATTATTCAACCCGTCCAGAAATTGTCAGTTTTCCTGTAAAGAAGGTTGTTTCTCCACCGTTTCTCCACACAGCTGCAGCCCGCCGGCAATCTTAAAATTCAATGATAGCAGCGTTGAGCAGGGGAGGAGGTGCCAGCAGGCACACGCGAGTTATTGACTCAGCTAACAACCAATCAGAGCCAGACATTCCTCCTGGCTCTGATTGGTTGTTTCTGACCGGGAGCGGCATATTTCTGCCAGTGGCAATGGGACCGCTGGGAAGAGCCAGAGGAGCTTGATTCTGTGTAGATTACAGAAATATCACAATAAATTCCACCTTGTGAACCAGATCAGTGTTTTTTCCCCGAAGCTGTATCGTCATTTCACCCTGAAAAAGAACAGTTTAAATGCGTCTTTAGAAAATCCAAATTAATAACCATCATGTCAGTGTCTGTGTGTTAAATCCTTACCATCACTGTGTCTATGAATGTCTGTTTTAACGTTTTGCTTCTTTATTCTTCATCTCCACAGTTACATCAGCAAAGTAGACGTGCTGAAGATTTTGGTGACGGCCAATTACAAATACATTCCTTCTCTGGATGACATCCTGGAGACGACCGCCGTCACACGTCTGCGCAATCAGCTGCTGGAGGCGGAATACTACCAGCTAGCGGTGGAGGTATGGGACGATTTCACTTAGTTTTTGGGTTTTCATTTTAGAACGGCATTTGTGAAAAGTGACCAGCTTACCCGTTATGAGGCCTCTGGTTGTTTGGCTGCGTTTCTAGGTGTCGACAAAGAGCGGCCTCGACCCCGGTGGCGTGTGGCAGGCGTGGGCTCTGGCTTCTCTGAAGGCGGGAAACCTTTCAGGAGCGAGGGAGAAGTTTGCCCGCTGCCTGAAGGCTCCGGTGGACCGGAACCAGCTCAGTCCGGGCACCCCTCTGTTGCAGGAGATCGTCCATCACCTTGAGACCACCGTACGGCCCTCCTACTCCCCGGTGAGAAGCTTTTTCTGCTGATGGTGGCAGTCTTGTGCTGTCAAAACGGAACATTGTATTTGAAATTAAAAAGGAC
This sequence comes from Fundulus heteroclitus, assembly GCF_011125445.2. Classification (NCBI taxonomy): domain Eukaryota; kingdom Metazoa; phylum Chordata; class Actinopteri; order Cyprinodontiformes; family Fundulidae; genus Fundulus; species Fundulus heteroclitus. Next base: position 25,497,296 of record NC_046379.1, read on the forward strand.
ATTGATCAAAAGAATAACTATTTACTGTACATGCTAATAAGTGTTTTTTAATCACCGTATAACAACTCAGTTAAACTTGTGGAATTTTGATCTGGTCGGTTCATTGGCAGACGCATCATTAATGAAATGAAATTAACAACAGGAGCACTAAAGCGCAAAAAGAGATGACTTTAATAATAGGAATGGTTCTGCAGGTGGAGATATTATTTCCCTCCTCATTTTCCCCCACGTCTTTCCAGTAGTTTTGCAGAATGGCTCGTCATTTTTCTCAGTCTCAAGAACATGGGGGAGATTCCAGGAGACAGGCAGTTACTCTAGGAGACCTGGACAGGATGCCTGAGGTCCTTAACCCATGAGTAGGACATGTATCTGCTCTTTTGTGCAAAGAGGAGCAGGATGAGTTCTGCCAGAGTCACACTAAGTGACCTCCAGCGGACCACTGGCATGAATCTCTCTGACCAAACCATTAGAAACAGACTCAGGGTGGCCTGAGGGCCAGACGTCCTCCAGTAGGCTCTGTCCTCACTGCTCGACACCTTGGAGCTCAACAGGCATTAGCCAGAGAACACACTAGAGTTAACAGGTTCAGAGATGGTGCCCTGTTCTCTTCCCATATGAGAGCCGATTCCCTCTAAACTCGTGACAGACATAAAATGATCTGGGCTGAACGTTGTGCTTCCTGCAGCGTTGTCCAGCATGATGGGTTCAGATGATAGGTCCATGGAGGGACACAGACCTGTAGAGGATAAAGGAGGCTCCCTGACTGGTGTCAGCCATCAGGAGGAAGTCCTCAGACTTGTTAGAGCCTTCACTGGTGCAGTGGTCCTGGGCTCCTCCTGCTCCCTGATGATGCCCAGTTTCATGTGGCCAGAGAACGCAGGCCGTTCCTGGAGGATGAAGGCATTGATGCCGCTGACTGGCCTCCAGGCTCCCCTGACCTAGATCCAGCAGAACATCTCTGGGACGCCATGTTTAGGTCCAGCTGACGCCACCAGGTAGCTCCTCAGACCGTCAGTGACGTCCTGGTCAGGATCTGGGAGGAGATCCTCCAGGACACCGTCCATCACCTCCTAAGGAGCATGGCTGACGTCAGCATGCATAGAAGCAGGTGGGGACATAGAAACTACTGAAGACTGTTTTGAGTTGCTGCAAAGACATTTCAGCAAAATTCTAAAAAGGATTAGGTTGTTGGATTCATTTCATCCCCAAAATGTGCACAGCCTGTGGTACGATTGTTCTTGCTGTCCACATAAAAACAGGCCGGGATGCTATAACCTTGGTCACACAAAGTGCCAAGCCAGCGGTAGAGGTACAACAGACGGCAGGAATTGTTTCATCAGGGACTCCAGATACTGATCCTCTAAAAAGCCTTTATCAAGACCTAAATCAGGTGCTTAGAACCGGACTGGGAAATCTTTAGCGTTGATGTCAGTTTTGGTTTTAGGTAGCCAGTATTTGCTAGGAGGTGAACAGCTCGTTTTCTTGGCCTAGGTTGTACAAGAACTTCTAGACAGGAAGTAAGATATGATGTGTGATATCTTCAGTCTCTCTATACAATTTAAACAGATTTTTAGATCAAAGCTAAATCAATAAAGATCTTCTGTTTTTTTTTTTGTTTTTTTACACGTGTTAAAATGCAACCCTCTGTCTCCTTCCTCAGTCTTATGGTGAAGACATTTTGGCTTCCCTTCGAGAGCTGGAGGACATGCTGAACGAGGTGAGTCCAGCGGAGCGCCAGGAAGAACTGACTCCGAACAGCTACCTCTTCCAGGAGTGTCTCTATTACCTGAAGACATACGGCCCTCACCTTGCTGTCATCAGCTTCTATGTGCGCCACGGCTGTGAGACGGAGGCCCTCACTTTCCTTCTAAGCAAAGTGAGGCCCTTTTTGTTTACGGATTGCCTTTAACTGGTTTCCTCGCGTTGCAGAATCAGACGGCGATTTGGATTTTGAGTTTGATCTCTGTGTTTGCGCTCTTCCGGGGCTCAGGAGTGTCCCGAGGAGGTGTTTCTAGAGGGCGTGTTGCAGCCCTGCCTGGAGCGAGGACTTTTCAGCAAGCTGCAGGGCATCATGGTAAAACTGGACCCCAGCCTGGAGTCCTGCAGCCGCTACCTGATCGCTTCGTGCCAGTTCCTGCAGCGGAAGGGATACTATAACTGTCTGTACCAGCTGCAGAAGTTCATGACGGTAGGAGCTGGTCTGCTATTTGCATTTTTGACTTATTGTTCCTAAAGCTTATCTGGTGGCTTAAATACTTTAGAGTAAACCCATAAGCACAGTCACAGTGGGCATGTTTATGACTTCTTCTCTTAGTACTTCACCAGAATCAGAGATTCCTGGAGAGGTGCCACTATTCAGTATTTTGCAGAATGTTATTGTTTCGCGTTACCTTTTCTTCAGTGAAAAGCATTTGATGTACCCCCTCAGTTGTTTTTTTATTGGATTTAAGTGGGGAGTTCAGGCTGGCCACGGCCACAGAAGGTTAACGTTGTTGGTCAGGAACCAAGATGGCGCTTAATGGTTGGGTTGCTGTCTTGTTGAAATGCCAGTTTAAAGACCATTTCCTGTCTAAAGTATTTTAGTGTCTTTGAACTGAACTAAATAGTTCTGACAGCACATTATGAGAGACAATAATGGCTGAACCACCAGGCTTTAGTGTAATTTGGCTACATTTTAGAGTTCTGGGGCTGTCTGACATACTGTCCCTGGTCCCTCGACCCAAAAAGAACGTGCCGCCTACAGCAGTCCCAAAAACGTTTTTGGACCATTTCTCTCTGGTTCAGTAAAGTTTTCTTTGACGAATTGTAACCTCTGCAGCCCATGCCCCCCCCCCCCCCCCCCCCCCACAATGGCTCTATGTATGGTTTATGTTTGTTTTCTCCTCTCCAGTCAAAGTTCTGAATAAAAAAACACAGTTGAATGTTGTCCATAACGACCCAAATGGACTACATCCATCACTTCCAGTACTTGCTGCACCTGCTAGTAAATGATCACGAAGAAACATAATTTCATCAGAAACAGTGATGCATGTGGTTAACGATGATGGACTGCTTTTCTTTCCAACTCTAATCTGACTGAGATCCCAAGGAAGCAATGAGCCCAGCTTCCATTATTAGTGTTTACAAAGCGGGTAGACCCGGCCCAAAGATTTGCAGCTGTAGTTGCAGTGATGGGTTGATTTACTATTAACTCAACAGGCAGACAGGTTGCTTTGGGGGGCCTCAATAACGATGCAGATTTTTAAATATTTTTTTTTGTAAATATTTTGGAAACTGTGCAGGTCTTTCCTTCCATTTCACAACTCTTTCCTACCTTTTGGTTGTCACAGGACAAAATCTAGTTCAATGGGTATGAAGGCCTTGCAAAAGATAAGGATCCTTCCACAAGGCACTGTGTGATGTGCAAAAGTCTTTGCTTGTGCAATCTAATGTGGACAAAAACCTTCAAAAATAGTTCAGACAATGCACAAATTTACCTGAATTTTTCTGATCATTCTTCAGCATGATGATCTAGCTGGATTCCTCTTTTTTTCACTGCAGTCTAGGACCAAGATGTAAACTGTGAGGGGAAACAAACTTAGATTGTACAGTTATTAACTTTGACGTTAAGAGCAATTTCCTTCTGTGCAGGACCACGTCCGCGCTGCCATGACCTGCATACGGTTCTTCACACATGGAGCGAGCTCATACCTACAGCTGGGAGAGCAGCAGGTATTTCTTTCTTGCCTTTTTTTTTTTTTTTTTCCATTTTCCGCTGATTCATTTTTTTCAACTTGAGCTCGTCGCTGACTCTTAAGTGGACTTTGTGCAGCGCTGGTTGGCCAGAGCCAAAGAGCACCTGAAGACGTACCTGCAGGAGCAGCAAGGACGAGGCGCGGGGAGGAGAAAACCTTCGGTCACCTCTTTTAGAAAGATGATGTCGTCCAGCGACGTGTCCAGGTTATTCAAGAAGATCCTCATATCAGTTACATGGTTGCAGTTTAACATGAGTTTGGTACACTATGGCATTTTTGCCTTCCAGCTTTCTGGACATTTTGAAACATGGCGATGTCTGAACTTTTCGTAGGCACATGAATACAATCGAGCTGCAGCTGGAGGTGACTCGCTTCCTGCATCGCTGTGAGGCGGCGACGTCCTCCGACGCCCCGCAGGCCAGCACATCTGCCACCAAGTCGCCCGCATCCAGTTCACCCCCGACGCTGTTTGGCGGAAGCCCTATGAAGATTGAGGTCGCCTGCAAGGTGAGACCGGCTGTGACGCAAAGCTTCTGAGCTTAATAGCTCCTATTCTAACGGGAAAGAAATAGGCTCATTAAAATCCACAGGAACAGAAGTTTCCTGTACTAAATACGATGCCTTGCAAAGGTAGTCACTCCTTAACATATACGGGGTTTTTTTTTTTTTAAATCACGTCTCATCTACAAACCTTTTGTGTTTTTCTGACACCCTGAGTCAAAACTTTGTGGAACCACATGTTGCTGCAAGTCTTTTTGAGGTATTTTTTCTAACAGCTATGCACATCCAGAGAAAAAACAACAAGTGTTGCTCAACTTTGACTGGATGTTTTTAATCAAACATTCAATCCTTTGACTGCGTCGTTAGCCTCATTGTCCAGCTAGCAGATAAATCTCCTCCCCAGTCTCTTAAGGGTTTGCCGCCTCCAAAGGCTTTTCTTCCAGGATTGCCCTGTAGCTCCATCCATCTTCCATTCCTCTGTCCTGCTTGAAAGAGCTTTGCGCTTTCAAGTTCCCACGACTTTCTCTCTGTCCTGTCCGTTGTGTTTCTTGTTCCTTTTACGATGTTTTCTTATGAACGTTCTCTAACAAATCTCCGAGGCCTTCGAAGGACAGCTGGATTCACATTGAGATTAAATTAAATGATTTAAGTGACTTCTGAAGGCAACCGGGAGCGCTAGAGTAAAAAAGTATTCAACTCATTTTCCTTCCATATAACAGTTATGTAACTTGAAAATGACCTCATGTCTGGATAATTTTCACCTAAACTAGTGCACTCTCACAAACTCCCACAGGTGCTGGGTCCCAGTTATTAAATGTTCACTTATATACAGAAAGGCTATAATTTATTTATTTATTTTCTTTTACTTTCTTTTTTAGGTATCACATTACACATGTCAGCTTAAATAATAATACATATGATTTAGCAATGGTATCAAGGTGTTACTCGAGTGTATCTGTTGCTTTATGTCTGTTGGTTGTGCTGTTCTTTTTGTGTCTCTTTCCAGGTGATGGAGCAGACAGAGGACGTTTTATCATTCTCTTCCTTCTATCTCTTCTTTCTTTCACCCCTTCTTTCTTTTTTTTTTCTCTTCTTGTTTTTCTTTTACTCTCCTACTTTCCCATTGTAGTGTCCATATAATTTGAAATTCTCCCTGCAGGAATCACAATAAAGCTATTTACACGCACAAATCAAGCGGAGCATTATGGCGAAAGCTGTTTGCTCCACTTGTGAAAGTAAAATCTGTCTAGCTCTATTTGGCATTAAGATATCAATTCTTATTGCCACATTGCCAGACAGGACACTGGAAAGAAAAAAAAAAAAAATGACGTCATGTTTTTGCTTGTTGTGTCGCAGGTGATGCTTGGAGGAAAAAACATAGAGGAAGGCTTCGGCATTGCTTACAGAGTCATACAGGTGTGTTTAAGTAAGAGCTGAGTCGTGGCCTCATTTTCATGGAGAGGTCAGGATTTGCTTTGTATCTTTTTGTGTTTTGAAATTTGTATTCCATGTCCGGATCTTTCTTTCTCCCCTGTCCTCGCAGGACTTTCAGCTGGAGGCCCAGGCCGTGTACATCAGGGCCGGCCACCGCCTGGTCCGACAGCGGCAGTATGGAGCTGTGAAGCAGCTCCTCAAATGCGTGGGCGAGTCAGGCAGCGCCACCAAGAGCGACTGCGACGCTCTCATCCTCAGCTGCGTCTCCGTAGCAGATAAGGGACCTGCTGATGTAAGTAGCTGAAATGAAAGGAAGCTTCAGGACAAACTGTGCCATGTTGCGTGTCTGGACTCGCAGATTCTAATCAATGTTGTGGTTTAGGCCAAGGAACTGGAAAGCCTCATTATGGAGATAAAGAGCACAGAGACCAAGGTAGACTCATACTGACTGCTTCTCTTGCGTACATTCCTAGCAAACACAGCTTTTTCCAAATATGTTGAAATATTCTTGCCGTTAACTTTTGTCTGCAGATCAAAGCCTACCTGACGTGCAGTAAGCTGAGGCCAGCGTACCTGCTGGCGGTGAAGCTGGAGCCCAGCCGGGCGGGCCCGCTGGTCCAGGACGTCCTGCAAGCGGCTGAAGGAGCCCAGGACTCTGTGATGCAGAACATCTGTCGCCAGTGGCTCTCTGAACACAGCAAGTCCCCTGTGCAGCGTCAGAGCCGGCCCACTGCAAGGTAAAGGCACAGCCGGAGCAGCGAGCGAGAACTCTGACTGGACTTGAAGAAAAAAAAAAAAAGAGCTACACAAGAAGTTCAAGAATGAAATTTGAAATTATTGGACACTCAAAGGATTTGCACACTATGTATTTGAAACACAGCGACAGTGCCCTCCCATCTGCTTGTTTAAATCTCCCAAAAGTCAAAAACTAGCTGCATATGCATCATTTTTTTGCCTTAAAAGCATTCTCCACCGGCACCTTGTCACTACCAACCACAACTGTGAGGAACCTACACAAGGGTTCCTGTATGCTGCTATCGTAGCGGCTAATGCAGTCCTCAGCTGCTGGTGTGCACCAGAGATGAGAAGTGTGTTGGAAAACCTCCACACTGTGACAGCTGACCTGACACCACTTGAGCAAATTCGTCAGCTTCCTGCAGAACCACAAAAGAATGTTTCTGATTTAGTGCAGCAAGCAAGTACTTTCATTTGAAATAACTGTGGAGTTCCCTTATAACCAAAGAGGACACATCTGTGCATCATTTTACTTCCTAAAACCATGCAACTGATTTATGTCCTTTTTTCCTTTGAGTTTATGCAAAATTGTAGCATTACTTAATCAAATATGAAAACAAAAGTAACCAAATTGTACTCCTCAAAAATGTGAGCTAATGAGTTAGTGAGCAAATGCTCGACCGGTGTTAAAATCTGTTGACGGTCGAGCCTTTTGTCCCTCTGGTAGCGTCCCTTCCTCACTAAAGCTGTGAATCACCGTTGTGCTTTATGCCCATTGTGGAAAAACATCATTACTTCTCATCAGTACGGTGAACAAAAAGGAGCACGATGATGATATTTGACTGTAAAGCACACTGCTTTGTGTTGTTGTGTTTGTTTACTACCTCAGCCTAAAGGGAAAAATGAAAACTTTCCGAAACTGACTGGAGGTCCTCTAAAAATGTCTAACCTTGTTTTGTTTTCCACTTTTGTCCGTAATATCTCTGTTTTTTTTCCCCCACTTATAACATCATGTTCTTTTTTTTTTAAATGTTACAGACCTAACAACTCAAATGGCTTTTTGTTTGTTCTTTTGCTGTTGCCATCCCAATGTTGTAGTTTACTTGTCAGCCAACGTGTGGGAGCCAATTTTTTAATGAATGTTCCTTTTTTTAAAAGAATGGTGCAGGGTTATTGAAGCAAGCTTCTGTTAAAAGGTTAAAATGGAGGTCTATATCTTACCTGCAGCAGATCACTCGCATCATCCAGATTAGTTGGTTTAAAGCTAACAGCTAACCTAATCTTCCTGTGACAGGGAGAGGGGGGGTGTAAGTAAATTGTACTTTTTTATTTACCTTGCCTTAATGGTAACTTCAACCAGAAATCCTTAAGTTCTTTTTGCTTTCAGTTTGTTTCATACAGGAAAATTTCTTGTGATGCACCGTCTCCGATTCCATTTTCCTCGAAAATTATGACGAGCTTCTCTGTAAATAACCACCCAATGCAAAGATTGGGTGGTAAAGGTTTCTAAAATTATGTTTGCGCAAGCTTTGACGTTTTTGGGATTGGGGTTCTTCAAAGAGGTAGTTCACATTTTCTAAGGTTTAATAATGGCTCGGTTATCTGCAGCAGACACGGGTCGCATTGCTGTGACTTTGGAGAAAACTAAACCAGCGATGGAAGGCTAACAGCTAGCCAGACGAGTGCTAATTCAGTGCTAACTGCAGCTTCAAACAACTCAAAACTGAAAATGCCAGCACAACATTAGGGGAAATAAAATGTCTACATCGTCACGAGACTGTTTTTAAGTTGTGTTTTTTTACTACTTTACCCTTAGGTTTGTTAAGTCTGCTAGCTGAAACAATCTGCTGCATTAGCCTGCAGCCTAAGGTAGCTTAACCTTGGTGTAGTAACACAGAAGGTGTTTGGCTGAGAAAGGACAAACAAAACTTAGCATCTTGTGAAAATGTGGACTTCACAGAACCTTGCTTTAAAGAACGTGAACTAACCCCCTTGAGTTAGACCTTAGCTTCAGTTTTCGTTACCAGCTAATCTGGATTTATGCTAAACGCTGATGTTATCTACTGCGGGTAAGATATTGGCTGCTTTCAACAGAACCCCACTTGAAAAATCCCAAACGATCTCTCTAAAAGGAGATTTAATATTAAATAATGAAAAATATTTCAGGGCATTTATTGTGTTGCAGGACATTTTTAATTGAACGTTTAAATTTCAGGTGGGATGCAGGAAGGGATCCACTTTGCTTGTAAGATCAATAACTTCGCTTATTTCATTGTCCTTATGTGAGACAGGGTCAGTGTCTGTGTATCAAATATATTCATAGCATTTAGAACATAAAACAGATAACGTCATAAAACCTTACTTTTATCCAGTATTCCTGACGTTGCCTTGCCAAGTATGACTGTCATGGTTACAGTACATTTGTCACACGTTCAAAAAGTAACAATGTTTTGCCTCTTTGCCTTGTGTCTCTCTGCTGCACTAACAAGGTGACGATGACAGATCGTTGTAATGTAAATATCGGTGAACTAATGAAACCATTTCAGGACTGAAATGCACTCTAGCCCTACTTTACTCTGACTGTTGTGTCCCATCACTGCCGCACTTTATACGTGTAAAAAAAAAAAAAAAAAAAATCTCTTGGGAAAACTCGTGAAATAATGTAATCCAGTATCTGCATTAAAAACGCAGGGACTAATGATTTTTAAATATGCTGTTTGTCAAATGTAAAATAAAAATTATTGATGAATAGAATATTGTTGATCTTTATTTCTGGTGTTTGGTTTTGTTTAAAAGAGGATTTAAATATGCCCCTAATAAAAACGTTACTTAACTGGAAGAATTTTAGTTAGTGTAATTTGTTTAATGTGTCATCAGATTATGTTTCCATGGAGAGAATTTCTGTTTTTAAGAAAAAAACAATTAAAGAAATACATTACTGAATGAAGTAGGGGGTATGGGTTTTGCCACCTAGGCACCGGGTCTATGGGTCTGGCTTCCAACTCACCTGATGGGTGGGCTGGAAGCAGTGGGAGCTGGCTCTTGGTGGACTAGGGGTGTGTTAGAGTTGGGTCTGGGGATAAGGAATTTTGAATTATGCCCAGTTGGACATTGGGGTTTAGAGGCTGGGTGTTCTTGGCGGGGCCAACTGAACCCTGGGGGTCTTAGCTGCTCCGGTGTTTGGGTTGATTAGCTGGCCCAAATTCTCTCAGCCTGCTCCTCTGATCTCTTTGGGGGCCTCTCTGGGGTCCCTAGCTACGGTTGCCACTGTGGTGGTGAGTACGGGGCAACAGACCCATCCTGCACCTTGGTTTCTATACACTATATGTCATGTAGCAGTGGAGTATCCCCTAATTTTTATGCATTTTAAACAAACGTGTTCATTCATAGCAATGTTTCACATTACACAAACTCTGCCACCATCACACGGGAGTGGTCCTAGTTGGGTGGCGTTATCTGTGTGGGTGCATGGACCATATGTGTGAGTGGTGGGTTCCCGTCAGGGGTACGTTGCGGACGTGTTGCGCCGGCTGTGAGACGCAGGGACTAAGCCGCTCTTAGTTGCGGAGTGTTTCAGGCGTTCTATCGCTCTCACCGTTCTACTTACTTTTTACCTCCTGGTGGCAAAAATGCACACACAGACGCTCCAGATGATTGAAGGTCACAGAAATGCAGATTCCAGCAACGTGGCCTATGGATGTTGACACGTGATTCAGTGCTGAATGAATTTGGTTCTTACATAATCAGGACACCATCTAGAGATATCCTCTTTGTGGAGCAAAACTTCTCTGGCACATGTAAGCAACCAGCTTCTCTATATGAAATGCCTGAAAACCCGAGACAGGACACGTCTTAAAAAAAAAACGGAAAAAAACCGCGAAAAAAACCCACAAGGACCTTCATTGTAATGTTTCTGTTTATTTACATAAAATGTAAACATTCAACTCTTACTATGAATGTCGTTTTAGTAAAAGGCATGTTTGACTTGTAGAAAACACAGAATGTAAACTCTTGGCAACTATGCACGTGAATGCTGCGAATGAAAATGCGAGGAGAGAGAATTGTTCGAAACCTGAACCGATGCCTCCTGCAGAAATGTGCCAAAAGGGACGATTTAAGAAGAGAACAAGAATGCTGCAGCGGCATGACTCTACCTCTGAAAATACAAGAACGGAACATAATGCATGTATGCAATTCGCTTCTTAAATATGGCTCACTCTAATAAATGGTAGAATATAATCCCTGCGTTTTTAGTTTTTTTTTTTTTTTTAAAGAAAGCTGGCACAAGAGTTGAACTGTAAATTCTGAAGAAATGAACAACATGAACTCTAAACGAAAGAGATGCTGGTCTTTTACCCTGCATTGTCACCTAATTGTATGCCACGGCATTACAAAAAGATCAAGTGTGTTTTCAAATTTTTGCCACATGCTGTATTCACATTGTGTTATGAAAATAGAGCCCTAAAATCTGAACTGCTGATACAGGTGACTGGTTCTAGCTTAACGAGCCCTAGCAGAGCACCGAAGTACCAAAGTTATTGTATCTTATTACACGAAAAAAAAAAAAAAAAAACCTTCACATTATTTCACTTCATATAGATTGCACCAGAACCCCCCCCCCAAACCCCAAAAAGGAAACTAATGAACAAGAACAGAAGTGTGAGGGACTCCAAGGAAGCCTGAGAAATGTGAGCGTAACAAAGGGGACTCAGTCCCAGTCGATGCCAAGAAGTTCACAGCTGACGTCCCACAGTTTGCTGGCCGTCCCCTCGCTTCTCCCCTGGGGAGCCACGAAGGCGGGGGCGCAGTCACTGAAACCAAAGGAAGAGGAGCAGACCGATTATTATGTAAGCGCTAATAACAGCATGGGTCTCCACTAGGTGTGTTTATTCAGACTCCACACAGACTAAGAGCTGAAACCGCCGTAACCCTCACTGATCTGAGCAGTGTTGCTAACGGGGATTAAAAAGGACTTTTTTGTCCACATTTTAGCTGAGACCCATTTTTAATTTTATGTACTTTCTTGATTCTATATGTTTTTTTTCTTTTACTTCTTACATAAACACTACATTTTGTGTTAATCCTAAACCTTCATGACTGGCACCGAATACGGGTAACAAAAGGAGCATTTGATCTGATGCGGTTTCATTATGATACGCATGTTTCATTTTGTAGTAGGGCATCAGGAAAACTCAAGAAGTGTAAAAAAAACTGAGTCGTCCAACATTGACCGTGTTCTATGCAGCAGGCCGCCATATTGGATGCTGAACTGGGGGCAGCCCCCAGGTTGTTAAAATATTATGGCTGGCGTTTTATTTTCTGCGAGGAATATGGTTATTCTGACTTGAAAGCAAAAATCAAACGCATTGTTATCTCTTACATACAAACCAGTCCAATTTGGTTATTCACAGATCACCCTCAGCCTGCAAACTGGCCACCTTAACAAACAGCCCAACTAGTTAACTGAACCAGTGGGGCTCCAGTGTATGAATACAAACAGTGAAGGAGGTTTAAAGATGGAGGTTGTACAGCGCAATGTCTTCCTCTGGTTTATTGAATACATCAAAGATCCAAACTAGCTGTTCATTTCTGCTCCTTTGACTGTGCTATATATATGCGCAGGAGCCATATCAGCTATTGAACCTGGGTTGGTTTAGGCATCTCAGACTTTCCGAGTCAGAATTGTGGTTGGTGTAGTTTTAGCAACCCGGTTATTGACACTTCCTGGTGTGAGTCAGAAACACCATTGTCCCCGACATACAAAACAGAGCAATTTGGTTCTGTGTGCAGAGCCAATTGTCACTCTTATTTATATCATCTTTAGAAACTACTCTGTAGAGGTTTATTAACGGTATTCAAAATGATTACGATGTTTGCAATAAATCTCTAAAAAATAAATAAATCTTAATATCACAGGGATTTTATCAATTTATTCCTACGTTTAATGACTTCTGCAGTCTGAAAATCATTCATCCCCCTGAACAGAATTCCTCAGACATGCCTGATGCAACCAGTCACGTGCGGTCGGGTGTACTTGGAACAGAACACGTCCTCAAGCTGCGAACGTGTTAGTCACTGATGCAACACAACACCTGCAGATGTCTTTGGAGTCCATGCACGTTGTCATCTGCGCCATTTAATGATTGACACTGATGCAATATATTAAGCCAGGTTTTAAGTTTCTACAATAATATAATTAAGAACCACTAAAACGTAAAATAGTGAGAGTCACTGGATTTAGAATAAAAGGCTGTGCTTGTCTGCTGTTCTGATGCACGGTTGAGAAGGCAGGTTTTCTCTATTTTTAGTTTATCACCAGACACTGGGGAAAGAAGCTCCATTCTTTAATAATACAGGAGTAGAGAACAAATTACTGAATGGCGTTTATAGCATTATGTCCACATTTTTCTGCAGCCGCTTCCCTTTGTAGATTAATAATTCAGAATGGGACAGAATTCTATCGCAGAAGTTTCGTTTTGTTTCTCTTACCTAAAGTGTTTCCCAGAGACTGAGTGCAGCTCCTCGGCCACAGCACAGTATATGCTGGTCTGTGCTCCCTCCTGCGGAGTTTTCAGGAACACGGAGAAGACGGTGAACAGTATCATCATGAGGGTCGAGTGTCTGGTCAGGTCTGAGTTCACCGTGCCCGGGTGCACCGAGTTCACCGTCACATTGGTACCTGTGAAAGAAAAAACACGGTTTAGCAGAGATTCTTTTTTTCCTGTAGAAAGTCACATTCGAGGACCTGAAAATGAAAGTTATTTGGGCCTCGTTTTTATACTTAGTTTTATTAAAACATTTTTTCCATTTGTGAAGGGAAACATTCATTCTGTGAATGTTATAAAGCATTCACAGAATTGAGGCCTCCAGCTGTTGATGCCGTTTATGCAGGTATTTGCCTCCAAATACATCTGCAATATTTTTGCGATCACAATTATTCAGGTGTTACAATACTGAGTGACTTGATGTGAAAGAAATATTTAACTTATATGGAACAGTCTTTCCTCCATAGAAATAAACACGAGAAGCTTTCGATTTCATCAAACCTATTGGGGGTTCCCCAAGGGTCCATCCTGAGTCCTCTCCTGTTCAATATCTACATGCTCCCATCAGCTCAGATCATCAAAACAACATAATCAGTTACCATAACTACGCAGACGACACACAGCTCTACATCACCATGTCAACAGGTGACTATGAACCAGTTCAAGCACTGAGAAAATGCCTAGAAGAAATCAATGCCTGGATGTACTGAAGTAATAATCTTTGGACCAATAGAGGAGGGATCAAAAGTTCGCACACAGCTTCAGCTAGGAACCACTGATCAGGCCCAAAATCTGGGTGTAGTGATGGAATCTGGCCTGAAAAGCATCTAAAGACGATTACAAAGTTGGCCTCTACCACCAGAGAAACATTTCCAGGATTAAAGGACTAACATCTCAGCAGGACTTAAAAAAACTAATCCATGCGTTTATCTTTGGTAGAATTAATTACTGCAACAGTGTTTTCACAGGTCTGCCTAAAAAGTGGATCATATAGCTGCAGCTGATCCAGAACGCTGCTGCCAGCGTCCTCACTAAGACTAAGAAAGTAGAGCACATAACCCCAGTTCTAAAGTCCTTACACTGGCTCCCTGTATCTCAGAGAATAGACTTTAAAATCCTTCTGTTAGTCTATAAATACCTGAATGGCTTAGCACCTAAATACATCACAGACTTGTTATCAGCGTATCAACCCTCCAGACCACTCAGGTCTTCTGGCTCCAGCCTGCTCTGCATACCCAGAACCAGAACCAAACACAGAGAAGCAGCATTTAGTTCCTATGCTCCACTTATCTGGAACAAACTCCCAGAATACTATAAAAGTGCTGAAGCCCTGAGTTCCTTTAAATCAAGGTTAATAGATTTGTTTAGAGCTGCCTTTAAATGTTAATGTTGAAGTTTGTATTCCAACTTTACTTCTATTTGGACCTGCTGCTACTATTCCACTGCAATGTACTTTACTTTTGTCTCTGTAGTGCTCTTTTTGTTCATGGACAGAACTTTGAATCGTCTTTTTACTGAAAAGTGTTTTATAAATACCATAGACTTGCCTTTAGCAGTTACTTTTAACATCAGTTTTAGAAGGTCACTTTGCTTTGAACCTCAGCTGCTTTGTCGTTTTGTTTTCTTCCATTTAAGCTTCAACTATTGAATAAGTTTCAACCACATTTCTTAAACATGTTTTTTTTTTTAATATTGCTATTCTATTTTTCTTAATCTTATGATTAAGTATTTCTGCTTCAGTTCACCATGTTCAAGAGTTCAGTTTATAGCATTCACACAGCATTATCATAGTAAATGCTGTGCTCTCTACTTTGTATCTATTAAAGGGAACAGATCATGCTTTTCAGTTCCTCCTCTTCACATTTAAATCATTCAGTTGTAGTTTATATAAAAGTGGAACTGCAATGCTTTGATCTGAATTTGTTATCATTTTATCTCCACATTCCCCCTTTTTACCTCTGTTCAGAGGCGCATCAGAGAGCAACTCGTTTTGGTGTCGTCTCTTTAAATCTTTAAAATCACCCACAGGTCGCAGAGCGATCCACTTCACCTCGCTCGGCCATTTTTGTAGTATGCTGAAGGATGGTGTAGTAAACAACCCAATATTTTGACTTATACACTTGTAGCTTCGGCATCCTTCAGCTTGGACTACAAAATCGCTCCGAGAAATAAAAATGGGGGATTTGTGAGATTGGTAAGCTGGAAGTCCATGACATTGTTTAGCAGCTCCACAGCCAATACTGCAATGTAATTGTAATAGACTTAATATAAAAACAGAACGGCTTGAAAAATATGACCCAAAGAAGACATCTACACAGCTCCTGGACAGACTAAATGAAATTTTCTGCACTACAACAGACTCCAAGCATACAACAATTTCAATTTAAGGATTTTACAAATGTTACCTTAAACAAAATATATGAAACAGTATTTTCGTATTTGTCACTTTGTTGTATGCATTAAGTATCCCTTTTCTCTGTTCCTTTTCTTCTCTGTCTCTAAGAGCAGATCATCTGTCCATTTTCCCATGTGTGTGTGTGTTGTTGTTTTTTTGACAGTTTGTGTACCTTTTAGCCTGCGGGCCAGTTCTCTGGCAAACAGCACATTTGCCAGTTTGCTCTGGCAGTATGCTAATCCGCTGTTGTAGCTGCCTTGGCTGTGAAGGTCGTGGAAACGGATCCAGCCAAAGTTGTGTGCCAGCGACGAGACCACCACAATGCGGGCTGGTGCGCTGCGCTTAAGCAGTCCGATCAGGAGGTACGTCAACAGGAAGTGACCTGGAAAAATACAAGATCCATAATAACAATGTCATTTTTTCCTCAGTACTAACAAACAGTTTGACTGTTAAAGTACTGCTTTGAGGAAATTGCTCACAGCTTTTTAAGTCTTTGTGCAACGTTGTGCTATATAGGTATGTGAACATTTTATAAGCATCAAACGAAAGTCTAAAAGTGAAAAGTTGTACATTTCTCAGACTCAATCAAGAACCATGTGTAGGTTAATCAAAAATACAAAACTAGAATTTGATAAAACCAACAGTTGTTTGGTAATAAAAAAAGAGAATTTTAATCAGGTAACTGGGTTAATGTGTCATAACCTTAATCGAAAGAACGGCAAATGACTAGAAATATCTCCATCAGAGCTTTGTGGCCAATATTCAAACTCAGTTTTTAAAAGCTTTGACTAGGCCATATCCCACAAGAACAGCTTCTATACTGAAGAATGTTGTTATCAGCAGTACCTGGCATGGTGATTTCACAGATCAGAAAAAGCTTACAATTTTGAGTTTCTGACTCGCCAATCACCAGTCAGGGCAGCTGAAGCTGAAAACAGTCGATTTCTTGGTGCGTCTCTGCAATGGACAGCAACACATTTCTGTTTGGACCTACCTAAATGATTGACTCCAATATGCATCTCAAAGCCATCGATGGTTTTCGTGTAGGGGCACATCATCACTCCGGCGTTGTTGATAAGTATATGGAGATGGTTGACCTCTGGACAAAAACATCACGTTGAATGACGGCAATTCCCACTTGCATGTGGGTTTTGAGACTGCTGCTTCCCTCACCTCTCAGGAATTTCTGTGCGAATGCTCTTATAGAGCAGGTGTCTGCCAGATCGAGCTCTCGCACTTCCACTTTGGCCTCCGAATATGTGGCTCGTATGCTGGCAGCGGCCTCCTCGCCCTTTTCAACATCTCGGCACGCCATAATCACCCGAGCACCTGAGATGTTAAGAAGAAAATGAGATACACTGAACTAGGGATGTAACAATACATGAATATATCTTTTAAATGACGATCCAATTGATGCAAAATAAAAAACAAAACAAAAAAAAAAAAACAGACATTTTTAAGATATGCCTTTATTTTAAAATTCAGGTATGAGACAGCCGTGATCAGGTGATCTGGTATTATTATTATTATTTTAAACTTAGAAAAATGTTGTTTTTGATTTTAAATGTCTGACACCTTTAAGAGCTTAGAAATAAAATGGACAAATACAGTTTTTTTATTTGTTTTTTTGGTGTGAGTTGATATCAATGTAATAGTGTTGAATGGACAGACAATATTGCATCATATTAATCACATTAATTGGAAATCCTAACAGACTTTGTCATATCGGCAAATATCGGATCGTCCTCCAAACAAATCGATATAACATCATATCGTGACAAAGGAGGCGATTTACACCCCTGCTGTTAACCCCAGCAAAGATGAAAAGCAATCTGTTTCACTCAAAGGCTAAAATCCTCTATCTATAATAGATCCTGCAGCCTATTGAGTGACCAAAAAAATAGTTTCATGGATAATAATGAAAATCTATTCAAAAACTAATCAATGCCATGAAACCAGCTACAAAAAAGTAGCTGCCTGGTTTAAATACATGCCATTACAAAAAACACTGATGGGGTAGAGTGTGCTGACATAATAGCAAATAAACATGGAATCAGCAAAGAAAACTGGTACATAGCTGACATTGTTAAAGCAGGGTTAAGTTATGAAACAATATCGCAATTTGGAAAATTTATCACAAAGTACTCTTCCGTCCATCGTCTGGACATGGGAAGAGTACAGCGCCACTGCAAACGGCCGTCCACCTAAACTGACAGGCCAGACAAGGAGAGCTTTAATCAGAGGAGCAGCCAATGAAATCCAAGGTAACCCTTGAGGCACAGCACCATCCCTACAGTGGAGCATGGTGGTGGCAAGATCATGCTATGGGGATGTACAGGGCAGTCCTGGAGGAAAACCTGCAACTGCAAAAGACTGGAGATTGGGGGTGGAGGGTCACCTACCTGCAGGACATCGACCCTAAACATACAGCCAGAAATCCGATGGATCAGACAGATGACAGTTATTTTATTTTCCACAATCTGCCTCCATGCTTTGGGTTCATCCTTTCTCCAAACACCTACACATGTTCTTTGTGCTTCGTCATCAATGCAAAGGTCCCAACATACAATGGGAGATTAAAGTCATCCCACAGATACAATACCCTTAATCTACCTCCAGAGTTAGTCAGAAACCTGTAAATAGTCTTGACCGGTAAGGGGCGACGTGGGATCTCAGATAGAGCTTGATGTAGTGATGTGAAACAAAAGGGAAGGCAGGTGCAGATGCAGCAGGAGTCTGCAGCGTGCACAGAGCAGACGCAAGGCGAGAACCTCCAGCTAAGGCCTTAAAGGGCCAGGTTTACGTCATGCCCCCAACACAGGCTTTCCAACCCCCCAGTGCTTTAAATGACAGCAGAGATGTTTTACATGATCATCAATATGTTATCTGCAACATAACCCTCCGATCTGGGTAGTGATCTTGTGTGTTCTGCAGGTAAGTGGCCCTTAAATGGGGGTGAGCAGGGGGCATGGTTGTGGGTGTACTGCAGAGTTATAATCTACAAGGGGCTCAGTCAAAGTCCAGACCTACATAGGATTGAGAACCTATTTAAATATGCTCTCCATTCACTTTGACTAATGTGCAAGAGAACTGCCCTTGTAGTTGCTGCAGAAGGTGATTTTTCAGAAAACTGGCTCAGGGGGGGCTGGATACTCGTTGTGCCACTTGATGTTGGTCTACGAGATACAGCCATGATCAAATACATCGAGGTTTGTGATCCTCGTGTGACAAAATGCTGCATTTTTTACTTTTCACTGTGGTGCGATATCATTTTATCCAAATATAGCCCACCTCGAATTGCCAGGTCCAGGGCGGTCTCCTTCCCAATCCCTGTGTTGGCCCCAGTGATGAGGACAGTCTTCCCGTCCAGACGAGCTGTGGATTTGCAGACCCCTCCAGCTGCGTACCTTCTGTTTGGACACGGAGACAACTGGGTTAGACATCATAAGGCAGGGCAGACTCATTTAAAGCACTGATCATGTCCCTGTGCCTCTGCAAGAATCCTAACCTTATGAGGATTCAACAATGGGCTTTGGCTGGGTAAATTATTCACAGCAAAACTTGGCTGAACTACGCCGAGCTTCAAGCCGTGTGACCCACGCCACCGGGCAGGAACGCCCCCATAACCAATGGTTTGTTGGAGTGATCCATACAAATATAACTCCTCCCACGCTCAGGCTCCTGATAGGCCCGGGCAGCTCAGCCGGCGGATCGCCTCCGTGCAAACACTCCAAGGCTCCATCAATTTTTGTTTCATTGATTTCCACCGCACACATTCCTTCACCGTGCAGTTCACTCAGAAGTCCCACATTTTAAGAGAAGGAGTTTAAATTCCCAAGTCCCCAAGAGAAATGATCTCGAAAGGGGGGCTACGTTAGCTGTGTCAGTGGACAATGTGGCACTAATTACATCAGTGCAATGCAATATCTGGTCAACCAAAAGCGTAATCTTTCCCACAAACGTGCATTCGTGTCAGAATAAACACGCTCACCGTATATGAGGGGCGAACAAGATCACCAGCAGCGTCACCACTCCGAGGCCCGCGATAATTAATAAGACGAACATCACGCCACAGATCGTTGTTTCCTCCACCAAGATGCGATGTGTGTAGGCAGAACAGCTGATGTCAAAGAAGAACGGGGCGCAGAGCGCAGCACGGGGGGGAGACAGGCTCACAACGCGAACAGGATCATGGGATTGTAGTTTTTAAGGACACCCAAAAAGGTACGTTTATATACCCATCCATCCATCCATCCATCCATCCATCCATCCATCAACACGCTTATATCTATCCCTATTAGGATATATATATATATATATATATATATATATATATATATATATATATATATATATATATATATATATATATATATATATATATATATACCACCTCTGAATGAAGTACTTAATTGAGGATAGGGAAAGCAAACCAGCTAAAAAACGTAATATTCCTAATAATTCTAATAATAATTCTAACAACATCTTTACATAGAAAAAAATTAACTGAATTAAAAACGTTATTTATTTGTGAGTACTAAATGTTGCTAAATTATATACACATAATTTCACAGAAAGCTAGAGAAAATGTTTTTAATGACTGCATTTTAGCTAATTGACAAAAGCAGTGGAAGGCACCATTAACTAATTAAAGAATCATAATCATTTAAAAGGTGACTTAAGGCTTATTAAAGTATAAACTTTAAATTTCTAATGTTTAAAAGTTGAAGTGTTTCATTTTGAAATTATGTTGAAACTTTATTTACGTCAGTCATTTATTTTACCATTAAAGAAAGCAAAGAAAAACATGTAAATAATGTGACGATGAACCTCTTTGAAAACTACATTTCCCAAAGATTTTGAGAAAGGCTGACCGCGTTAATGCCTGATTAAAACAAGTGCCTCAGCGCGTTCATATTTCAATTCAGCAACATTTGATATTGTATTTATGTCAAAAATTAGCAGTAGCTTGAACGTTTAAATCCATCCACATTTAGCTCCTAGTTATATAATATTTATGTTTTTCTTCAGAAGTTCAAGGCACTGGAGGTCACGAGGACCATCATGCGGAAGTCTCGAGGTTCTGATTATCACCCAAAGCTAAACTAGCAGATTTACCTAAATTTGTGACCGTAATTGTCATTGTCTTGTACAAAAAGACAAAGTAGTATCGTCATACACGGCAGCTTAGTTACATTTAAAGAAAAATGTCGTCAGAAGAATTCGAGAAGTTGCAGGAAATGTACATGTCGTTGTATGATGAGCTGAAGCTAATACCGGAGAGTGCTCTGAAAAGCCACGGAGGTAAACATTGCGAACACCTCGCTAGGATCATTCATTTACAGGCATTATTCGCTGTTAATCTCGACCTTATGCTGTCTTATATACAGAGGAGAGGAAGAAGCTGGTGAGGACATTTGATGAGAGACATGGGGAGGCCGAGGAAGTGGTGAGTTGCTCAGTTTGTTTACCTTTTAAATCTGGAGAAAAATCATGGAGAAAATATTGTAAACACAGTCTGGTCTCTTTTTATGTATCATTATTTGTCATTGTGCATGTCTTTTTACACAAACAGTTACAATTAGTCATATTACAACCAACATTTATTTGATAGAGCAACACAATGCGATGCATATTTGTAAAGTAGAGGGAAAGGGATGCTTGATTTTCAAAGTCTTTTACAAATCAAAATCTGAAAAGTGCGGCATGCTTTTCTGCATAGTCCACCTGTGGCAAACAGGGCGTAAAGCTCACTTTTGAAGGAAGTTGTAAGGCCTTTTTTTCCGTGTATGTCTGTGTGAAGTTTGAGACAGAAATTTTAGCTTGTTCCTCTTAGCAAACTGCCTCTAGCTCAGTCAGACACGATGGAGGGCGTGTGTTACATTGGTTAGATTTGATCTGAAGCTTTCCAT